>NC_132808.1:310416-620833 GCF_048594095.1 Paramormyrops kingsleyae | reverse complement strand
ATCTCACCCTTTTATTTTCATCCAGATTTGCATTCATTTCTCACCGAGATCCTGTATACGGCATCGAGGGAGGTGCGGTGGTGCGGGTCCAGGGTTTGAGCCTCTTCCTCAGCTCCACTTGTGTGGAGGTCCTGTGTTCTTCCTGTGTCATCATGGTGTTTCTTCTGGTCTCCCCCCCCCCAGTCAAAACTCATACCAAAGTGAAATAAAGCCAAAATGTCCAAGTACAGTATGGGTGCCCATGGCCTCTGGGATAGGCTCCCCCCCCCCACCTGAATAGGACCTTTTGTGAGATACCAAAACTTTTTGTAATGAAAAGTAAAAAGGGAAACCTTGTTCTGGGGGCCAAATAATTCTAGATGTGCTGGATCTGGCCATTTGCTGACCTTTAATAGAGGGCATGCAGGTTTAGAAGATGGATGGAAAGGCATACAGCTACAGTTTAACCTTTTCCTGAAACAGAGTATAAATTCCAAAAACAAGAAGGAAGAGGTGGTTCCAGTATTTTGTGGAAAGAACACCATACAACACTGGTAATGCATATAATCAGAGATCCCCAGTCAGATGATTTCCAATATTTCCGTTCTTTTACTGAACATGGGACTCCTGTTAACTCTACTGGAGGTTGGACCATACATAGTTAGGTTTTATACACATATGTAACTGAAGAATGCGTTATGATTGGCTCGTGAAGTGTTTTCATAAACCCCGTAACTGTACACACACACACACACACACACACACACACAAACACACCAGACAAACAATAATAAATAGACTATAATAAATATTAAAATCCCTCTGGGTTAACAATAAAAAGCCAATAGACAATAATCACAGTAAAAAAATCACACTGATTTATTTAAGACACATATGACAGCCAGGACAAATGAACATTTAAATTTGATTGGGGAGCAGGGCATGATATAAACACATTAAATTATTAAGCATAATTATCATTTATTGACCAGATTTGATTGATTGAACTTAAATACAAAAGAGATGAGTCCATACATAGCTGACATCTAGTAAGTTGGCCCAGCCCTCGGAATATTTTTCCGTATGTGGCCCTCACTAAAAAAAGTTAGGACAGCCCTGCTGTAGACGAAAGGGCCGCTGTTCTCTCTGCTGGTTTTCATGTTCAATTCACAGTGGGGCATATCTGCAAGAAAACATGGGAAAACCAGGTATCTGAGCCTGATGAACTGAGAGATACTGGACTAGCAAGGTTTGTGTTGAAGGAGCTTACTTACCTTTGGGTCTCCTTTGTCCAAATATGCGGCGGAACAGCCTGACGAAGAAGTGCTTTACGCGTTTAACTGCTCTGAATCTTGGCACCTTGTGGTAGCTGTTTGATGGAATTTCCTCAGGAGTGAAGCCCTAGGGTTGTAGTTTAAGATGTTTCGGTTGAGCAAAGCAATTCCTCAGGACGCATGAATACTATTGAACTCAGCAGACCAGCAGTTTGCATGTACCTTAGTGAAGAACTTATGGTTCAGGATTTGCTCCAATGTGGGCCGATCCTGTGGATTCTTTTGTAGGATCCAAGAAATCAATTTCTTGGCTGATGAGGAGAGGGACTTGGGTAGAGTGTACTCTGCTTGAGTGACACGCAGCTTGATCTCTTCAGCGTCGCCATCAAAGGGGTATGCACCAACAAGCATCGTATACCTGTATCGAGAAAGTCAGCAACGGCATTTGAGTTTCATTGAGTTTCATTTGCATACAACAACATTCTGCATTGGTGCATTTCAGATATCATTCTTGACTCTGACTGTGAGGACGATTGAGAAGGTATCCATACATGATACACCCCAGCGCCCAGACATCTGACTCTGGCCCTTGTCCCTCCATCTTCCACACTTCAGGAGCCGCATATTCTCTCGTCCCACAAAAGCGTCTACAACACACACAAAAGGAAAACAGTATACATGTGCTTCAGCCTGCTGCATAAGCAATTTGAAAGATTTGCTGGAGAATCTAAGAAAAAGAACCCACTTCTGCCTCCTTTCCAGTGGCTCCAGCTTGGTGGCCAGTCCAAAGTCGGCCACTTTTAATCCCAAGGCCTCCGTTAATAATAAGTTCTCTGAAAGACCAATGACTCAAATATTTCACCTAATAACACCAGACATTAAACAGTTGCAGAATACAACAGCAGGCAGCAATCATATAAACCACACAGGAAATGCCATGTAAAATGCCAACACTAACATGTGAAGAATTAAACAAATCACGTGTGCACGCACACATACCTAATTTGAGGTCCCTGTGGACAATGCCTTTGCCATGGATGTGTTGTAATGCCCCAATGAGCTGTCTCATGTAATATCGCACTTTCACGTTCTTGAAGGAGGTCTAGCATCGACTGGAATGGGAAAAGAAAGGATGGCGTGAGTCGACATAATTAATAATTGGTACTTTATTGATCCCCGCGGGGAAATTGTTTTTACGCCTCCCTCAACTTGCTCTTTGTAGAGCAAGCTGTCTGCGAAGGGCAGCCACCCGTAGCGGCGCCCAGGGAGCTGGGGATTGAGGGTCTTGCTGAAGGACCCGCAGACGTGCTGAAGCTGGGCTTGAACCGGCGACCTTGTGATTACAGGCACACGGCTTAGCCCACTGAGCCACACGCTTAACCTTAACAAAGAGTCTTAACCTTAACAAACTGTCTGCAAAGGCCAGAAACAGCTGGGCTCACCCCCCTACTGCACAGCTCCATGAAGATATACAAGAATTTATCATCTTCTACATGATGGGAGAAGTTTACAACTTGCTGGTGTTGCAGCAGCTTCAGCAGCACCACTTCTCGGAGACTCTGAAATGTCAGACGTGTTACCACAATGAGCATAAGGGAAATGCAATTTAACTATGGAGGGGGCTGACTTCAAGCAGGATTCAGACCACATACCTCTTTTATTCCATCAGAGTGCTTTATCGGAATCACCTTCACTGCAAATATCTCTCCAGTGAAAATGTCCATCATCTTGAAGCATTGGGCAAAACCTCCCTAAAAACACAAGTACAGTAGAGGTCAGCGCGGGATTGATTTTTCATCCTGATCCCGCAGAAATGTGTAATATTTCGACCCGCTCCCGCCCACAACTGTTATGGTTTGTCCAGCTCCCACCTGCTGAATCCCGCAAGCAAGGCTGCTGGAGTATAGGGTGTGCCAAAAATACCGGACACATTTTAAATGCTATAATATCTTGGCTTATAAAAATTAAATAAGGTACCAAATTTTTTTTATCTAACTAGGCTACAGACCTGAATTAAAAAATATCTAAACAGTCTCAATAGAAATATTTCATAGTCAAAATGAGAGAAATATAGGGAAACATTGAAATTTGTGGCGCGGCTCTGCGTTTATTCCAACTAGAGGTCTGCGCAGGACTGATTTTTCATCCCGCTTCGGTACAAGAAACTCTCAAATGTAGACCTGCGCCGCGTCCCGCGAGTCCCGCGGGCGTCCCGCCCAGTTGCAGACCTCTACTCTACAAGACAAATTGCAACTTAATTATCTACGGTATCTTTATAGTACATACTTCTCCCAACCAGGGACGGATTATGGGTTGTGTGGGCCCCTGGGCAAAACGTTCGCGAGGTATATACTGAGCCTATAGTGAGTGACTGTGTGTCCTTGGTGATATTGTAGGTTGGAGCCCCATCCTGGATTGCTCCTTCCAGAGCAGGGTGTGCCAGTGCTTTTCCTGGGTGCTGCCTCACAGAAAAGATCTTGACCTGGTTTCATTTTGAGACAAATTGGCCCAAAATTGAAACAGCAGCACTAGGTGGCAACAAAGGAAGGATGGGGCGGCTATAGACGACAATTGACCTTATGAATTGTCGTCTTGTTTTCTGGTTGGTATAAGAATTAATAAAGCATTACAGCATGTCCCCGACCGCGTCCTGCTCGCCTTCAAGGGCCCTTGCTGTATCCTGCTAACCACAAGGTGCCCCAGCTGCATCCGACCTGCCTCCAGGTGCCCCAGCCATGCCCTGCTTGCCTGGTGTCCCCTTGGCATTCATCGCATCTGCGGAGCTGAGAGCTCCTGCCTGGTCTCCTGCCATCCCGTCGCTAATTAACAGGAAGACTATTCCATTCTCTAACTACATACTGTGTAAAGAAGTGTTTTCTCAAATCTATTTTAAAATGTTCTCCCGCTAATTTCCACTTATGGCCACGAGCTCTAATATTTAAATTAATATTGAAATAGCCATTTGGCTGAACAGCATCCAGACCCGTTACAATCTAGACCTGGATCATGTCCCCCCCTTAGTCTCTTTTCTCCAGGTTAAACAAATTCAGCTCAGCTAACCTCTCCTCATAAGACATTCCTCTAAGACCAGGAATCATTCTTGTAGCCCTTCGTTACACCCTTTCCAAGGCAGCAATGTCCTTTTTAAGGTATGGTGACCAAATCTGCACACGATATTCTAGGTGGGATCTTACCAAGGAATTGTATAATCGTAGCATCACTTCCCTTGACTTAAACTCCACAGACCTAGAGATGTAACCCAACATCCGATTGGCCTTTTTTTTTCATCAACATACACACCGAGATCTTTCTCGTAATAAACAAAATCACAAAGCGGAGGGACACATGTAACATTTTTCTGCTTGTCACACACACCCCTTAAAGAGAATCACTTGAACAAAAAAGATGAGCATTGCTTAGCTAACATGTTTATAACCACAGCGATAAAACATGATGTCTGATGAGCTCCAGAGCAATTCCTACTGCTTCGTTATTTGCTGTTTCCTGTTTCCTGCGTGAGCGAGACTGGTTGGTACCGCGCGAACTTTTAAACTATAACTATAACCCAAATAATACTTAGAGTTAGAATTAAGCAATCGGATAAATCTTGGCAAGCTTAATAGTCTCCTGATAATCTTCCAAATCCACGACGGATTAATCGCCTCCGCCCCCGGAGTTTTTCCCCGCTAAACGTAAGTATATCACTATGGCTCCTGTCGTTTGCTCCGAGTGCAGTATGTTTAGTTATTCTTCTCCCGTCATTAGCGGTACGTTTGTCTGCGATAAGTGTAAGCTAGTTGCCAGGCTGACGGAGAAGATCGCAGACTTAGAGGGACGCATCCGGACGTTACGGGAGATTCAGGAGAGTGAGAGTTTTATTGACGCAGTGTTAGCGGCTCCGGATATGTCCGCTATAGTGAGCCAGTCTCCCCCCGCTCCGGCAGCAGAGCCTTCGCGGCAAGGCGAGTGGGTGACGACCCGGCGGCATAGCCGTAAGTCCAAACAGGACTCACACCGGCACCATTCACCCATTCGCGTTTCCAACAGGTTCTCCCCACTCAGTGAAACACCCACTGAGCCGCCTGTTGAAAGCGCTCTGGTAATCGGCGATTCTATGCTAAGAAACGTGAGAGTAGTGACTCCAGCGGCCGTAGTTAATTGTCTCCCTGGTGCCAGAGCGACCGACATCTTATCAAACTTAAAAGTGCTGGCTAAGAGTAAACGTAAGTATTCGCATATTGTTATCCACGTCGGCACAAATGATGTCCGATTGAGGCAATCGGAGATCACTAAAGCAAATTTCATAGCGGTGTGCAGCCTTGCGAGGAAGATGTCCGCGTCAGTAACATGCTCTGGCCCTATCCCTGCTAGACGTGGCGACGAAATGTACAGCAGATTATCGTCGCTGCATCGCTGGCTGTCGGAATGGTGCCCGATAAATGGTGTGGGTTATATAGACCATTGGCGGACATTCTGGGGTAGGCCTTGGCTTTTGAAGAGGGACGGTATTCACCCCACGTGGGCTGGTGCCGATCTCCTGTCAAAAAGCATAGCTCACAGTCTTAGGGCAGATTGCTGACTAACCAGAGCCAAGCCAAGGCGGCAGGCAAAACGGCTTAACCGACCGCCTGCTAGTCGCTTAGAGTCGTCACCCAGGCTTCATATTATTGAGAATGTGTCTGTTCCCCGCGGTTTTAATCGTGGGGGGTCATTCCATCGTAGTTCGTGTCTTGCAAACCTTAGAGAAATTAGACCTATTTCAACTCTGGATAGTAGGTGTAATGCAAACCTAAAACTTGGACTCCTGAACATTAGATCGCTGGCTCCTAAGACATTGCTCATAAATGAAATCATTACTGATTCTAATCTTAGTGCCCTATGTCTTACTGAGACTTGGCTAAAACCGAATGAGTTCTTGGCACTAAATGAATCCACTCCAGCTGAGTATAGCTATAAGCATACTCCTCGACCCGATCGCAAAGGTGGCGGAGTTGCTGCAATATTTAAGACCGACCTAGGAGTGCGTGAAAATACTGGTTATAGCTTTAGTACGTTTGAATTTATTATTCTAAATCTTGCAAGCACATCTAAGTGTAGTTCTACACCTCCAATCACCATTGCCATTGTGTATAGACCGCCAGGCCCCTATAGCAATTTCCAGTAACAAAAGCATTTACTGCCATTCTTGACTCTGTCGGTGTACATCAGAATGTAACTGGGCCAACTCATGCCTGTAACCACACCCTAGACCTGATTCTTAGTCATGGTGTCCTGGTAGAACACATATCAATTATCCCTCAGAATCCTCTACTTTCAGATCATTACCTTTTAACATTTCAAATACAACATAACTCCCCTAAGGCCCCAGACCAGAGGTACGATACTAGACGTTTCATAGCCTCATTATCCGCTGCAACTTTTCTGGAACAGCTCCCACAGTCCTTTAACCTAACCTCTGAAGTGTCATGTGTAAATGAACTTGAACAGGTAACCGTGAACATGGTAGAATCATTTCGTACCACTCTTGATCATGTAGCACCACTCAAGAAAATAAAACATAGAGATAAGAAGCCTGCCCCCTGGTACTCTAACCGTACACGTGAACTTAAACAAGCTTCACGAAAGCTAGAACGCAAATGGCGGTCAACAAAATTAGAAATTTTTAGATTTGCCTGGAAAGAGAGCCTGTCTAAGTATAGGCATGCACTAATGACTGCTAGGTCTATGTATCTCTCTAAGCTAATAGAAAATAACAAAACCAATCCTAAATTCCTATTTGAAACTGTATCTAGGTTAACAAAGAATCGTTCAATGTTAAACTCACAAGTCCCAGAAGCTCTTGGTAGTGATGCCTTTATTGCGTTTTTTAATAATAAAATAACCACGATTAGACATACCATCACGAGCACGCCCACGGTTGCACACAACCACCAATCCTCTGCTAGTGCTAGTGTTATTAGTACTAATGATAACATCTTTGAATGTTTCAATCCTGTAGTGCAGACAGAACTCCTTCAGTTAATTTCCTCTTGCAAACCCACTACTAGCCTTGTTGACCCAATACCCACCAATCTACTTAAGGAAATTGCACCACTGATTAGCACTACATTGTTAAACTTGTTAAACTCATCTCTTAGTCTTGGATATGTTCCTAAATCTTTTAAAATGGCTGTTATTAGACCAATCCTAAAGAAACCAAATCTTGAACCTAGTGACTTAGGAAACTATAGACCCATCTCAAATCTTCCCTTCATTTCTAAAATTCTTGAGAAAGTTGTTGCTCACCAGCTGTCCTCCTTTCTTCAAGATAATAATGCTAACGAGCTATATCAGTCTGGTTTCAGACCCAATCATAGCACAGAAACGGCCTTAGTCAAAGTGATAAACGACTTGCTTATGGCTTCCGACCGTGGCTGTATATCGCTATTATTCTTACTGGATCTAACTGCAGCATTCGATACTGTAGACCAGGGGTGCCCAAACATTTTCCCTTAGTGGGCCAAAATGAAAATCTATCGGAGGACTGCGGGCCAAATGTAATATTTTACACAAAATACAAACACTAATAGTAAAGTAAAGTAGGCTACTTTTATTTATCAAACAGTTATCTAACCTTCCTTTCTGTGTAAATAACATTAAACAAAATATGACAAATAAGTCATATATAGGCATTTAGAGCACGTCTAAACTTTTGTAATCACATGTAGTGCAAAATGTCAAAGAGTGCATGTCCAACAGCAACACAACAACAGTAGCAACAATATAAGCAAAGACTCATGGGACTTTTTGTAAATTGTTAAAATATGACTATTTATGAAGTGTGGAAATGTACATATGTGCACAGATATACTCTACATTACCCTTATAGTTGCTTGTATTTCAATTTTAGTCTTAGATATTTCAAATGTAATCAAAGCACCATGAGTGAGGACTGTATAATATACAGTCGAACCCACTTATCTCTACCTCAGCTAACTCGCCAACCCTATTAAGTCGACGTTTTTAAAGTGGAACCGCCAAATTCCCTTATTGCAATAGCATTTCTCATCGGTTATGTCGATTCTTTTATGTCGCCGAACCCTAATATCTCGAGCACGAAAGAGGGCCAAAATCGCCACTTAACATCGGTTATCTCGATCCCCGTAACTAATCGCCGGCTTTTTAAAATGTATCACAAGTGCTAAACAGCGCGTATTCAAATCGCATTCGCATGGTAATTCGCTGAACAATGCAGGTGAAACGCGATCTAGGTAAATCCCCATCAAAATCAAAGCCAAGCATATCTGCATGCGGCAATGACAACGAAGATGAAGAAGATGCGGACGAAGATTTGGAACCAATTCCCTCTGCCGGTGAGGTGATAGAAATGCTACAAAAAATTTGACAGTATGGTTCTTTTGTAGGGGATGGACTGTTTTAGACAGCATAAATAATATCGAAGCATTTGTTTTCAAGCAGACTGTTAAAGGCAAAAAGCAACTAAGCATTTTAGACTTTGTAAAGAAACCATATTAACTGCGTGTACGATACATTTCAGAGCTGTCAGAGCGAAATGACTTGTGAATGTAATTTTGACACTGCAGATTTGCTTTTTGTAACAACGAATTACACCCCGCAGGTTTTTTTGTGATTTTGTGAGCGATCTTTGTGTTTGCAGTGTTGGATAATATAATTAAAGGTTTGTATCGAGAATCGACTGTGGTTTTTATTGTATACTGGTAAATCTCCGCTTTTAGTTGGTGCACATATGCCTTTTGTTGTTAGCCGACATGTATGTGCATTTTTATAGCATGCCGATCGCGTCATCAAACAATCACGGCAACGCCAAAAACCCGTGCATGTACATTCTAATTTATTAACGCACATAAATACATTTCAAGCATATCTTAATACAGTATATTGCCGCCATATTGGTTTTCGGTTATCTCGATCATCGGTTATCTCGACGCTTTTTGGGAACCCCCTAGTCCGGCGACATAACCGGGTTCGACTGTATATTAGTTAGGCCAACGTACACTAAAAAGTAAACGCACTGATAGCTACATTGGGATTCTTGCTTTAAGAATTTTTGAAACAAATTTTAGTACAGTATAATTTAAAATTTTAGATATTCATTGGCGGGCCAATCTAAATAGTACGGCGGGCCAACTTTGGCCCGCGGGCCCCACTTTGGGCACCCCTGCTGTAGACCATAATATTCTTTTGGACCGGTTGGAAACATTGATTGGCATTAAAGGGACAGCACTACTGTGGTTTCGTTCGTATTTAACTGATCGTTACCAGTTTGTCCATGTAAACAATGAGTCATCCATAGCCACTAAAGTAAGATATGGTGTCCCGCAGGGATCAGTGCTGGGCCCCCTATTGTTCAATCTATATATGCTACCGCTTGGTAACATAATTAGAAATTACAGTGTTAATTTTCATTGTTATGCTGATGATACACAATTGTATATATCTGTTAAACCTAGTGACGCATCCCAGCTCTCTTCTTTAGCCGACTGTCTGCTAGACATCCGTTGTTGGATGGCAAGGAATTTCCTCATGTTAAATACTGAAAAAACTGAGGTTCTTCTAATCGGTCCTAAGGAGGCCCGCAATAAGTTTGTAAACCCCAACCCTAGCGGCCTCCCTACTCAATTTAAAACAGTGGTCAGAAATCTTGGTGTCCTGGTAGACTCCGACCTCTGCTTCAGTGCTCACATAAATAGCATTACCAGTACGGCATTTTATCATCTACGGAACATAGCCAAGCTTCGGAAGTTGCTGTCCTTTCAAGATGCAGAAAAACTAATACATGCCTTTATAACTTCTAGATTGGACTACTGCAATGCCCTCCTTTCGGGTTGTCCATCTGGATCCCTACATAAACTTCAGTTAGTACAAAATGCAGCTGCCAGAGTTCTAACAAAAACTAAAAAATTTGATCACATTAGCCCTATCCTGTCTTCCCTGCACTGGCTACCGGTCAAGTTTAGGATTGAATACAAATTATTACTATTGACTTACAAAACTCTGAATGGCCTTGCACCACAATATCTCAATGATCTTCTGGTCCCTTACAACCCTTCTCGCCTGCTTCGTTCACAAGGAGCAGGATATCTATTAGTTCCTAAAGTAGACAGGGCTACGGCAGGCTGCAGAGCATTCTCTTACAGAGCTCCGCAGCTGTGGAATGGTCTCCCGGCGGATGTGCGGGATTCAGGCACACTCTCGCTTTTCAAGTCTAGATTAAAAACGCACTTGTATAGCTTAGCGTATAGGAAACCTAGTTCTGGTTCCAGCTAGTCCCTCACTCCCAGTCAGACTAACAGTATGAGGTGATGAGCTGGGTGGGGATCGGTGTCATTGGCTTTGGATAAACTGAGGCGTCAGTGCTGTCACTCTAGCTCTACACTAGAGTGCTGATGTTCAGGGAGTCCCCATGCCTGTGTTCCCGCCTGTCTCTCCCTCTTTCTCATGCTGCTATACTCAGATCTGCCGGAGCCTAGACGAATATTGCACTCGATCATTTTGCTTGCACTGCCTCTGGTTTCCTCAACTCTGGCTAATACACAATTATTCTTACTTCCTCCCTCACCCCTTCTGGGGTGTGCTCCATGGAGCACAATGTCGTTTAAGAGTTTATGCCTC
The DNA here is from genome assembly GCF_048594095.1 of Paramormyrops kingsleyae. Classification (NCBI taxonomy): domain Eukaryota; kingdom Metazoa; phylum Chordata; class Actinopteri; order Osteoglossiformes; family Mormyridae; genus Paramormyrops; species Paramormyrops kingsleyae. The sequence continues at coordinate 609,947 of NC_132808.1, read as the reverse complement.
TGCGGCCTGCAAGACAACTACCTCCACCTCCGGCAACTACCCTCCAACCTGCCTGCCCTTGGCTCAACAAGATGCCTCGCCATCCATCCTGCGGCTGTGTGTCTATTAATCCTGCCATCGTGCATCAAGCACCACGTGCCTGCACCGGTCGGCCGCTGCATTGAGACATATATTTCAACCCCTGTATTAGCTTAGTCATTTCATCTTGTCTGTATTAGCTTAGTCATTTCATCTTGTTTGTTTGACTCATCTGCCGGCCCCTGGAGGATGGGCTCCCCCTTTGGGTCTGGTTCCTCCCAAGGTTTCTTCCTCTTAGGGAGTTTTTCCTTGCCACCGTTGCCTTTGGCTTACTCAATGGGGGGTCCTTACGAGGCAGAAATGTAAAGCGCATTGAGACAATGTAATGTTGTGATAATGCGCTATATAAATAAAATTGAATTGAATTGAATTGAATGATGAGGAGTTAAGGTGGCTACATAAATCTTTACACGATAGTATATATTTTATACAATTTTATGTACATTATACTATATACAACTATTATTTATTTGATGAATAAAATATGGAATATGGCCTTTTCCCCCTTCAGAACGCTTTCATTTGAGAACAAGGTTATACAAGTGGATTTCCCTGTTTACAGAACAATTCACTATACTATATTCACTATATCTTCCATTTCTTATAGCCCAGAGCATATGTGAAATTTGAGCACTATTTTTCATATGCAAAAATAATTTGAGTAGCCACTTGTGTGTTTATACCAGGACTTACCAGGAGAGGGGGCCATTGCTTTTCTTACATATACCATATGTAGGCCTACATCCATTCATCTTCCAACACCTTAGTTAGAAAGGTAGTTACCACATACTCAGCCAGGTGGCTCTATGTGGTTTGGAAAACAGTCAATAGCAAACATGCAATGCAGCCAATGTTAATATCTGCTGTTCTGTACAGGAAATGCTCAGAATGCATGTGACATCAGTCCCAGAAAATTCAGCCCCACTTTCTCATCTGTGGTCAGTCTATTTTAGGTGCATTAAGTGGTAAATACTTTTTTCATCCACCCCATCCTCTCCACCTCGACACACAACCCCTCTAAAAGGACGTGGTTAGACTCTGCTGGCCTCAGTTTAGCTGCAGAAGTGACGCTGATCTTCACAAACGTCCAGTGGAATCATGAAGTCCCATCAGATCTCTGCCTTCTTCCTCCTGATGACAGTGCCGCTGGCTCATAGTAATCTGCAGCATCTCACAGCTTTTATCAGGACTTAGTTGGCATCTAAAATTTTAATGATTCATTAAGGTTATGAACCCAATTGTGACATGAGTCCAGGTCTGACTAGTTTTTCACTGCATTTCTAATGTACGTATTCAGAGTGGCTGTATATATTTTGTATATAGACTGTATATACATTTTCTGTTCTTCATGTCTGTCCAGATGAGTGCTGTCTTACATACTTTCCGGGATGGCCCTGATACCTGGATATGAAGAGGCCATTGTGAAATGCCCTATACCTGGAATTATGTAAATATTTACTCTTTTCATATATTGTTTTGACCTATTACTGTTTTGAGACTTAAAGTCTTGTGTGCATAATGTCTATAATATGTTTTTTACTTCAGGGATCGATACAAATGATTTTAACAAGTGAGAAGCAGATCCATGTGTTTTTTTTTTCAATTTTTTGACTGCACAGTACATCATTATTGGCAGTGAAATTTGTGTCAATCCCAGCAGTTACTGCATTTAGCAGGTCAAGAAGAAGCTGGATCAGCAGTAACGCCTCCTCTCTGCCTGGCAAATCGAAAAAAGAATGAATTTTATTGCATTTCACCTTCTGCTGTAATTCTCATATAACATTATTTTGTGTCATCATCCAAATCATTTAAGGTTCTGCTACATTTTATACTTCATTATCTTCAGTTTATATGTTTTTAAAACAGTAGTCAAATTTCAGTTGCACTTATATTGCTTTGCATGCATGTAACTGATTAAAGAGTATTGCAAGTTAATGGTGGCTGACTCGGGTTTTTCATTTAAACCGTTTAATTTACAAAACAACAATTCTTTGGTTGGTGGGCATATGAAAAAGACAGTTACAGCTAACAAATGTTGAATGAATGATACAAATACAGTCATGGCCGAAATTAACGGCATCCCTGGACTTTTTCCAGAAAATGCACCATTTCTCCCAGAAAATTGTTGCAATTACAAATGTTTTGGTATATCAATCAATCAATTTATTTATAAAGCACATTTAAAACAACTTCCGTTGACCAAAGTGCGGTACGAGTATAGGAAACAAGTCAGTAGGTACTATACAGTGTTTATAGTTAATATACAGCGAGTATTAATACAATAAAATACCACAGGACACAAATCAATAAGATAAGATAAAAATAATACAGTGGTACCTCAGAACTGGAATTTAATCCGGTCAGAACTCTAGATCGAATCCTAAGAAGTTCGAGTTGTGATCGAATTTTCCCCCATAAGAAATAATGGAAAACCAATTAATTGCCCCAAAAAATTACACCTAAATATGTTTTTTTTTAAGCATTTAAACACAAAATGAACCTGATAAAACAAGAAGAGCATATACTGTACTAAACACATTTATCAAAACAAACAATGTGTAAAGTTAAAGAAATAGAATGTGTCCTGCCCCAATCGTCCGCACCTTCCGTGTGCCACGCCCCCTCGTTAACCCCGCGTGGAATCCCCCTCTGATCAGCTGTTTCTGGTTGTTGTCATTAGTCCTCTGTATTTAGTCCGCGTTTCAGTTTGTTTCTCCAGTCCGGTCATTGTGTTACCTGTAATTAAACCCTGTATTCCCCGATACCCTGACGTCTGCGCCTTTGTCTCCGTTCCGTTCCGTCCCGCTCAACACGACAATATTATTATAATTAAATGTATTAAAGGTTTATATTTAATATTAAAATAATTAATAAGAAATCATTATTTTTAAATGTATTTTATTATATAATAATAATTACTGTTACTGTCTATCATTGTCTAAATGATACAGGTTACAGTCGGGCATATTGCTGAAGAATATTTTTGAAATCTTTCATATGTTCTCTCCTCTGTGTTATGTAGCGTGCCGAAACAGAAGATGTTCAACAGGATCTCGTCCACCACACAATAAAAATCTTTGTCTTTAAGAGAGCTGAGCAGGAGGACATCAGCACTGTCTTGGAGGGTTCCTAGGAATGAGTGGCCAAGGAAATGTGGCTATGGCTTGTGCAATTTTTCTTGGCCTTATCTATGCACTAAATCTTACTTACCCTAAATCTCTCAGATATGCATTTGAGGCTTTTCAGAAGCTTGGAGTTGGATGCTTGTAAGTTTTCACCCAAAATGATGTCCCTTTAGAATAAATGGTAACAATTTATAATAGTTCCGTAGTTAACAGGTAAATATGCAGGAAGTAAGCAGCAACAAAGGAGTAGTGCTTCATTAACACCTAAATTGGTACTATTAACTACTAAGGAGTTATGCTTAATTACTCAATAGGTAATAGTGAACTAATTATTATAGTAGTTCGCTATTACTTTATTAGGAACTATTGAGTATTGCTGGTCTCATTGGGAATTACACTCACCTAAAGGATTATTAGGAACACCATACTAATACGGTGTTTGACCCCCTTTCGCCTTCAGAACTGCCTTAATTCTACGTGGCATTGATTCAACAAGGTGCTGAAAGCATTCTTTAGAAATGTTGGCCCATATTGATAGGATAGCATCTTGCAGTTGATGGAGATTTTGTTCCACCACATCCCAAAGATGCTCTATTGGGTTGAGATCTGGTGACTGTGGGGGCCATTTTAGTACAGTGAACTCATTGTCATGTTCAAGAAACCAATTTGAAATGATTCGAGCTTTGTGACATGGTGCATTATCTTGCTGGAAGTAGCCATCAGAGGATGGGTACATGGTGGTCATAAAGGGATGGACATGGTCAGAAACAATGCTCAGGTAGGCCGTGGCATTTAAACGATGCCCAATTGGCACTAAGGGGCCTAAAGTGTGCCAAGAAAACATCCCCACACCATTACACCACCACCACCAGCCTGCACAGTGGTAACAAGGCATGATGGATCCATGTTCTCATTCTGTTTACGCCAAATTCTGACTCTACCATTTGAATGTCTCAACAGAAATCGAGACTCATCAGACCAGGCAACATTTTTCCAGTCTTCAACTGTCCAATTTTGGTGAACTCGTGCAAATTGTACCCTCTTTTTCCTATTTGTAGTGGAGATGAGTGGTACGCGGTGGGGTCTTCTGCTGTTGTAGCCCATCCGCCTCAAGGTTGTGCGTGTTGTGGCTTCACAAATGCTTTGCTGCATACCTCGGTTGTAACGAGTGGTTATTTCAGTCAAAGTTGCTCTTCTATCAGCTTGAATCAGTCGGCCCATTCTCCTCTGACCTCTAGCATCAATAAGGCATTTTCGCCCACAGGACTGCCGCATACTGGATGTTTTTCCCTTTGCACACCATTCTTTGTAAACCCTAGAAATGGTTGTGCGTGAAAATCCCAGTAACTGAGCAGATTGTGAAATACTCAGACCGGCCTGTCTGGCACCAACAACCATGCCACGCTCAAAATTGCTTAAATCACCTTTCTTTCCCATTCTGACATTCAGTTTGGAGTTCAGGAGATTGTCTTGACCAGGACCACACCCCTAAATGCATTGAAGCAACTGCCATGTGATTGGTTGATTAGATAATTGCATTAATGAGAAAGGTGTTCCTAATAATCCTTTAGGTGAGTGTATGTACTAACTATGGTGAGACGGAAGATCACTTTCAACGCGATATCTCCCTTCATGCGTGTTTGCTCTCGGCATTTTCATAAAGGCAACTAAGATGTTTTTTGTTTAAGTAAAATTACTGAATATGCATTTTTTGTCTTCTAAAGTTGATATTCGCAGCCTTTCACACTGCACGAGTGTCCCATCTTACCAAAGAACACTGGCACACGGACTGAAGTGAGGTAAATAATTAAAATGTAGGTACTGTATACATATTTTAGGCAGTAATATTTTGTAGAATAAGTTGTATGTCATACAAACAAGTAGGAATGCAATTTATTTAATGAATATAAAACCTGCTAAAATGCAACTACTACATTGTGTTAAAAAATAAACCATATGTTCCTACCAATATTGTTGAGATATTGTCTAAATTTTATTAAAGTTATTTATTGAAATGAGAGATTAAGATTTTAATATTTAAAATACCATGTTAAATACCATGTGCAATACAATAATTAAATGTCATGACCTGCTCGTACGATCCTTCCGTGTGCCACGCCCCCCTCGTTACCTCATGTGAATTCCTGATTGTATTCAGCTGTCCCGTGTTATTTCTTAGCGATCCTGTGTATTTAAGTCCATGTCTGAGTGGTCTGCCATTAACGTGTATACCGTGCTAGCGGCTTGTGTTTTTCCCACTAAATCCCGCAATTTGGACTCCCGCTTCCCGACTTTCATTCTCCGGTTCCTGCATGCACAACCAGACGTCACATTAAAAACTTATGCAAAATTAAAATACTGAAATTACTTGGTATAGTTACCTTAAAATAGTAAGTAGAATGAACAGATTTTTATAGATGGTGCTGTTTTTGGACATAATTTATGGGCCTGAAGTTGGAGAGAACAGAGTGATCCAAGTGTCACCTTTTGATCAGTGGTTGTACTACAGCTTGTTTGAAGGCAGCTGAAACACAGCTGGACATCAGAGATGAATTAATTAAGCCAGCAATATGTGGCCCGATGGAATTCAATACATCCTTGCAATGGCGTGGTGGAATGGTGTCAAGGGGACAAAAATATGGCTGCAGATGCTTAATTATTTCATTTAATGTGGAGAGAAACTGGTTCAAATTGATGAAAAACAGCTTGGCATGTTGGAGAGGTGGAGGGGTCTAAGGCAGGGGTAGATGGAAAACATCTGATATTTGCAATTTTATCTTTGAAAAGGTTAAGAAATTGTTCACAAAGTGCAGGTGAAGGTTAAACGACAGCAGAATCAGAAGGATTAATCAGACTGTCCAGGGTATTAAAAAGAACATGAGGTTTTTGACTATTGTTTGACACAACCTTTGAGAAATATTGTGATTTCGCTGCTTTAACTGCTCTCATGCTCCTGAAGGCTGTTTTTGAAGATGTGCAGTGAGACTTGAAGATTGTCCTCCTTCCACTTTCTCTCAGCATGCCTGCACACACATCTGAGAGCGCGTGTGGTCTCATTCGAACCACGGTTCAGTCGCTGGTTTGGAGCGTTTAATCCTCGTAGGAGCTACTGAGTCCAGAATATCAGAACATGCGGAGTTGAACAGATCATACAGTTCATCCGTGTTGAGATCACCACAGTCTGCACTGGTACAGAGCACAGAGTCATTAAAGGCAATGGAGAATCGAGCAGCAGTTGAAGGGTTAATGGTGCACACAGGTAGAGCTGGAGCGCGGGGTTTAACGTGGGAGGATGGCAGCATGAATGTAAACAAAACAGCAAAATGGTCCGATATACATGTGTTGTATATATCGACGTCTGACAGATCTAAACGATATGACAGAACAAGGTCTAATGTGTGCCCTTTTACATGTGTCAGGACATTCACTGATTGAGTTAGGTTAAATGAATCAACAAGACTGAGAAATTCATTGACTGATGGTCAATGACATCGATGTTAAACTCACCGACAATAAGAAGTCTGTCATTTGGCGCACAAACACACACAACAGAAAGGCTGAGTCAACTTTTCTCCATTTTAACTGGCTTCAAGTGTGTTTGCTATATTGCCAGCACCTGTTTCTTGCCACAGGTGAGTTCAAACGAGCATCATATACTTGAAATAAAACGATTTACCCGCAATTTTGAAAAGGTGGCCATCATGTCTGAATCCAAAGAGTCATATAGTCGGAACTCATTGGTTAATTCAATAGGCTCTCCAAATATACTGTGTCATTAAGCATTTTCAATTCATGTTCAGTTTTTCAACAGAAGTAAGATGCCTGTTGTCTCATGTACATTTAAGGTTCAGATGAATTGAAGAGTAACTTTAAGACCTTACATGCTATGATGCCTCCAATAAACATTGTTGTTTCAACTCTACATTGAAATATAATAATCTGAAAGTATTTATTGTCTTTACTTGGCCTTGCTTTTGAAGATGTCTGTAAAATATGCATTGGATATGTAATTCGATTCTTAGTGTTAGTGTAGCAACAATGCTAACCTGTGCACCACCATGCAGAGTTACCATGCACAAATTTATGAATCATATAAATCAGTCTTAATATCTTCTATAATCTCTAAATTCGATAAATGTATACAGTGACCTATGTACTATTAAAATTTAGTCAAATTTACCAGGTTTTTTTTTTTATCAATAACCATTTACAGTTTTATTGTATCTGCCTGTAACAGGGTGACAGGTAGCCCATACCAAGGTTTAAAATATTGGGGGGGGGGGGGGGGGGGCAGTAAAAGGTACCACCTGAGATGGAAAATATTGTCTTTTACTATTGTCTCTTTTTTCTAAAATAAAAAGAAAGGGAACTTGTTCCATAGAATCACCCACTGAAGCTGATGTAACTGTAGAATGTTAGTAAACAAGGAGGGGAATTCCCATACACGCATACATCAGTTATGTGTATTTTTCTATGACCGGCACACAAACTTAAGCCCAATTCTCAATGTAACCTTTTTCTCCCACTGCACTTCTCGTTCATCCCAAAGGTGTTTAATGGGTTTGAGGTCAGTGTTCTGTTCAGGCCACTCAAGTACTTCCACACCAAACTCACACAACCATGTCTTTATGGATCTTGTTTTGTACACAGGGGCAGAGTCAAGCTGGAACAGAAAAGGGCCTGTCAAAAACTGTTCCGACAAATTTGGAAGCATAGAATTGCCCAAAATGTCTTGGTATGCTGGAGCAGTAAGAGTTCCTTTTACTGGAACTGAGGTCCAGTCCAACCCATGATAAACAACCCCACACCATATTCCTCCTCCACCCAATTTTACACTTGGCACAATGCAGTCAGGCAGGTAATATTCTCCTGGCATCTGCCAAACCCAGACTCGTCCATCAGACTGCCAGACGGAGAAGACACAGATGTTTGTGTCTACTGTACATATATTTTGTTAAATATAAAAGTTCGGGCATGATAATGTTGTATTTTCCATTCTGGTCACATTTAAAACATGAAATGATAGTTTATAATAGAATCTTCAGAAGTATCATATTCCACTGAGTTCCAGTGATTAAGGCTGATAAGCACATCTAAGCTGAGCACATGCTCTCAGCCACACGGTTCAACAATAGCTGTAGCACTGATATATGTGTGTAGGGCTCTGAACTTCAGTTTACAGATAATGTGCTATTTCGTGATTTGTGTCGTTATCGGGATGTGAGATTTACAGAGTGCGGCTTTATTGGGGCGCAAGGTAATAAGAACATAAGAACATAAGAAATTTACAAACGAGAGGAGGCCATTCGGCCCATCAAGCTCGTTTGGGGAGAACTTAGCTAATAGCTCAGAGTTGTTAAAATCTTATCCAGCTCTGATTTAAAGGAACCCATGGTTTTAGCTTCCACTACAATAGCAGGAAGACTATTCCATACTCTGACTACACGCTGTGTAAAGAAGTGCTTCCTCAAATCTCATAGTCAAACAGTTCAGATCCCAGCCAGAGAGCCAAGACGGAGGGCAAAGTCATAGTCAAGGGGCAGACGAAGGTCGGGCGATGATCGGAGACGATTGGAGGAGCAGGACGGGTATCGGTAGTCAGTGGACAGGCGCTAATCAGGCGATAGTAAGCATGGGGGTAGGACGGATCTCGTGGTCTAAGGACAGAAATTGGGTCAAAATATCAGCAAGCAGGCAGACAGATACAGGAACGCTGGAACTCAACGGTAAACTAAGAAGATCTCGCATCGGGCTGGCATGCCGAACGTGCAGAAATAGCCAAGTGAATTAGAAAGACTAAGAACCACCTGCGTGAAGAGCCTTAGACCGGACGGGTTTATGCAATCAGCCGGTTTAAGCAGACCGGGATTCCCCTGAAGGCGCGTGCAAAGTAACTGAGATCACCCGTGTGACGTGTGACAATTATCAGCACAGAGCATGTCAGGAGATGTATAAATAGCCATTTGTTGTCGTATGTGACCTTGTCTATGTGATATGTGAATCCTGTCCAATCCTCGCGTGTCTTTATACAGTGGATATAAAAAGTGTACACACCCCTTAAAATTCAGTGTTTTTGTGATGTAAAAAATGACATCATGATAAATCATTTCAAAACTTTCCCACCTTTAATGTAACAATTCAACTGAAAAACAAACAAATCTGTTTTGGGGAAAAATATATGAAAAAAAGATACAATAAGCTGGTTGCATAAGTGTGCACATCCTTAAACTGATACTTTTTTGAAGCACCTTTTGATTTAAATACAGTCTTATTGGGCAGGAGTCTATCCGCATGACAAATCTTCACTTGCCAATATTTTCCCTCTCTTCCTTGCAAAAGTGCTCCAAATCTGTCAGATTGTGAGGGCATCTCTTGTGCACAGCCCTCTTCAGGTCACCCCACCGATTTTCTATTGGATTTAAGTTGCTAGTGGGACACCAACCACCTGTAAACACAAAGGAAGGCGTTCAGGCCCAGGAGTGGATGGCTGGACCTTAGGTCACACTGTAGCATACACTGAAATATGTTTCTCATTTATATACAACTCATTTAGAATTGGGTTCTCTTCATCTACTTTGAGGACTTGTGTGAAAATCTGATGATGTTTCAGGTCACATTTATGCAGAAATGTAGACAATTCTATGGGGTTCACAAACTTTCAAGCACCATTTTATTTAGGTGCAGCAGCGTCCTCCAGGCCAAAGTCACTGTATCATCTCAGTTTGTGTTGGGGGCTCCAAGATGATCAAAAATATCACTGGCAGTAGGATTTGTTTTTTTATTGGTGACGGACAGGCAGCCCTCCAGGGTGTACCCCAGCCACGTGACGGACAGGCAGCCCTCCAGGGTGTACCCCAGCCACGTTCCCTATGCCACCCTGTGACCCTGACTGGGATAAGCATGTAGAGGTTTATATAATCAGTTTTTCTTTGGTACATGGAGGAATCTGATAAGTCACTGAAAGGCAGATTAGGGTATGACTGGATGGTTTGAACCAGAATGAAGTGCAGATTTACTAAGGCTCAGTTTGGCTTCAACACAGACTACGGTAGAATCTGCCAAGTATAGCTTAGTTAGAAGGTTAGTTACCCCTGATTCAGTCAGGTGGCTCCATATGCTTTGAAAAACAGCCAATAGCAAACATGCAATGCGGCCAATGTTAATACCTGCTGTTCTGTATAGGAAACACCCAGAATGCATGTGATGCATAGTCTCCCTTACTATAGTCTCCCTTACTTTGACTAATTGCATTTATTTCCACCACCTTCTCCTGGGTGGTGCTGCCTGGAGCCCTCAATCTATCAAGATGTCCAGCACACCCTGCAACATGTGACGTCGCCACTACCAATGACGTCCGTGCATCCAGCTCGCTGTTCTACCTGTGTCATCTTCCTTGTATGACCCGCTCCCTGCCTTCTGGCTGCCTGGCAATTGGAGGGAGTGGTGGCACCGGCTTGTTATCTCCCCCCTGCTCCCTGTTTGTGTTTCAGATTTAACTGTATTTGACCCTGGAGGATGGGCTCCCCCTTTGAGTCTGGTCCCTCCCAAGGTTTCTTCCTTCTGGGGAGTTTTTCCTTCACTGTCGCCTATGGCTTACTCACTGGGGGCTTTGGGTGGGGATGCTGTAAAGCGCTTTGGGACAATGTCATGTTGTGATAATGCGCAATACAAAAATAAATTTGTTGTTGTTGTTGATGTGATGTCAGTCCCAGAAAATTCTGCCCCATCGTCTTGTTTCTAGTCAGTCTATTTTTGGTGCTTTAAATGCTAAATGTTTCTTCTTTAATCTTCCATCCACCCCTTCTAGTCACCTGCAGTCACACAACCCTTATAAAAGGTCGTGGTTCAACTCTGCTGGCCTCAGTTTAGCTGCAGAAGCGACGCTGATCTTGACAAACGTCCAGTGGAATCATGAAGCCCCATCAGATCTCTGCCTTCTTCCTCCTGATGACAGTGCTGCTGTCCTTCACTCTGGCTCAAAGTAAGTCTGCAGCATCTCACAGCTTTTATCAAGACTTAAGATTCATTAAATTTCTTTTATATAAGAACCAGGTTACAGACCAAATTTGGTGTGCATTATTTTTTATGTATATATTCAGAGCGGCTGTATATATTTTGTATGTAGCCTGTACATACATTTTCTGTTCTTCATATCTCTCCAGATGGCAATCAAGCAGACAAGTGCTGTTTAACATACTTTCCTGGAAGACTGAGAATGGGGCTGATAGCTGGATATGAGGAGACCAGAGAGGACTGCAGTAAACCCAGAATTATGTAAATATTTACTTTATTCATGTATTGTTTTGAACTATTACTGCTTTGAAATTTAATGTTTGTTGTGTGCAAAATGTCTATAATAGAACTGACTTGTAGTTCGGGATCAGATGTATATGGAGAAGGATTCTAACAAGTGACAAACAGACTCATGTCATTTTATTTTTCATTTTCAGACTTAACACCAAAAAGGGCATTGAAGTGTGTGTCGATCCCGGAGCTCACTGGGTTCAGGTGGTGAAGAAAAGGCTGGACCAGCGCCTCTTTCAGTAATGCCTCCTTCCTGCCTGGAAAAATATGAAGAACAATTTTATGAAATTACATTTCAGCCACTTTTTTATTCTCCTTTAATATTTTTTCCTATCATCTTTTGCTGCATAATATATGTCAGTATCTTTAATTTGTTATTTTTTAAAACAGTAGCCTAATTCTCCTGTAACTTTATTTCCTATCTTCCAAATCGTATACATTTTAACTGCATATTATTGTTTAAATCTAAAGTTTTATTTAGCCAGCAGTTAAATTTGAGTTGCACATATACTGTATTGCAAGCTTGTTACTAAATAAAGACTATTGAAAGGTTATGGTTCAGGTTTTTCATTTAAATCGTTTAATTTGCAAAAAATAACATTCTTCTGGTTGGGAAACATATGGAAAATACAGTAAGAGAAATATACAATGTAAGAATGAATAATGTAAATGTATGCATGGAAAACAGACACATAAACCAGTGTCCATGCTAACCCCATTCAGAGGGTCAATGCTAACCCCATTCAGAGGGTCCATTCTAACCCCATTCAGAGGGTCCATGCTAGCCCCATTCAGAGCTCCATGCTAACCCCAGTCCACTGTCGACAGAGCCTACAATGGCAATACAAATGGATAATAATAAATACTTTATTGATCCCTGTGGGGAAATTGTCTTTATGTTACCCTCAACTTGCACTTTGTAAATTAAGTTGTCCACAAAGGGCAGCCACCCATAGCAGTACCTCAGGAGCTGAGGTTTAAGGGCCTTGAGGTTAAGGGTTTGAACCAGCAACCTTGTGATGCAAGACATACAGGCTTAGCCCACTGAGCCACACACAGCTCCAGTTATGCTTTGAGGAATGACTTCTACTCACTTGTAACACAACATAATGACAGTATGATGAGCAGCTAAGCAGCCAGTGGTTTGATCACAGGCTCAGTCTGCTGTTTATCACACCTGAATCAGGCACCTGAGACAGGAACCAGGGCAGCCATGTGTGACTCAGCATGGAAAGATTAAGCACTCAGAGCCATTTCTGTTAGCTGCATATTTACAGGGCTTTATTTAATAAAACAGTATTTACACATCTACCCATCTTAAATCGGCGGTGTGGCAGCATTTTAGCTTTCCGGTAATCACAAACGAAAACGGTAAGAAAACCACAGACAAGATAAAACCTGCGTGCAAACATTGTAAAAGATTGATAACATACACAAACAGCACAGCGAACATGCTTCAGCATGTCTACCAGTGTTCTGTCGATTTATGCTGCCTTGTCGAAAAATGCTACCGTAGTGCTAATCAATATCCCTAACCCTAACTCTTACCCTAATCCTAACCCCCCCCCCCCAAAACCACTAAAACCCTTACCTTAACCCTAACCTTAATCCTAACCCCTAAAACCTAACCCTAATCCCAAGACAGTGGAACTGCATATGCGTGGAAAGGCTCGATAGCACGTCTCGATAGGTAGGATTTTATGACAGAACACCGGCACCACCAATTCACCACCGCAAGAGCGAAGGTTATTAAAAGGGCAAACTACGCTAAAAAGCTGCACATGCAAGCCTTAGTTTACTTGGTAACGCTTTATATTAAGTGCTTCTTCATAATGCATTCATAGAACATTCAGTGCACCTTCATAATGCATTCATAGAACATTCATAAGCAGTATGCAAGTACACTTCAACATCCTAACATCCCTTAACAGCTATAATATACATTAATAACAAACATTATATAATAATAACAAACATTATAATTGTATAATCATGTAATGTTTGTTATTAATGTATATTAAAGCTGTTAAGGGATGTTAGGATGTAAAGCATGTATACATGCATGATGTTTATGAATGATTTCTAAATACTTAATGAATACATTATGAAGGTGTACTGAACGTTCTATGAATGTAATATAAAATAATTATGAAGGTGCAATTAATGTAAAGCATTAGCGTTTATTTATTTGAAGATTTTTTTATTATTATTATTTCGTTTTTTTTTTTTTTTTTTTAAGTATTTTATTCAATTTCAGTTTGCACTGTTAAGAAGAGGACACATTTTGCACAGTTTAGAAAAATAAATAAAGGAATATTTTGAAATAAATTTATCTGCAGCTCATTTTGTTAAAAAATCGGGAGAAAATCGTATCGTATGATGGCTATCAGTCTCAAACTCACAGAGGGCCATGTCGTCTGGGCTGGGGGGGGTGGGGTGGGGTGGGGGGGTGGATGCTGGGGGAGGACAGAGAGCCATGGCTCCCAGCACACCTAGATCCGTGTTAGAGGAACGGTCTCATTGTGACGGGGCGCTGCAGCATCCATACTAAAACTTTAAGCTTTGAAACTTTAAGCTTTTAAGATTTAAACCCAACACATTAGCAAGATAAAAAGTAAGTCAGACTCCAACAGTAAATACTCTTTCTGTATTTGGTTGTTATTGATTGGGGGCGGGGGGTTATGATGTGAGAACGTCGAGACCATAACTTCATGGGACAGTGTGGAAAAACTATCATGCAATGCACTTCCTGTACAGCGTAAATGGACAAAAGGAGGGAAAACAAGCCAAAAGTGATGTGGAGTGTCACTGTGCTGGCAGGCTGATTTCCTTACATTACCCAATCAGAATGGGGGGTGTATAAAACATCTGTATCTGGAGGGGCAGTGAAAGCCCGTCAGGAAGGATCAGCCCTCACAGGTTAGGAGGCCACTTCCTAATATAATCTGGAGCTGCTAATAATTCCTGTTTCCTGGCTCTCACTTTCCACTGCTCTCACTTTCCACTGCTCTCACTTTCCACTGCTCTCACTGGGGGATGCAGTCGGGACTCTAGGGGTTTTGTGCACAGATTTTTCTAATACCCCAACCCCCCATCACGTATCATATTTTGTATACTTGTCCATGACCAGATGTCCCAACTAATCATTTAATAAAAGTTCATCTACTCATCACACATGGCCAACAGCCAAGCAAACGTTTTTCACTTTGTCATTATGGGGTATTGGGTGTAGAATTTTGAGGTAAAAATTGAATCTAACCCATTTTGGGAAAAGGCTGTGAATACTTTCTGGATGCACTGAAAACTGTGAAAATCAAAGGAAATGATGCGATAAGCTTAAGGCATGTATCTGATCTTTCAAAATCTATGAACCAGCAACCATGTGGTTACCATGTCCAAGAGAGGGACCGAAGTCTCTTCACTTCTGGGGTTGTGTAGTTCAGCAGTGAAGTAGGTGGGGGTCGCTGCTCATGCTTCAGTGAAGGTCTCGGAAACCACAGGGGCACCATGGCTGTAGACCTGGTGTGCAGAGAGGCGTGGGCTGCTCAGAAGGACAGGGACTGGGGTGCTGACCATTCACACGGGGTCTGCTCCTCAGGGTTTGCACCGGTGGTGTTTTCCTAGCAAAGTGTATTTAGGTGATGATGCCCTCTTGATGGTAATACTTTTCTCAAAGACCTCATATGTTTCAGCATGTTTATAGATCTGTGTCAAGATTGCAAAACCCTGAGGACCAGGCCTGCCTCAACACCTGATTTGATGTTTGCTAAGGCATGAGCTTTTTTTGAAAGTGCCAAACTGGCATTTAGCTGGCCGTTCTGTCTTGGATTCACTCAAGCCCCTTTCAGTCATCGTACTTTTGTGCTTCTGGATCCAGACCCAACATTGGGTTCTTTCACAGATATGAAGATGCTTCTGGTCTCGTGCTGGAGCAGTGCTGTGATAATTATGATCAACTTAATGTCTTGATGGCTCCACTTGGGTCATGTGACCCATGTTTCAGAAGTGAGGTTTGAAACCATTGGACCCCATGGTGATGATGATGAGGTTCTGTTTAACTTCCTGCCCAAATTAATATGCTGAATCCACCTGTGAGGGCTGTGGTACTCTCATGCGAGTCCATGGGCTGAGAACCACTGGGGTGCCATGATCTTCTCTGGCAGTAACAGAAATGAGTTTCTCCTGACTGATTGGACTGTGGATGTCTTTCTGTGGCATGGATTAAATTTAAGATCTGACCAGACTGCGTGTTTTTGCCATGGTCTGTCTGCCCCCCCCGTTCCGTGACCTGCGTGTTTTCCCCCTGATTGCCAAACCCCAAACACCCCCCACCCAATATGTGGCCTGCATGTTTTTGTCTCGGTTTGACTCTGCCTGCCCCCCCGATCAGTCGCCTGCGTGTTTTTGCTCCGTCTGACTTCCTCCCCCTCGCAGGTAAAAGCCACCACCTGCAGCAATGGTGGTACCTGCTGCAAGCATGAAAACGCTTCCTGCTGCGCCTGCCACCTGCAGGGTTAAAGGTCATGTCCACCAGGGGGCCAGATATTTCGTCATAGTATTTTGTAATTCGGCTGCATGACACTTGAAAATATCAATTTCTGCAATAAGAATTGCAGTATTTATAATGAAAAAAGTTGAAAATAAAGCAATTTCCCACAAACATGTCTATTCATGAGTGATTTAACAAGCAAGGATGAAAATGATGAGGAATGGCCTGAAGAGCCATGCAGAACTCATGCAAAAGTAGCGGCGGTGTACTTTACACTAATGTTAAACCTGTAGTAGATAATCCCGAAAAGGAGCGTCATTAAAGTTGCATGGCTTGCTAAGTTTTGTTTCTTATAACAATATAAATGTTCTAGCGAAACGTAAACCCCACGCTCTAGGTGAATTTTGTAACCAAGATTTATAAATAGCAGAACTGTTTTGAAAAATAACATTGCTTATGAAAGCAGGCAAGTCAGAATTTCAAGTTAGAATTTCATTGTACTTCATACACGTAATGCCGCTTTCTTACAATCTTAACCTGCCATTAAATTTTGAAGACGCTGTACACAGAGGGACACAATAGTACTCTCAATTTTCTCTTGCCTCTGAAAATATACAGCTCTACCGGCCATTCATTCTTAAACAGTCAGATGTTACTTTAATACTAACTGCCGTATATAAACAGATAATCCCGTGACAAAAGGTGACCGTAATGCCACCCCAGTTTTTGGTGGGATTGCATCTCGTGTACATGCATCTATGACGTGTGGAATGAACACAGAAAACATGTGGCAGCCATGATGCACAGGCGTATGTGTTGTGAGAGTAAAGTATAAATCAGCCCTTATGCTCCCTTCCAGACCCTACTGCAGGATTCCAGCCAATCAGCTGCAGCGGCATTTAGTGAGATTGGGGGGTTGGGGGTCACAAGACAAGAGCTGCAGAGGTGACATTACTTCTTGTCCAGAAGATGGTTCCCTGGTAGATGCAGAGTAGATGCAGAGGGTCCTCCCATCTGCTGTATGTGTCCAGGTTTTGGGGCTCCTGAGAGACAACACTGTCCCCTTTTAGTCTCAATCTGCACTTTATTAACATCTGAAAGCCCCGTGTGTGTCTGACTCTAGTCTGGAGTTGCATCACTGAAGCGCTTGAACCGGCGACTTCCAAAAACAGCAAAGCAGAAATCCAGGCTACGCTGATGATGTCAGCATAGCCCACACTAGCAGAGCTGTAATGGACTGACTGCCGTCAGTGTATTCCGGCATCCTGACTCACAGCTCCGATGTCCTGCCACCTGCTTGTGTTTCCTGTGTACAGGGGAGGGTGTAGTAACATCTTGTTTTCCATTTCCCCCCACAAACACAAACCCTCATTCCTGGTAAGTAAAGCTCTCATCAGTGGCGTCTCTGACTACCCTCCCCATAGTAGCCTTTCCTTTTGGTGGGATGGTGATCACAAGCTGCCTGAGTTAATAGGAGTCTGTCAGGCTTTAATGGGATCTGTTTATGAGTTGGGTTATTTTTGAAAAAGTCTGGATGTTGGGGCAGGTATGAGCATGTGAAAGGTCATTAATCATTATCCATGTCTAAGTGTACTAGCAGGATTGAGTCTGTAGAGGGCACTGTAAAGAACTTTGTCCTCGGCGGGCATGCATGGTAATGTGAGGTCCTGGAGGGCTACTATCCAGTAGGTTTTCTATCCTACCTGGCTTCTGATGAGCCACACTAGTTCTCAGGTAAATACCAGGAGAAGGTGTGGCTCATCAGAAGCCAAGTGGGACAGAAAGCCTACTGGATAGTAGCTCTCCAGGACCAGAGTTGATGACCCCTGTAGTTCACTGACACACTGGGAGAACAAATGTGTGATCATTGTTTATGTCTGTGTAGGTCCAGTAGTATTGTTTACCTTTGTAAACAAATTGAGCAGTTCTGTCTGTAGCCATCTGCCGTAGAGAATTCCGTTTCAAAATACTCTTACTCGTCTGCCTATATGAGTGCGAGCCTGCTTCCCTGTAGACTGTAACTGGAATTCTTGTGAGCCACTTCAGCCAATGGGCTGTGCAGCACGGGCTATAGTGTGTTCTGATTGGCTATCCTCCTGGGAAGACTACCTGGTACCGGCCCTGTGCACATTCTTTTACATGCTGTCGTTCTCCTGCCTGGTGATCTGCGTCTGGTGGACGAACAAATGGATAAAAGAGTGGGATTGGCAGCAGCCAGCAGGGCTAGACAAGAACATCACCAACCAGTGGGAGGCGCTGTGGCCCATAGTGCAGCAGCAGGCCAAGCACAACAAGGAGCTGCCACAGTAGTGCAAGAAGCTCATGTTCTCCCCTTATAGGATATGCAGCAGGGAGGAGGAAGAGGAAAAGGGCGATGGACCAGTCACTGTAGAGGTGAACAAGTACTCCGAGTAGCACGCGTACCCTTTGACTGTACCCCTGTGTGCACCATGCGCAGCTTTGCCCGTAAGCAGGAAGAACATCAACTGCACCAGCATCAGCAAGTATGAAGCCCCCTGTGAGCAACTGGAATCCGACAGCCAACTCAGCTGGGGAGAACTGCCAAACCTCACTGGGCATCGGAGTCACGACTGGTTTACTTTTTGTAAATGATTCATGGCTTAGAGATCTCTCTATATTATTATTAGAACTCTATATTATTATTTACTTTGTTTGATGTAAGGATAAAACTGTTATTCTTTCTCAATTTGAGGGTAAAAGAAGCCTAAGTTTGCCCACATACAGTCTTTGAAGTGGGCCTAAGATTAAACGAGTAAAAGAAGAGAAGTAGGAACTTTTTTGTTTTATGGAAAGGGGAGATATGGAAAGTGGGGGCTGGGGGGGTGGAGGAGAGACTAACACTCTAACATGGTTCTTCAAGGATTGTAACATACAGGTTGGGGGCACCTTCCCCCATAGTGTTTTGTTGATTTTTTTGTCTCGGACCAGCCAGGACTTCAGTATTTGTGTTGATAAGTGCTTCCTGAGGAGCCCAGGAAATCGGGGAATACAGAGTTTAATTATAAACAAGGCAGGCAAAACGCAGACAGACAATACAATGACCGTATTGGGGAAGCAAACTGAAACGCAGACTAAATACAGAGGACATAAGAACATAAGAACATAAGAACTATACAAACGAGAGGAGGCCATTCGGCCCATCGAGCTCGCTTGGGGAGAACTTAACTAATAGCTCAGAGTTGTTAAAATCTTATCTAGCTCTGATTTAAAGGAACCCAAGGATTCAGCTTGCACTACGTTATCAGGAAGACTATTCCATACTCTGACTACACGCTGTGTAAAGAAGTGCTTCCTTAAATCCAGTTTGAAATGTTCTCCCGCTAATTTCCACCTATGGCCACGAGTTCTTGTATTTGAACTAATGCTGAAGTAACTATTCGGTTGAACAGCATCCAAACCTGTTAGAATCTTATAGACCTGGATCATGTCCCCCCTCAGTCTCCTTTGCTTGAGGCTGAACAGATTTAGCTCAACTAACCTTTCCTCGTATGACATTCCTCTAAGACCAGGAATCATTCTTGTGGCCCTACGCTGCACCTTTTCTAAGGCCGCTATGTCCTTTTTAAGATATGGTGACCAAACCTGTACACAATATTCTAGGTGAGGTCTCACCAAGGAATTGTATAATCTTAGCATTACCTCCCTTGACTTAAACTCCACACACCTGGAGATGTACCCCAACATCCTATTGGCCTTTTTTATTGCTTCCCCACACTGGCGAGAATGAGACATGGAAGCATCAACATACACACCAAGGTCTTTCTCATAATCAGCTACCTTTATTTCAGTAGGTCCCATAAAATACCTGTACTTTATATTTCTGCTCCCTACATGGAGTACCTTACATTTGTCTATGTTAAATTTCATCTGCCAGGTGTCAGCCCAGTCACTAATTAAATTAAGATCCCGCTGTAGCTGCTGAGCCGCTAGTTCAGTATCTGCTACACCACCCACCTTGGTGTCATCTGCAAATTTCACCAGTTTACTGTATATATTGGTGTCTATATCATTTATGTAAATTAGGAACAAAAGTGGTCCTAAAATTGAACCCTGCGGTACCCCACTATGAACGCAGGCCCACTGTGACATCGAGCCTCTTATAACTACTCGCTGCTTCCTATCCGTTAACCAGTTATCAATCCAAGTCGCTACAGTTCCTAAAATACCTGTCGCTTTGAGTTTAAGTGAGAGCCTCTTGTGGGGAACAACATCAAAAGCCTTTTGGAAATCTAAATAGATGACATCATAGGCCTTCTTATCATCAACTTCCTGAGTAGCTTCCTCAAAAAACTCCAACAGATTTGTTAAACAGGATCTACCTCTCCTAAATCCATGCTGGCTATCCCTCAAAATGTTATTTGAGTCCAGGTAATCTACCATTTTCTCTTTGATTATAGCCTCCATAACTTTACCAGTTATACAAGTTAGACTGATTGGCCTATAGTTTGACAAATTACTTCTATCCCCTTTTTTGAAAATGGGCGTTATGTTGGCATGCTTCCAATCAGAAGGTACCACACCTTCAGATAAGGATTTTTGAAACAGTAATGTTAAGGGTCGGCAAATAATATCCCTCATCTCTTTTAACACTATAGGTAAGATGCCATCAGGGCCCTGTGATTTATTTATTTTGAGCTTAGCTAGGCTTTGCAAAACATCAGCTTCAGTTATATATATATTAGTTATAGGACTAATGACAACAACCAGAAACCGCTGACCACACGGGGATTCCACACGAGGTTAACAAGGGGGCGTGGCACACGGAAGGTGCGGACGATCGGGGCATGACAATTACTTTCATTTGTCAGTTGTCAATTTTTTTTATATAGTTTAACAAAATATGCAGCGTCCTTCTTTATCTTGAGAGTATGAATAATCATTGACCTTTTTGGCTGGGAAGGTGCCACCTGCACGGTGAGTAAGGCGGCCTTCCAGACCCTACTGCAGGATTCCAGCCAATCAGCTGCAGCGACATGTAATGAGATTGGGGGGGGAGGGGGTCACGAGATGTAGAGACTCCATCTATAATTTTTCAGCAGCAGATACCAGGTGGCCTTATTTCTTGTCCAGAAGATGCATCCCTGGTAGATGCAGAGGGCCCTCCCATCTGCTGTATGTGTCCAGGTGTTGGGGCTCCTGAGAGACATCACTGTCCCCTTTTAGCCTGAATCTGCACTTTATTAACATCTGAAAGCCCCGTGTGTGTCTGACTCTAGTCTGGAGTTGTATCACTGAAGCGCTTGAACTGGCGACTTCCAAAAACAGCAAAGCAGAAATCCAGGCTACGCTGATGATGTCAGCATAGCCCACACTAGCAGAGCTGTAATGGACTGACTGCCGTCAGTGTATTCCGGCATTCTGACCCACAGCTCCGATGTCCTGCCACCTGCTTGTGTTTCCTGTGTGTGGGGGGAGGCTGTAATAACATTTTGATTTCTATTTCCCCCCACAGACATGACCAATTGTAACCTTCACCCCTGGCAAGTAAATCTCTTGGTCAGTGGCTTCCCTGACCACCCTCCAAGCTGCCTGATGTGTTTGAATCAAATTTAAGTCGTCTGGTTTGGGAAGTAAACTTTAATCACCTAGGGGGGTAGTGTCTGAGTTAATAGGAGTCTGTCAGGCTTTAATGGGGTCTGTTTATGTGTGGGGGGTATATATGAAAAAGCCTGGATGTTGGGGCGGGTATGAGCATGTGAAAGGTCATTAATCATTATCCATGTCTAAGTGTACTAGCAGGATTGAGTCTGTGGAGGGCACTATGAAGAGCTTTGTCCTCGGCGGGCATGCATGTTAATGTGAGGCTTGCAGATGAGTCCCTCCGCAGACTGTGGCTTGGCTGTCAAACTCGCCCGTGATAATGGAGCACGGCTTTCACTGCCACCATAACTGGTCTGAGCCGCTCTACCTCAGGATAGCTCTATTCCATCACCTTAGGTTTCAGCAGGTGGGATGTGGTCTCATGCTGAGGGTCCCCACAGTCAGGATGGTCCCATCTGCTGTCCAAACAGCACAACACCAGCCTCATGCTGGCCATTATCGAGGTTAATGTTGAGACATAAACTCATGTCCTGCTCTAACAGGGCTTCCAAGGGGCGGAGGAAGAGGAAAAGGGTGATGGACCAGTCACCACAGAGGTGGACAAGAACTCCAGGCAGCACACGTACCCCTGGTGTGCACCATGCGCAGCTTTGCCCGTAAGCAGGCCTACGGCACACTCAGCCCCAAAGACAACCACAGGAAGAACATCAACCGCATCAGCGAGAACCTCAAAGAATAGAGTGACTCTGCCCGGCCAAAAAAAAAGTTGGCATTTGAATTTTTCATTGGACCTCCTTTAGCTGTGATTATGGTGCACATTTATCATGGCATTGTTTCCACAGGCTTATGCAACATCTCACCTTTTATTTTCATCCAGATTTGCATTCATTTCTCACCGAGATCCTGTATATGGCATCGAGGGAGGTGCGGTGGTGCGGGTCCAGGGTTTGAGCCTCTTCCTCAGCTCCACTTGTGTGGAGGTCCTGGGTTCTTCCTGTGTCATCATGGTGTTTCTTCTGGTCTCCCCCCCAGTCAAAACACATACCAAAGTGAACTAAAGCCAAAATATCCAAGTATGGGTGCCCATGGCCTCTGGGATAGGCTCCGGCCCACCCCCGAATAGGACCTTTTGTGAGATACCAAAACTTTTTGCAATGAAAAGTAAAAAGGGAAACCTTGTTCTGGTGGCCAAATAAGTTTCTAGATGGGCTGGATCTGGCCATTTGCTGACCTTTAATAGAGGACATGCAGGTTTAGAAGATAGATGGAAAGGCATACAGCTACAGTTTAACCTTTTCCTGAAGCAGAGTATAAATTCCAAAAAGGAAGAGGTGGTTCCAGTATTTTGTGGAAAGAACACCATACAACACTGGTAATGCATATAATCAGAGATCCCCAGTCAGATGCTTTCCAGTATTTCCGTTCTTTTACTGAACATCGGACTCCTGTTAACTCTACTGGAGGTTGGACCATACATAGTTAGGTTTTATACACAAATGTAACTGAAGAATGCATTATGATTGGCTGTTTAAGTGTTTTCATAAACCACGTTACTGTACACACAAACACACACACACACACACACACACACACACACCAGACAAACAATAATAAATAGACAATAATAAATATTAAAATCCCTCTGGGTTAAGAATATGGTTTGTCCATGTGAAAAATTTGCCCAGAAAGACATTCTTGACTTTGCTTATGATGCGATGCTCGGCTGCCTGTTGTCAACCTGGGCAACCACATGTAAGCTGGCATTTGGTTCCACAAACTGAGCTTCACTATAGACCAGGGGTGTCCAAACTACGGCCCGCTGCCTATTTCTCATTGGCCCACTTCAAATTCCAAAAACATATTGGAATATGGCCCACACGTGAAAATTGACTGATATACTTCTATATTTTAACACTAGATGGTGCTGTTTTAATCAAGACAGCTTCTACACCGGGGGTCTCAAACTGCAGTCCTGGTGGGCCTGGAGCCCTACACATTTTTGAATTTCCCCTCATTTAACACACCGGATTCAACTCCTTGTGCTAATTACCACACAGCTCTTGATCTGAATCATTTGTGGTGGAAGGAGGAAAGATCTAAGCTACATGGGGCTCGGGCCCCCCAGGTCCAGAGTTTGAGATGCCTATTGTACACCAAACGAGCGAAGAAAAATTCCCTGCGCGTTGCGTGACAGAATGGGGAAACAAGAGCAGGGAGCCGTGGAGTCTGTAATGTGGGATTTATTCGGGTTGAACACACTCAGAGACATGAAACGACGCCACACAACGTTAATGACCGGACTGGGGAAAACATACCTAAAGCAGAATTAAACACATTGGACTAATTAACCACAGTGAGAAATAGCTGGTAATCATGGGGATTAATCACGAGGGGGCGTGGCACACGGGAGGAGAAGACGAGCGGGGCATGATATAAACACATTAAATTATTAAGCATAATTATAATTTTTTGACCAGATTTGATTGATTGAACTTAAATACAAAAGAGATGAGCCCATATACCTGACATCTAGCAAGTTTGCCCAGTCCTCGGAATATTTTTCCATATGTGGCCCTCACTAAAAAAAGTTAGGACACCCCTGCTATAGACGAAAGGGCCGCTGTTCTCTCTGCTGGTTTTCATTTTCAATTCACAGTGGGGCATATCTGCAAGAAAACATGGGAAAACCAGGTATCTGAGCCTGATGAACTGAGATATACTGGACTAGCAAGGTTTGTGTTGAAGGAGCTTACTTACCATTGGGTCTCCTTTGTCCAAATATGCGCCGGAACAGCCTGACGAAGAAGTGCTTTACGCGTTTAACTGATCTGAATGTTGGCACCTTGTGGTAGCTGTTCGACGGAATTTCCTCAGGAGTGAAGCCCTAGGGTTGTAGTTTAAGATGTTTCGGTTGAGCAAAGCAATTCCTCAGGACGCATGAATACTATTGAACTCAGCAGACCAGCAGTTTGCATGTACCTTAGTGAAGAACTTATGGTTCAGGATTTGCTCCAATGTGGGCCGATCCTGTGGATTTTTCTGTAGGATCCAAGATATCAATTTCTTGGCTGATGAGGAGAGGGACTTGGGTAGAGTGTACTCTGCTTGAGTGACACGCAGCTGTATTTCTTCAGCGTCACCATCAAAGGGGTATGCACCAACAAGCATCGTATACCTGTATTGAGAAAGTCAGCAACGGCATTTGAGTTTCATTTGCATATAACAACATTCTGCATTGGTGCATTTCAGATATCATTCTTGACTATGGCTCTGACTGTGAGGACGATTGAGAAGGTATACATACATGATACACCCCAGCGCCGAAACATCTGACTCTGGCCCGTGTCCCTCCATCTTCCACACTTCAGGAGCCGCATATTCTCTCGTCCCACAAAAGCCTCTACAACACACACAAAAGGAAAACAGTATACATGTGCTTCAGCCTGCTGCATGAGCAATTTGAAAGATTTGCTGGAGAATCTAAGAAAAAGAACCCACTTCTGCCTCCTTTCCAGTGGCTCCAGCTTGGTGGCCAGTCCAAAGTCGGCCACTTTTAATTCCAAGGCCTCCGTTAATAATAAGTTCTCTGAAAGACCAATGACTCAAATATTTCACCTAATAACACCAGACATTAAACAGTTGTAGAATACAACAGCAGGCAGCAATCATATAAAGCACACAGGAAATGCCATGTAAAATGCCAACACTAACGTGAAGAATTAAACAAATCACGTGTGCACGCACACATACCTAATTTGAGGTCCCTGTGGACAATGCCTTTGTCATGCATGTGTCGTAATGCCCCAATGAGCTGTCTCAAGTAAAAGCGCACCTCATGCTTGCTCAGGATATCTCATTCTTGAAGGAGGTCTAGCATCGACTGGAATGGGAAAAGAAAGGATGGCGTGAGTCGACATAGAGTCTTAACCTTAACAAACTGTCTGCAAAGGCCAGAAACAGCTGGGCTCACCCCCCTACTGCACAGCTCCATGAAGATGTACATGAATTTATCATCTTCTACATGATGGGAGAAGTTTACAACTTGCTGGTGTTGCAGCAGCTTCAGCAGCACCACTTCTCGGAGACTCTGAAATGTCAGACGTGTTACCACAATGAGCATAAGGGAAATGCAATTTAACTATGGAGGGGGCTGACTCCAAGCAGGATTCAGACCACATACCTCTTTTATTCCAGCAGAGTCCTCTATCGGAATCACCTTCACTGCAAATTTCTCTCCACTCAAAATGTCCACCATCTTAAAGCATTTTGCAAAACCTCCCTAAAAACACAAGTGCATTAAGAATTTAAGAATTTCTGCCATACAGTATGTAATTGATTGTCCATTTTCCAGAGTCTACTCTACAGTAGAGGTCTGCGCGGGACTGATTTTTCATCCCGCTCCCGCACGCTCCCACAAGTTTCTGTCCCGCTCCGGCAGAAATGTGTAATATTTCGACCCGCTCCCGCCCGCATCTGTTATGGTTTGTCCAGCTCCCACCTGCTGAATCCCGCAAGCAAGGCTGCTGGAGTATAGGGTGTGCCAAAAATACCAGACACATTTTAAATGCTATAATATCTTGGCTTATAAAAATTAAATAAGGTACCAAATTTATTTATCTAACTAGGCTACAGACCTGAATTAAAAAATATCTAAACAGTCTCAATAGAAACATTTCACAGTCAAAATGAGAGAAATATAGGGAAACATTGAAATTTGTGGTGCGGCTCTGCGTTTATTTCAACTAGAGGTCTGCGCAGGACTGATTTTACATCCCGCTCCGGCACAAGAAACTCTCAAATGTAAACCCGCGCCGCATCCCGCGGGCGTCCCGCCCCGTTGCAGACCTCTACTCCAGGCCCGGATTGGCCAATCGGGAGGACCGGGATAATTCCCGGTGGGCCGGTCCGTTTTTTGGCCGCCAGGGCCGGTGTCCCTATAGCTGCCTGCACTCACAGCAGTCGCACTTTTTTATTATTTATTTATTTGTTTGTTTGTTTATGTATTTATTTATTTATTTAACCATAGCCTCACTCTTTTTATTCATTTTTTTTACCGCAGCTCCACTCTTTTTATTTATTTTCTCGCAGCCCCATGAGCAGAATATAGCCTGCAGGTTAATGATGACGTAATTAGCATTCGACTTCCCCGACAGCGGCACTTTGCTCAACAGATCAAAATCAGTTGTTAAGAGATACACGAGAGCTGAAAAATGGATAATAAAAAGCGAAAACGTGGTGCTGAAAAGGCCAGAATTAAAAAAAAAGAAAGCTCTAGAAACTGACGCGACCAAATGTACTAAGCTGAGTACATTTTTCGTTAAAACCAGCGGCAGCGAGAGTACAACAACACATGAAGACGATGAAACGGCCGGTAAGTTAACGTTAAGCTAGTTAGGAGCAGTGCAAAACAACGATGTCTGCAAACCACCGTTCATGCTTATGTATCGAACTTTTTCTTGTACTGTAGCTCTTCAGCAGCAGCAGCCTCTAGTCCAGTTAGCTGCTAACAGTGAAGAGCCAGGCAACGTAACGTTACCAAGCACAAGTCATGAGCCCAACACACTAGAATGGGCAGGTAGGATTGTCATTGAGTGAATATAAGAATTCGAATAATTAAAATTAATATTAATGAATATTACACCTGCTCAATGAAAAATGCCCTGAGATAATTAATGACATCAGATGATTCACTACATTAATAAATCTGACTTAACTTGATCAGAAAGCTAAAAAGGGGAAATTTGTGGTGAGAAATATTACCATTTTTAAAATTTAATTTAGTGTCAGACGCAGAGCCAGGACCCAGTTGTACCATGCAAGAGACTCTCAATGTGGAAAACACAGGTAAGCTGTTGTACCACAAGTTAAAAAAAGTATTGCAGATAATAGTGCAATACTTGTTTTATTCTTTATTTGTGTTTAAGGACTGGATATCTGTGAACAATTTTGCACAGAATATATATTCAGATATTGCAGAAAAGGACATTGTGATGTTTTAAAGAATAGTGTTGGAGATTTACCCTTTAATGTTCTCATATTTATGAAAAATATTTGTATTGTTATAAAGCAGCTGTTTCCTTGAAAAAGACATGATAGTGTCATTAGAAAGTTTAATACATTTTATTTTAATCTTTATTTTATACATATACACTTAGGCTACTGTATTTGCACTGAATTGGAAATGACGTTATTTTAATATAGTCAGTCGTGAACTAAAGTGGGCTTGAAAATCCAGGGCTGAAAAGGAGTCTCACTCCGGCCCTGCTCTACTCTACAAGACAATTTGCAACTTAATTATCTACGGTATCTTTATAGTACATACTTCTCCCAACAGTTCGAGTCTGCGGTAAAATCGCTTATTTCTGGGATCAAAGATGATCTCAGGAACTTCGTTTCTCCACTGAGGACAAGCCATGTTGCAGTAAGACAGAAACCGATGAAGTAGCGTCCAGTAACTAGGCAACGGAACAAGGTACGTTCCATAATTACGTAACGCATCGGATATTCGAACGAAAACATGAAATAACTTTTTTTTCCCCTCCAAGAAATTACAGGTATTACATAAAACGTTTCTGCAAACACACTCATTGGCATTAGTTCGACCAAAAGAAAAAATCTGTTTCAGTAACAATATACACCTCTAGTTTTCATGAGAATATTAAATCAGCCATCCGACACGCTTTTACTGTCAGGTACCCAAACCCAAGGGAGGGAAACAAACACCACGCGCAGCGGCTGTAAATGGCGCGCGGAGCGCTGCGCGGAGAGGAAGCCGGCAATTAGCCAATGTAGCTATTGCCATGGTATTTTTTTATAAAGGGGAATCAAAGTTGCATTTAGTTGAGTATATTTATAATTTAATTTAGTAATCGCACTCTTATTGTGCTGGCGTAATATACGATTAATAACAAAAAAAGAAAGGTGAAAATATATATATATATATATATACGATTCCTATGATAAACAAGTCGCAAGCACGGACATCGTTGAACTCTGGAAATGAAAGTTAGTTACAAGAACGTAGACCGACAATTTCTCTTTGTGGCATGCCACGAAGGATGTATTTAATGTTGCTTTGCAGCTTGTTTTACTAAAATGTAATTCCACAAGCTGTGCATTCTGTTGATTTGTGTTACATATTTTCCTCCTCACTTTTTTCACGATGGATTTGGAAAGGCCAATCAGACAGACCACGTGTTTCTGACCTGGTTGCTAAACTTCTGTAACCCCTGGGCACAACTAGCACATTGGGTGGACATCTTCCAGTGACATGACTTCAAGGTTCACCATCGGCCAGGCAAGCTCCAACGACACCCTCTCTCATTGCCCCTGTAGGACGGATGACTCCTGTTGCTGCCGCCACATCAAGGACAGCCAGAGCAGGCCCATGGCAGCAGCAGTGCAGGTGACCATTGGTGGCAAGGGACTGGAGACCGTTGACTGCCAATGGCTGCAGATGGAGCAGGAGAATGACCTGGCGCTGGCTGGCTGCAGGTGTGGAAGCAGCTGAAGTGGAAGGAGTCCTCTTCTCTCAACCTGGAGACCAAGGCCTTCTACTCACAGGGGGGGGTCTCACAGAGCACAATGGGCTGCTGTACTGGTGCTAGCAGTTTCTGCACAGAGAGACACACCTGCAGGCACCCTGGAGCCTTTGTCCCACAGTCCGGATGGCAGTGCATGGTGCAACAGGAGCCAGGTACCATACCGAATGCATGAATTTACATTATTCATTATTACATTGTAAATATCTCTAAATGTCTTTTTCAGATGCTCACCAACCAGGGGGAATCAGAGGAAACTTTAAGCCAATGTAATATTGTAAAAATGCTCTATTTCAAAAATCGAACTGAATGTTGCTTTCTGAATGCAATTGTTTAATCTTTATAAGGAATGCTGACTCTGGGTAAGACCTGGACTGAGCAGTGCTTGGTGGCACAATTTTCACCCACATGCCCAGTGTACTGTATGCTAATATGCACCATAAGCTATGTCATTTGCATTTTACACGGTGCAGTGTGAACGTGAAAGGTTTTTCTTAAGAAACCCCAGTCAAAAAAAATAAATTAATGCATTAATGCAGACATAGACTTACTTTGAGCCAGAGTGGAGGACAGCAGCACTGTCATCAGGAGGAAGAAGGCAGAGACCTTATGGGACTTCATGAAGGGGGTGGGGTGAATCAAAAAGAAAGACAAGAGAAGAAAAAACATTTAGTACTTAAAACACCTAAAATAGACTGACCACATACTCAGTCAGGTGGCTCCATGTGGTTTGAAAAACAGCCAATTGCACACATGCATCGCAGCTAATATTAATACCTTATAGTACATGCTCAGAAGGTATATGATGTCGGTCTCAGCAAATTCTGCCACTCTGTCTTGTCCGCGGTCAGTCTATTTCAGGCACATAAAGTGGAAAAGGTGTTTTATTTGCACACCACCTCCACCTCCAGTCACACAGCCATTTTAAAAGGTCCTGGTTCAACTGTTGGCCTCAGTTTCGGTGTACAGTAGAACCGAGGCTGATCTTCGTCCAGTGGAATCATGAAGTCCCATCAGATCTCTGCCTTCTTCCTCCTGATGACAGTGCTGCTGTCCTCCACTCTGGCTGATGGTAAGTCTGCAGCATCTCACAGCTTTTATCAAGACTTTGTCAGTATTTTAGATTTGAATATCTTTGATAGGAAAGATTGCAGGCCCAATTGTGAAATATGATTGTAGTTCTGACTAAACCAGTTTCTCTGTGTGCATTTTTCATGGATGTATTCAGAGAGGCTGCATGTATTCTATGAGGCGGCAGCTCTCCAGGAGCTCACCACACACCAGCAGGGGATCAGCAGCACCATGCACACCACTGCTGACCACAGTCTCCTCACAAGCAGCCACAAGGAGGACCGACAGAGCAGGCTGGCAGCTTCACCTGCAAGGCCTGAGGCTCCTGAGAGCGAGAAGGTGGATGGATTGATTACAGGGGGACAGATGAAGAATGGGGCTGCTGTTTCCAAAGAAAGAGCTGGTATATTTTTCCCATTTTTCGTTAATAACATTACCCGCTACAGTTTTGTATGTATATGCTATAAATATCTTGTACATAAACTGTATATACATTTTCGGTTCTTCATGTCTATCCAGAAGCCAAACCAGCAAAACAATGTTGTTTTACATACTTTCCTAAAAGCCTAAGGATGGACCTCATAGTTAAGTATGAGGAGACCAGAGGAGACTGTCCTCTGGAATTATGTAAGTATTTACTCTTTTCATGCATTGTTTTGAACTATTACTGGTTCTTGGTTTAAAGTTTGTTGGATGCAAACTGTCTATAACAGAATTGACTTGTTGGTCAGGATGTATATGGAGAAGGATTATAACAAGTGACAAGCAGACCCATGTTATTTTATTTTTCATTTTCAGAATTTACACCAAAAAGGGCATTAAAGTGTGCGTCGATCCCAGAGCTCGCTGGGTTCAGGAGGCCAAAAAGAAGCTGGATCAGCGCTTCTTCCTGTTCACCCCATTTATTCTTCTGTAACATTATTTCCTGTCATCTTCCAAATCATGTACAATTTAACTGAATTTTATAGTTTAATATCTAAAGTTTTATTTAGCCATTAGTTAAATTTGAATTGCACACATACTGCTTTGTAAGCATATTACTAAATAAAGACTATTGAAAGGTTATGGTTCAGGTTTTTCATTTAAATCATTTCATTTGTAAAACAATGTTTTTTTAGTTGGTTAGCATATGAAAAATACAATTAGAGAAACATACAATCACCCAACCTTGGATCAAGCGAGAGATAATGGATGGATGGATGGTTCAGGTTTTTCATTTAAATCATTTCATTTGTAAAACAATGTTTTTTTGGTTGGTTAGCTAACTTCAGTCAGAGTGTCCATGCTAACCCCAGTCAGAGCACCCATGCTAAACTCAGTCAGAGTGTCCATGCTAATCCTAGTGAGGAGCATCCATGCTAACCCCCGTCAGAGTGTCCATGCTAACTTCAGTCAGAGTGTCCATGCTAACCCCAGTTAGAGCGCCCATGCTAAACTCAGTCAGGGTGTCCATGCTGACCCCAGTCAGAGTGTCCATGCTGACCCCAGTCAGAGGGTGTGTCCGAAATCGCGCACTTGCCTCAGTGCACTGAGATGTAGTGCGCACTGCGCACTTCCTCCTGTAGTGCACACTAACATGGGTAAGTGCTGTCCTAAATGGAACACCGTTTTGCACTTACCGGAAGTGACGGACTAGCATTTGATCGCGATTCTCCAGCGCCCCAAAATATTTGCCGTGTTTTGTTTACAATAAATTTCCTTGTGGTTTTATTTGCGTGTATATAACCTATCTACGACCGCCTAACCGGCTAAAAAACTGCTAAAATTTACATGTGCAAACTCTTCTAAGCCGATATAATCGCAATCTCAAATTATCTATAACTGTCGTCAGAGAGTGACAGGCTACACACCGAAGTATACATCAGTAAAATAATTTTATTAATGTTACAGTACATTTATATGATGCAGTTGCCTCCGCTTGAGCTTGCATGTGTTGTCCGCCATTATTTAAACTTGCCGAAAGTCCCTCCCCTTCCGCTACGTAGTCAAAATGGCGTCCGTTTAGTGCGAGTAGTGTCCATCGTTCTGCACTGCGTTTTCTGGCCGTTTTCAGTGCACCATCCGGGTACTTTCAGTGCACTTAATTTTGGCTTAGTTGTCAGTGCACTAAAAGTGCGCAAGTGCGTGATTTCGGACACACCCAGAGAGTCCATGCTAATCCTAGTGAGGAGCATCCATGCTAACCCCCGTCAGAGTGTCCATGCTAACTTCAGTCAGAGTGTCCATGCTAACCCCAGTCAGAGCGCCCATGCTAAACTCAGTCAGAGCGTCCATGCTAACCCCAGTCAGAGCGTCTATGCTAAACCCAGTCAGAGCGTCCATGCTAACCCCAGTCAGAGCGTCCATGCTAACCCCAGTCAGAGTGTCCATGCTAACCCCAGTCAGAGCGTCCATGCTAACCCCAGTCAGAGCGTCCATGCTAACCCCAGTCAGAGCGTCCATGCTAACCCCAATCAGAGCTTCTATGCTAACCCCAGTCAGTGCACCCATGCTAACCCCAGTCAGAGCGTCCATGCTAACCCCAGTCTGAGTGTCCATGCTGACCCCAGTCAGAGTGTCCATGCTAATCCTAGTGAGGAGCATCCATGCTAACCCCCGTCAGCCAGCTTCAGCTTCCATTCTCATCTGTGGTGGAGGGGTTCAAGGTGGCCAAGTGCAGGGTGGCAATGGTACTCAGAGACTCTAAAGACGAGCGTGTCAGCAATGCGGGGGTCATAACAAAAACAGGCCGCAAGTGGGTAGCAGACACCGCAGTTAGGCAAGCTGAAAGCTCCATAGAGTTGATATCATTGGCAATGTCTGCACTGGCCGGCAGACACTAGGAACCTCCCGTTTCATCCAGTGGGGGAAGGCAACTGTGCAGCAGAGGAGATAGATGGTGCAAGCCGAAGTGCGGCACCAGGTAGATGAGACACGAAAGGCGAAGGCTGTCGAACTAGCAACCCAAGGAACTTGGACCAGATGGGACCTCCCAAAAAAGAGGGTCACGTGGACCGAAATCTGGAGGCTGGAACCGTTCCGTGTGAGTTTCCTCCTGAGGTCTGTATATGACACACTCCCGTCACCTGCAAACCTGGTAAGGTAGGGCCTGAGGGAGGATCCACTCTGCAAATTGTGTGGGAAGAATGGCACACTCTCCCACGTTCTAGCTGGGTGTCAAACAGCTCTGGCCCAGGGGAGATACAGGTGGGGGCATGATCAGGTGCTCAGCGCTCAGCTCCTGGAGCAGGCCAGGAGAAGGCCACAACCACTCAAGCCACAAACATCAGTGCTGCAGTTCATCAAGGCAGGGGAGCAGCCATCTTCTGCAAGGAGAACCAGGACCAACATCCTCCAGGGGGCACAAGGATTGGAGATGATAGTCGACCTGGGTAGGAAGCTCATTTTCCCTCCCATCGTCCAGAGCACCTTGAGACCTGACATTGTCATCTGGTCAGAGCAGGCAAAGAAGATCATCTGGGTAGAACTGACTGTCCCTTGGAAAGAAGGCTGTGATGAGGCCCATGAGAGAAAGTATCTGAAATACCAGGACCTCATCATGTAGTGCAGAGAGAAAGGATGGCAAACGTGGCTGTTTCCAGTAGAGGTGGGGTGTAGAGGGTTTCCAGCACAGTCTGTATGGTCGGTGCTCACTACACTCGGCGTATCAGGCAAGGACCGTAAGGCAGCTGTGCGCAGGATTGGAGAGGCAGCAGAAAGAGCCTCTTGTTGGTTGTGGTTTAAAAGGGAGGAGGGGGGCTGGAGGCCTGGAGCTGATGGGCAGTGACCTGGCCACCACTGCCGACCCGCCAACTGGAGGGTGTAGCGGATAAGGGTCGAAACACCCTGAGAAGGTTGGGCACCGTCTGACGACATCGGCTCCAGGCCAAGGCCACAGGCGTTCTAAAGAGCGACTGTATGTGTGGCATCATGTGATGTATTAAGCAAGTATAGGTGATGATCTGAGACATTTCACACCAAAACTGAAGCAGTATCACTTGATGATGGCACCTGAAAGGACCACAGACACAGATCTGCTCAACCTGATTACATTGAGAAAAGTCACACAATGTTGGGCTTTACGTGTTACAGGTATTTTATACCTCCCTTTGTAATTAGATTGATAATCAGGTACTTTGAGGCAGCATTCAATGATTTTTCTAATCTGAGATAATAGTTAAAACATACTGTGTTAATTGTCACCCAAACATCTGAACATGTCATCAATGAATATGCTTTCCAAGTTAAAAGTGTGTCATTTAAGTCTGAGGTAATATTTCTACCTAGTTATTGTTCTTTGTTCTGCTTCTATAAACACTGTAAGAGAGATTTGTGTTTATTAATCTCCTGACAAAGTGAGTGAAGATCATGTCTGTGGTCAGAGTTTGTTTCACGTGCATTAACTGGTGATCGTGTGGCTGCAGTGTGACTCAGTGGGTTACGGTGCTGTGTCTGTGAGCCTAAGGTTGCCTGTTTAAATCCTACGACTTCACAGCAAAGACTTAACTCCAATTGCTGCAGGGACTCTGCTTTTTCAAAAAGAAGTTTGTTGCTTTGGATAAAAGTGCCTGCTAATACATATTAGATAAATGTTTATTCCTTTTATCTTTCATCCACCCCCACCTCAGACACACAACCCCTCTAAAAGGACGTGGTTAGACTCTGCTGGCCTCAGTTTAGCTGTAGAAGCGGCGCTGATCTTCAGAAACGTCCAGTGGAATCATGAAGCCCCATCAGATCTCTGCCTTCTTCCTCCCGACGACAGTGCTGCTGTCCTCCACTTTGGCTCAAGGTAAGTCTGCAGCATCTCACAGCTTTCATCAGGACGTTGTCAGTATCTTGGATTTTAATAAAGATCATGGACCCAATTGTGAAACATGAACACAGTTTCTCTGGGTGTATTTCTCATGTATGTATGTATGTATACATGGCTGTATATACTTTGTATATAGATTGTGTATACATTTTCCGTCCTTCATGTCTGTCCAGATGGCTGCAGACCATTTAAATCTAGGACTTATAAGATTCTTTAAATTTCTTTGATACAAGCAAGGTTACTGACCCAATTATAAGTTTTTTATAGCGGGGTGTGCAGGTGGTCCGGGGTCCGGGCTCTGTCTGTGCCTGCGTGGCCGGCCTCCCTGGGGGGGGGCGGCGCGCTGCCGCCTGTGGCCGTGGGGTTCCTGCCTCGTGCTCGCCGGGGGGGGGCGCCCGGTGCCTCCTTCCTTGCCTTCCTTGGGTGGGCGCGCAGCTGTCCAGTGGCGGGGGCCCGGGTACCTGGCCGCTGTGGGGCGGCTGGGTCCGTGACAGCTCCCGGCCGTCTGGGGGCCCCAGGGCGATGTTGTTGTGGCCTCGCACACACACTGGGAATCATTCCATATTAACCTACACACTCATACATACACTCACAACACACATACACATATGCGTACACACACACATACACGTATGCGTACACACACACATACACGTATATATGTACATGCACACACATACACACACTTTCATATCAACACACATACACTTAGAATGCACACACACACAGACATGCGCGCACACACACACACACACACACACACACACACACACACACAAGAGAGCCTAGGGCTCTCTTCCCCTATTTTATCCCTCTTTCCCCTTGTCTGGGTGTGTGTGTGTATGTGTGTGAGAGTGTGTGTGAAAGTTGGCTTTTTATTTGCCTTCAAAGCAATTGAATGAGCAGTTCTTTCAGAAAGTTTTCTTGACCTCCATCATTTTCAATTCATACAGTATGTTTGGAATATGTTTGTAATTCTCATGTGCTTACTTCTACATTGTAATCATACTACTTCTACATTGTAATCATACTAATAATAATAGGTTACACTTTGCACTTGTATAGATTTTGCAGGGAGGCCAACCTAAAGGGAGTCCATACAGATGTATTTAATTATGCTTTAAAAAACGTGCTACAAAACTGTACACTTCTGGCGGCACTTTAGTCTAATTTGTGAAAATGAAATTGTTTCAGTCTTATTTAAAATGCTATTGGCTGTACTTGGAAGTGTACAATTGTAACATTGTTCTACTGCTGAATATGTATACAGTATATACCAATTCATTTTTCATTGACTTGTCAGCATTATGTGTGAGATCCCTCCACCTAAGGAACCTTTTGATCTTGGACATACATGCTTCCATTAAAGTACTTCAACAGAGCTCCTTTAAAAGATTCAAAGGAAAAAGTTGAGGTGGTCCACAAAGGACCCCAGTTTCTCACACTTGTCACCAAATGCACATTAAGAGATGTTCGTCTTTCTGTACAACCTTTCAAACACCATAACAAATTTCTTCAGTACTTTCTCAGCAGTACTAATGTCAACCAGTTTAACCTTTTCCTGAAGCAGAGTATAAATTCCAAAAACAAGAAGGAAGAGGTGGTTCCAGTATTTTGTGGGAAGAACACCATACAACACTGGTAATGCATATAATCAGAGATCCCCAGTCAGATGCTTTCCAGTATTTCCGTTCTTTTACTGAACATGGGACTCCTGTTAACTCTATTGGAGGTTGGACCATACAGTTAGGTTTTATACACATATGTAACTGAAGAATGCATTATGATTGGCTCTTTAAGTGTTTTCATAAACCACGTTACTGTACACACACACACACCAGACAAACAATAATAGACAATAATAAATATTAAAATCCCTCTGGGTTAAGAATAAAAAGCCAATAGACAATAGTCACAGTAAAAAAATCACACTGATTTATTTAAGACACATATGACAGCCAGGACAAATGAACATTTAAATTTTATGATATAAAATAAACATGATATAGCATGATATAAACACATTAAATTATTAAGCATAATTATCATTTATTGACCAGATTTGATTGATTGAACTTAAATACAAAAGAGATTAGCCCATACAAAGCTTTTTTTGTGATCAAATTATTATTGGAGATTTAATTTTTTTTTTTACAAAGAACAAGACAGAACAGAACAAAACATATTCGACCCCCACCCCACCCCTCAATACACCCTGAGACAGCACCTCAAAGGAGACCAACAATGGTCACCGGCACACCCAGCCCCGAAGGGCGCAGCTAAAAACTGAGGAGAAAAGAGATAACATACTTAAATCAGTAAAAAAAAAAGGAATACAGCTTCAGGACATGACCCGCAGCCAGTCCTCTACCAGCTGCACGTCACGGAGCCAGCTCTGGATCGTAGAAGCAGACAAATTGTTAATCCGGGCCGCAGAGAGTTCCAGCAGAAGCAGATCAAGAAAGGTGGACTGCCAGACAGTGGGAATGGCACGATCAGGAGACTTCCAACGAGAGGCTAATAACAACTTAGCCGCTAACGAGGCAGACATCAGGAGCCTCCGCTGGAAGCGAGATAGAGAGAGAGAAGAGAAGTCCAGGAGAAGAAGGACCACGGGAGACAGAGGGATGGGAGAGGAAAGAACTGAAGAGAGAGATCTGGCCACATAATCCCAAAGAGCAGCCGCTGGAGGACAGTCCCAGAACATATGAAGAAAGGTACCAGGGACCTGAAGGGGACAGAGGTGACATAAGGGGTCAGACTCTAAGCCCATGAGATGGCGTTTCCGGGGAATGGGGTATAATCGGTGAACAAACTTAAATTGTGTTTGCTGGTGATTGGGATTTTTAGAGCAGTTTTTAATATTATGAAAAATAACACTCCAAGATAGGACAGGGGTGGGAGAGAGCTCCCTCTGCCAGACAGAAATTATGGGGAGAGGTTTATGAGAGGATCTGCGGAGGAGGGAATAGAGACTGGACACGGGTTTAGAAACGGGGGAAAAGGACAGAGCAAATCTGCACAGCGGGTGAAGCGGAAGAGGCGAGGAAAAAGAGATATTACAGGCCCTAAGCATGGACCTCAACTGGAGGTAGAAAAAAAATGAGGAAGAGGGAAGATTAAATGTGACCATAAGAGACTGGAATGATTTGAGACCAGAGCTGTCAAAAATGTCACCCAGGGTGGAGATACCCGACTGAGACCACGGCGAGGAAGAGATGGGGCGGCCTCCAATGTTCAAGACAGGATTGTGGAGCAACGGAATGCTGGGATGCCATTTTGGGAAGGGGCCCAACAATTTCTCAACCCTTCTCCAGGTGCGAAGCGCCTGAGAGATAATCGGACCGACGGAGGCAGAGATGGATTTTAATTTAACAGGGAGGAAAGGAAGCGAGGCTAGACGATGGGGGAGAGCATATTCTGCTTCGATAGGAAGCCAGGCAGGGGGATGCTGGGGAGGACTGATCCAGCTCCAAACCGGCCTCAGGGTAAAAGCAAGGTGGTAAAATTCGAAGTCCGGGAGAGAGACACCCCCATCCAACCGGTCGCGGATTAGGGTAGAGTGTCTGACGGAGGGTCTCTTGCCATCCCAAAGAAATGTGGAAATAGCAGACTTGACAGAGGCCCAGTACCCGGGTGGAGGGGAGAGAGGAAGCATGGAACTAATAAAATTAATTCTCGGGAGCACGTTCATCTTAATAACGGCCAGCCTAGCCCGAAATGAAAGGGGAAGAGAAGACCACGAGGAGATCGAGGCTTTAATGGCCTCGAGAACGCAACGGAAGCCAGCAGCTGTGAGCTCTGGGACCAACGGATAGATGTCCAGCCCCAGGTATCTGAAAGACCTCGCCTGGGGAATAGAAGGAGGAAGTGAAGAGGTGTGGCAGGCAGGATTCAACGGAAGGAGAGAGGATTTTGCCCGGTTAATCCTATAGCCAGACAGGGATTCATATGTTTGAAATAGGTTAAGGACATGAGGAAGATCCACAGGAGCGTTGCCAAGGTAGAGGAGCAAATCATCAGCGTATAAAGAAACTGACTGAGGGACACCTTTCACTAGGATGGGGGAAATAAGGTCTGAGTGGCGGAAGGCAGCAGCCAGAGGCTCCAACGACAGATTAAAGAGTAGGGGGGAGAGGGGACAGCCCTGCCTGCCCCCCTGAAGAAGCCGAAAAGGAGGAGAGATGTTGGCATTGGTCAAAAGGACAGAAGAGGGGGAGGAGTAAAGAGTCTGGACAAGGTTGTTAAAATAAGGGCCAAAGCCCATTCTATGCAAGACTCTCCACAAAAATGACCAATTCATCCTATCAAAAGCCTTCTTTGCGTCTAGGAGGGAATAGAGACTGGACACGGGTTTAGAAACGGGGGAAAAGGACAGAGCAAATCTGCACAGCGGGTGAAGCGGAAGAGGCGAGGAAAAAGAGATATTACAGGCCCTAAGCATGGACCTCAGCTGGAGGTAGAAAAAAAATGAGGAAGAGGGAAGATTAAATGTGACCATAAGAGACTGGAATGATTTGAGACCAGAGCTGTCAAAAATGTCACCCAGGGTGGAGATACCCGACTGAGACCACGGCGAGGAAGAGATGGTGCGGCCTCCAATGTTCAAGACAGGATTGTGGAGCAACGGAACGCTGGGATGCCATTTTGGGAAGGGGCCCAACAATTTCTCAACCCTTCTCCAGGTGCGAAGCGCCTGAGAGATAATCGGACCGACGGAGGCAGAGATGGATTTTAATTTAACAGGGAGGAAAGGAAGCGAGGCTAGATGATGGGAGAGAGCATATTCTGCTTCGATAGGAAGCCAGGCAGGGGGATGCTGGGGAGGACTGATCCAGCTCCAAACCGGCCTCAGGGTAAAAGCAAGGTGGTAAAATTCGAAGTCCGGGAGAGAGACACCCCCATCCAACCGGTCGCGGATTAGGGTAGAGTGTCTGACGGAGGGTCTCTTGCCATCCCAAAGAAATGTGGAAATAGCAGACTTGACAGAGGCCCAGTACCCGGGTGGAGGGGAGAGAGGAAGCATGGAACTAATAAAATTAATTCTCGGGAGCACGTTCATCTTAATAACGGCCAGCCTAGCCCGAAATGAAAGGGGAAGAGAAGACCACGAGGAGATCGAGGCTTTAATGGCCTCGAGAACGCAACGGAAGCCAGCAGCTGTGAGCTCTGGGACCAACGGATAGATGTCCAGCCCCAGGTATCTGAAAGACCTCGCCTGGGGAATAGAAGGAGGAAGTGAAGAGGTGTGGCAGGCAGGATTCAACGGAAGGAGAGAGGATTTTGCCCGGTTAATCCTATAGCCAGACAGGGATTCATATGTTTGAAATAGGTTAAGGACATGAGGAAGATCCACAGGAGCGTTGCCAAGGTAGAGGAGCAAATCATCAGCGTATAAAGAAACTGACTGAGGGACACCTTTCACTAGGATGGGGGAAATAAGGTCTGAGTGGCGGAAGGCAGCAGCCAGAGGCTCCAACGACAGATTAAAGAGTAGGGGGGAGAGGGGACAGCCCTGCCTGCCCCCCTGAAGAAGCCGAAAAGGAGGAGAGATGTTGGCATTGGTCAAAAGGACAGAAGAGGGGGAGGAGTAAAGAGTCTGGACAAGGTTGTTAAAATAAGGGCCAAAGCCCATTCTATGCAAGACTCTCCACAAAAATGACCAATTCATCCTATCAAAAGCCTTCTTTGCGTCTAGGAGGGAATAGAGACTGGACACGGGTTTAGAAACGGGGGAAAAGGACAGAGCAAATCTGCACAGCGGGTGAAGCGGAAGAGGCGAGGAAAAAGAGATATTACAGGCCCTAAGCATGGACCTCAGCTGGAGGTAGAAAAAAAATGAGGAAGAGGGAAGATTAAATGTGACCATAAGAGACTGGAATGATTTGAGACCAGAGCTGTCAAAAATGTCACCCAGGGTGGAGATACCCGACTGAGACCACGGCGAGGAAGAGATGGTGCGGCCTCCAATGTTCAAGACAGGATTGTGGAGCAACGGAACGCTGGGATGCCATTTTGGGAAGGGGCCCAACAATTTCTCAACCCTTCTCCAGGTGCGAAGCGCCTGAGAGATAATCGGACCGACGGAGGCAGAGATGGATTTTAATTTAACAGGGAGGAAAGGAAGCGAGGCTAGATGATGGGAGAGAGCATATTCTGCTTCGATAGGAAGCCAGGCAGGGGGATGCTGGGGAGGACTGATCCAGCTCCAAACCGGCCTCAGGGTAAAAGCAAGGTGGTAAAATTCGAAGTCCGGGAGAGAGACACCCCCATCCAACCGGTCGCGGATTAGGGTAGAGTGTCTGATGGAGGGTCTCTTGCCATCCCAAAGAAATGTGGAAATAGCAGACTTGACAGAGGCCCAGTACCCGGGTGGAGGGGAGAGAGGAAGCATGGAACTAATAAAATTAATTCTCGGGAGCACGTTCATCTTAATAACGGCCAGCCTAGCCCGAAATGAAAGGGGAAGAGAAGACCACGAGGAGATCGAGGCTTTAATGGCCTCGAGAACGCAACGGAAGCCAGCAGCTGTGAGCTCTGGGACCAACGGATAGATGTCCAGCCCCAGGTATCTGAAAGACCTCGCCTGGGGAATAGAAGGAGGAAGTGAAGAGGTGTGGCAGGCAGGATTCAACGGAAGGAGAGAGGATTTTGCCCGGTTAATCCTATAGCCAGACAGGGATTCATATGTTTGAAATAGGTTAAGGACATGAGGAAGATCCACAGGAGCGTTGCCAAGGTAGAGGAGCAAATCATCAGCGTATAAAGAAACTGACTGAGGGACACCTTTCACTAGGATGGGGGAAATAAGGTCTGAGTGGCGGAAGGCAGCAGCCAGAGGCTCCAACGACAGATTAAAGAGTAGGGGGGAGAGGGGACAGCCCTGCCTGCCCCCCTGAAGAAGCCGAAAAGGAGGAGAGATGTTGGCATTGGTCAAAAGGACAGAAGAGGGGGAGGAGTAAAGAGTCTGGACAAGGTTGTTAAAATAAGGGCCAAAGCCCATTCTATGCAAGACTCTCCACAAAAATGACCAATTCATCCTATCAAAAGCCTTCTTTGCGTCTAGGAGGGAATAGAGACTGGACACGGGTTTAGAAACGGGGGAAAAGGACAGAGCAAATCTGCACAGCGGGTGAAGCGGAAGAGGCGAGGAAAAAGAGATATTACAGGCCCTAAGCATGGACCTCAGCTGGAGGTAGAAAAAAAATGAGGAAGAGGGAAGATTAAATGTGACCATAAGAGACTGGAATGATTTGAGACCAGAGCTGTCAAAAATGTCACCCAGGGTGGAGATACCCGACTGAGACCACGGCGAGGAAGAGATGGTGCGGCCTCCAATGTTCAAGACAGGATTGTGGAGCAACGGAACGGAACGCTGGGATGCCATTTTGGGAAGGGGCCCAACAATTTCTCAAACCTTCTCCAGGTGCGAAGCGCCTGAGAGATAATCGGAC
This sequence comes from Paramormyrops kingsleyae, assembly GCF_048594095.1. Lineage (NCBI taxonomy): Eukaryota > Metazoa > Chordata > Actinopteri > Osteoglossiformes > Mormyridae > Paramormyrops > Paramormyrops kingsleyae. Next base: position 567,528 of record NC_132808.1, on the reverse strand, counting down.
CGACGGAGGCAGAGATGGATTTTAATTTAACAGGGAGGAAAGGAAGCGAGGCTAGATGATGGGAGAGAGCATATTCTGCTTCGATAGGAAGCCAGGCAGGGGGATGCTGGGGAGGACTGATCCAGCTCCAAACCGGCCTCAGGGTAAAAGCAAGGTGGTAAAATTCGAAGTCCGGAAGAGAGACACCCCCATCCAACCGGTCGCGGATTAGGGTAGAGTGTCTGATGGAGGGTCTCTTGCCATCCCAAAGAAATGTGGAAATAGCAGACTTGACAGAGGCCCAGTACCCGGGTGGAGGGGAGAGAGGAAGCATGGAACTAATAAAATTAATTCTCGGGAGCACGTTCATCTTAATAACGGCCAGCCTAGCCCGAAATGAAAGGGGAAGAGAAGACCACGAGGAGATTGAGGCTTTAATGCCCTTGAGAACGCGGCGGAAGCCAGCAGCTGTGAGCTCTGGGATGACGGGTAGATGTCCAGCCCCAGGTATCTGAAAGACCTCGCCTGGGGAATAGAAGGAGGAAGTGAAGGGGTGTGGCAGGCAGGATTCAATGGAAGGAGAGAGGATTTTGCCCAGTTAATCCTATAGCCAGACAGGGATTCATATGTTTGAAATAGGTTAAGGACATGAGGAAGATCCACAGGAGCGTTGCCAAGGTAGAGGAGCAAATCATCAGCGTATAAAGAAACTGACTGAGGGACACCTTTCACTAGGATGGGGGAAATAAGGTCTGAGTGGCGGAGGGCAGCAGCCAGAGGCTCCAACTACAGATTAAAGAGTAGGGGGGAGAGGGGACAGCTCTGCCTGGCCCCCTGAAGAAGCCGAAAAGGAGGAGAGATGTTGGCATTGGTCAAAAGGACAGAAGAGGGGGAGGAGTAAAGAGTCTGGACAAGGTTGTTAAAATAAGGGCCAAAGCCCATTCTATGCAAGACTCTCCACAAAAATGACCAATTCATCCTATCAAAAGCCTTCTCTGAGTCTAGAGAGAGAAGGGCAGCAGGGAAGGGAAAGGAAGGAGCAGCGTGAAGTACATGCAGCAGGCGACGGATGTTGTCGGCCGCATGACGGGATTTAATAAAGCCAGTTTGGTCCGGGTGAATCAATTTGGAAATCACCGCCTGCAGTCGACGGGCAAGCACCTTGGCAAACAGTTTGATGTCTGAATTCATCAGGGACAATGGGCGATAGCTGGAGCAATCTGAGGGGTCCTTACCCTGTTTGAGCAACAAAGTCATCAAGGACTGATTAAGAGAAGGATGGAGATGGGAGGCAGAAATAGCAGAATTCAGCATGTGGAAGAGCGGGGTAGAGAGCTGCTTCCAGAAGGCAGAAAGAAGTTCAGGAGGGAGGCCATCGGGCCCTGGAGACTTCCCAGGGCTCATGGAGTCCAGAGCCTCTTTAAGTTCTGTCATCGAAAGGGGAGCCTCGAGCATAGAGGCTTCTGGGCCTGAGAGACAAGAAAGAGGTACAGAATCAAGAAACAAATCAGGGTCAGAGGGTGGAGAGACAGTGGGAGGGGAGAATAAATCTGAGTAAAATTGAAAAAAGCTACTGTTAATTTCCTGTGGGTCAGTGGTGAGAGCTCCATCCTTGGTTCTAACAGAAGAGATTGTGGAGAAAGAGTCACATTGCCGGAGCCGAGAGCCAACAACTTACTGGGCCTAGCACCCGAGACATAATATCGAGACCTAGTGCGATGAACCAAAAACTCGGCACGGCGTGACAGAAGAACATTTAGCTCTGCCCTTGTGTTTAAGATGAGGGTCTCATGATCCGGATCAATCACTGCAGGACGAACACTCTCTAAGTGAGTTAGGCGCCTTTCGAGATCACAGATCTTCTGGCGACATTCACGAGCCAGGCCACTGGCAAAAGCAACCGTGGTGTCACAGAGAAAGCCCTTTATCGCCATCCAGCAGTAGACTGGGTCATCAGTTGAGCCTGAATTAATTGAAATAAATTCTTCAAGTCTAGGGATCAAATAGGCTATATATTTGGAGTTTCGAAGCAAAGAAGTATTGAGCTTCCATCGTGGGGCCCGAGGAGAAAGAGAAGGTACAGCTAAGTGGAGGAGAGCACACTTGTGGTCAGATAAAGAAGAAGAGATCAGAGAAGCCGTAGAAACAGCGGGGGCAACAGATCGAGAAACAAAGATGTAGTCTATGCGAGATTGGGAGTTGAAGCGGGGTGAGAAGAAGGAAAATTCTCTAGCGGAGGGGTTAATTAGGCGGAATGAGTCGACCAAATTCAGGACCTCCACGAATTTACACAGGGAACGTGTAGAGGGGGGCAGCAAGGCTACCCACGAGAGAGGGAGATTTATCAAGGACAGGATCGTGGACAGCGTTAGCATCAGTTCCAATAACAAAGTCGAAGTCTTGAAATTTAAGAAGGTGGTCAGAAAGATCCTGAAAGAATGAGGTGCGTGGGGGAGTGGGAGCGTATGCAGCAACAAAGCAGACCTTCCTGCCCCCCAGGTCGGAGAGGGCATAACAGTACCTGCCATCAGCATCACCCCCGGAATTGAGAATATGAATCTGAAGGGTCCGCCTCACCAGTATGGCCACCCCACATCTACGCGAGGAAGCTGATGAAGTGGAGACAACCCTGTAGAACCTGGAGGCCGCCCGCAGTGCATCTCGCTGGAGTAAATGGGTCTCATTTAAAAAGGCAAGGTCAGCGTGCTGCCTTTTCAGAAATTCAGTCACACTGGACAGTTGTTGTTCGGGGGTATTCAGGGCCCTAACGTTCCATGAAGCTATATTTATATTGACCATTATCAAAAACAGAACAGACAGTAAGGTGTAAACAAGGAAAAAATAAAAAAATAAAAAATAAAAATAAATAAAAGTCTCAATATGCCAGGCATGCACCAGAGGCTGAATGCCCTGGTCGGTCAACCGTAACTTTAGGAAGTGTGTCTCAGGGAAAACCCCCTTCCCACCCCCCCAAACAAACACAAAAATTCCCCAAACCCATGCTCCAGACCGGCAACGCAGCAGCAACATTAAACACAATAGAAAGGTAAATGGTTCTGCTGCCAGGTCCAGAACATCTACCCTCCCGCCCCCTCCGACCAATGTCGGAAACTGCGCGCACGTGGCGCCCGAAGCCAAGCCGCAAAACACACTAACTCCGCGCACACATCCCCACCGCCTTCTGAGTAACAGCAACGGAAGTAAAATAAAACTGACCCCGTGCCACTGCTTGCTGCCCCGTGTACAGAGCAGGAAAAAACGGCAAATGGGAGTAACCGTCAGTGAACCGGGCAACAGCAGTACAGCAAACGTCCAATTAATATAGTAGTAGAAGCAAAAAAAAAACTAAACAAAAAAACAAGTACATTAATAATAAAATAAAATAACTGGCTTATAGGGCCGAGAAGAGGTTTCGGACCGGCCGTACAGCCTGTGGGCACGGTCAATGGCTGGCTGGAAATTGGGAAGATGGGGGAAAATAGCCGGCCAGAGCTTATTAAGGAAAGACCGCATATCGCCCCCTTCGCGCCCTAGCTTAATCCAAACCACTTTAAGATTGAGGCGACGGCTGCGGTCCTCAATCTCCGTGATTTTGTTATCCAGGGAAAGCAGAGCCTTATTAAAATCAGCCAGCTCCCTGGAGTGCCGATCGGTCACAGCCTTCACCGAGGTGACTTCTTTTTGCATGGATTTAAAGTCTGCCCTCAGCGAGTTCAGGTCAGCGCGGAGCTCCGAATGGTGTTGCTGAAGCGTGCCATTTAGCGAGTTCACCTGTTCGAAAACGAAGTTCTTCATTTCCGCGAGAAAGAGAGCCAGGAGAGGGGAAAGGGCCTCCTCAGTAACGCCGCCATCAGAGCGGGGTACTTTCTTCTCCGGGCTGGAAAGGGCTGGGCGAAGTCTACGCTGATTAGCAGCCATCAGGAGGAATAACAGGGCAAGCGCCGAAATCGTGCAAAATTGCGAACGGGAGAGTGACAAGGGGACAGACTAAAGGGCAAAAAGGCGGATGGGACGCGCGGACGAGCAGAGCTAGGCAGCCATTAGCGACGAGCGTCCCCATACATAGCTTATATCTAGTAAGTTGGCCCAGCCCTCGGATTATTTTTCTGTATGTGGCCCTCACTAAAAAAAGTTAGGACAGCCCTGCTGTAGACGAAAGGGTTCTGTTCTCTCTGCTGGTTTTCATTTTGAATTCACAGTGGGGCATATCTGCAAGAAAACATGGGAAAACCAGGTATCTGAGCCTGATGAACTGAGAGATACTAGACTAGCAAGGTTTGTGTTGAAGGAGCTTACTTACCTTTGGGTCTCCTTTGTCCAAATATGCGGCGGAACAGCCTGACGAAGAAGTGCTTTACGCGTTTCACTGCTCTGAATCTTGGCACCTTGTGGTAGTTGTTTGATGGAATTTCCTCCGGAGTGAAGCCCTAGGGTTGTAGTTTAAGATGTTTTGGTTGAGCAAAGCAGCTCCTCAGGACGCATGAATACTATTGAACTCAGCAGACCAGCAGTTTGCATGTACCTTAGTGAAGAACTTATGGTTTAGGATTTGCTCCAATGTGGGCCGATCCTGTGGATTCTTTTGCAGGATCCAAGAAATCAATTTCTTGGCTGATGAGGAGAGGGACTTTGGTAGAGTGTACTCTACTTGAGTGACACGCAGCTTGATCTCTTCAGCGTCGCCATCAAAGGGGTATGCACCAACAAGCATCGTATACCTGTATCGAGAAAGTCAGCAACGGCATTTGAGTTTCATTTGCATATAACAACATTCTGCATTGGTGCATTTCAGATATCATTCTTGACTCTGGCTCTGACTGTGAGGACGATTGAGAAGGTATACATACATGATACACCCCAGCGCCCAGACATCTGACTCTGGCCCGTGTCCCTCCATCTTCCACACTTCAGGAGCCGCATATTCTCTCGTCCCACAAAAGCGTCTACAACACACACAAAAGGAAAACAGTATACATGTGCTTCAGCCCGTTGCATGAGCAATTTGAAAGATTTGCTGGAGAATCTAAGAAAAAGAACCCACTTCTGCCTCCTTTCCAGTGGCTCCAGCTTGGTGGCCAGTCCAAAGTCGGCCACTTTTAATCCCAAGGCCTCCGTTAATAATAAGTTCTCTGAAAGACCAATGACTCAAATATTTCACCTAATAACACCAGACATTAAACCGTTGCAGAATACAAATGCCATGTAAAATGCCAACACTAACATGTGAAGAATTAAACAAATCACGTGTGCATGCACACATACCTAATTTGAGGTCCCTGTGGACAATGCCTTTGCCATGGATGTGTCGTAATGCCCCAATGAGCTGTCTCAAGTAATATCGCACTTCTGGCTTGCTCAGGATTTCACGTTCTTGAAGGAGGTCTAGCATCGACTGGAATGGGAAAAGAAAGGATGGCGTGAGTCGACATAGAGTCTTAACCTTAACAAACTGTCTGCAAAGGCCAGAAACAGCTGGGCTCACCCCCTTACTGCACAGCTCCATGAAGATATACAAGAATTTATCATCTTCTACATGATGGGAGAAGTTTACAACGTGCTGGTGTTGCAGCAGCTTCAGCAGCACCACTTCTCGGAGACTCTGAAATGTCAGACGTGTTACCACAATGAGCATAAGGGAAATGCAGTTTAACTGTGGAGGGGGCTGACTTCAAGCAGGATTCAGACCACATACCTCTTTTATTCCATCAGAGTGCTTTATCGGAATCACCTTCACTGCAAATATCTCTCCAGTGAAAATGTCCATCATCTTGAAGCATTGGGCAAAACCTCCCTAAAAACACAAGTACAGTAGAGGTCAGCGCGGGACTGATTTTTCATCCTGATCCCGCAGAAATGTGTAATATTTCGACCCACTCCCGCCCGCATCTACTATGGTTTGTCCAGCTCCCACCTGCTGAATCCCGCAAGCAAGGCTGCTGGAGTATAGGGTGTGCCAAAAATACCGGACACATTTTAAACGCTATAATATCTTGGCTTATAAAAATTAAATAAGGTACCAATTTTTTTTTATCTAACTAGGCTACAGACCTGAATTAAAAAATATCTAAACAGTCTCAACAGAAATATTTCACAGTCAAAATGAGAGAAATATAGGGAAACATTGAAATTTGTGGCGCGGCTCTGCGTTTATTTCAACTAGAGGTCTGCGCAGGACTGATATTTCATCCCGCTCTGGCACAAGAAACTCTCAAATGTAGACCCGCGCCGCGTCCCGCGAGTCCCGCGGGCGTCCCACCCCGTTGCAGACCTCTACTCTACAAGACAAATTGTAACTTAATTATCTACGGTATCTTTATAGTACATACTTCTCCCAACAGTTCGAGTCTGCGGTAAAATCGCTCATTTCTGTGATCAAAGATGATCTCAGGAACTTCGTGTCTCCGCTGAGGACAAGCCATGTTGCAGTAAGACAGAAACCGACGAAGTGGCGTCCAGGAACTAGGCAACGGAACAAGGTACGTTCCATAATTATGTAACGCATCGGAAATTCGAACGAAAACATGAAATAACTTTTTTTCCCCTCCAAGAAATCACAGGTAATCAGCCATCCGACACGATCTTACTGTCAGGTACCCAAACCCAAGGGAAGGAAAGAAACACCACGCGCAGCGGCTGCAAATGGCTCGCGGAGCGCTGCGCGGAGAGGAAGCCGGCAATTAGCCAATGTAGCTATTGCCACGATATTATTTTATAAAGGGGAATCTAAGTTGCATTTAGTTAAGTATATTTATAATTTAATTTAGTAATCGCACTCTTATTGTGCTGGCGTAATATATTTAATATACGATTAATAACAAAAAAAGAAAGGTGAATAAAATATATATATATATACGATTCCTATGATAAGCAAGTCGCAAACACGGACATCGTTGAACTCTGGAAATTACAGTTAGTTACAATAACGTAGACCGACAATTTCCCTTTGTGGCATGCAGCGAAGGATGTATTTAATGTTGCTTTGCAGCTTGTTTTACTAAAATGTAAATCCGCAAGCTGTGCATTCTATTGATTTGTGTGTGGAGTTTGCATGTTGTCCCTGTGTCATCATGGGGCTTCTTCCAGGTTTCCCAGTTTCCCCCCACAGTCCAAAAACATGTGAAGTTATTCAGAGTTACCAAACAGCCCATAGTGAGTGACTGTGTGGCCTTGGTGATAGGTTGGAGCCCCATCCCGGATTGCTCCTTCCAGGGCAGGGTGTGCCAGTGCTTTTCCTGGGTGCTGCCTCACAAAAAAGATCTTGACCTGGTTTCATTTTGAGACAAATTGGCCCAGAATTGAAACAGCAGCACTAGGTGGCAACAAAGGAAGGATTGGACGGCTATAGACGACAATTGACCTTGTGAACACAGAACCTCTTAAAGTATTCAATGGATCTTTTCCAAACTCCCCATGAACATTGTGGGGCCCAACATGATTTTCACCTCTCTGTGAAAGTTATCATGTGGGATCTCACCATACAATTTATCTGTAACAATCTGTCAGAAGGTTGGAAAAAATTATCATGGGAAACCCCCCCCCCCCACTCAGTACATTTTATTGTATCAAAAGGGATCATCAGACTTGACAAACATTTTTTGGAGGCTCAGTCAAGATTGAGAATCACTGGTATAGGTGATGATCTGAGACATTTCCCACCAAAACTGAAGCAGTATCACTTGATGATGGCACCTGAAAGGACCACAGACACAGATCTGCTGAACCTGATTACATTGAGAAAAGTCACACAATGTTGGGCTTTACGTATTACAGGTATTTTATACCTCCCTTCGTAATTAGATTGATAATCAGGTACTTTGAGGCAGCATTCAATGATTTTTCTAATCTGAGATGAGTTAAAACATACTGTATTAATTGTCACCCAAACATCTGAACATGTCATCAATGAATATGCTTTCCAAGTTAAAAGTGTGTCATTTAAGTCTGAGGTAATATTTCTACCTAGTTATTGTTCTTTGTTCTTTGTTCTATAAACACTGTAAGAGAGATTTGTGTTTACTAATCTCCTGACAAAGTGAGTGAAGATCATGTCTGTGGTCAGAGTTTGTTTCATGTGCATTAACTGGTGATCGTGTGGCTGCAGTGTGACTCAGTGGGTTACGGTGCTGTGTCTGTGTGACGAGGCGGCCCTTAGCGGCTGGATTGGACAGTGAGGAAGACTAAACCAATGCAGTGGAACAACACATATTTATTGTCATGCGGCTCTTCTTACAACAATTTCCCCGTCAAGCTTCTTCACAGCACAGCAACAACAACCCGTCTAATGACAACTGGCAGCCTTAAATACTTTCAGCTGTCACAGGTTAAACCATCATTCCACTCACAGGTATTTTCTTAAATCCCAACCTTCCACCATAATACACAACACATTAACCTGAATACATAAATATACAAATACATTTCACATTTTCATATCAATAAATATTTTCCACTTTACTCTTACATCAAACCCCATATTCTAAACCCCAACAAACCCCAAACACAAAAGATTCCCCACACTCCCTTAACCCGTGGTCTCTCCCGGAACCTTTAACTGGTGTCTGGACCCCCGGGGAAACATTTGCCCAAACACCTTGGAGAGAACACAGGAAAGAAAGGTGAGTCAGCACATCTTACAATCACCATTCCTTTTCTGTTTCACGGGCACCACCACCTTCCTTGATGAGGAGCCGCCGTGAAAGTGCGATGCCAAACAAAGTGTACATACAGTGCCTTTAATAAAACGAGAAGCATACTACCAACATACCATGCAGATTACAATAAAACTAGTAAGGGAGTCCTCTTCCTTACAGTCTGTGAGCCTAAGGTTGCCTGTTTAAATCCTACGACTTCACAGTTGGGCCCTCGAGCAAAGACCTTAACTCCAATTGCTGCAGGGACTCTGCTTTTTCAAAAAGAAGTTTGTTGCTTTGGATAAAAGTGCCTGCTAATACATATTAGATAAATGTTTATTCCTTTTATCTATCATCCACCCCCACCTCAGACACACAACCCCTCTAAAAGAACATAAGAACAAAAGGACGTGGTTAGACTCTGCTGGCCTCAGTTTAGCTGTAGAAGCGGCGCTGATCTTCAGAAATGTCCAGTGGAATCCTGAAGCCCCATCAGATCTCTGCCTTCTTCCTCCCGACGACAGTGCTGCTGTCCTCCACTTTGGCTCAAGGTAAGTCTGCAGCATCTCACAGCTTTCATCAGGACGTTGTCAGTATCTTGGATTTTAATAAAGATCATGGACCCAATTGTGAAACATGAACACAGTTTCTCTGGGCGTATTTCTCATGTATGTATGTATGTATACATGGCTGTATATATTTTGTATATAGATTGTGTATACATTTTCCGTTCTTCATGTCTGTCCAGATGGCTGCAGACCATTTAAGTCTAGGACTTATAGGATTCTTTAAATTTCTTTGATACAAGCAAGGTTACTGACCCAATTATAAGTTTTTTCGCTGTGCATTTTTCATGTATATATTCAGAGTGGCTGTATATATTTTGTATGCAGGCTGTACATATATACATTTTATGTTCTTTATGTCAATCCAGATGGCAATCTGTCGGTGTATTGCTGTTTTATGTACTTTCCTGGAATACTGAGGATTGACCAGATAGCTGGATATGTAGAGACCCGTAAGAACTGCATTAAACCTGGAATTATGTAAATATTTACTTTACTCATGTGTTGTTTTGAACTATTACTGTTTTGAGATTTAATATTTGTTGTGTGCAAAAAATCTATAACAGAACTAATTTTTAGTTCACGGTAAGATGCATATGGAGACAGATTCTAACAAGTGAGAAGCAGAACCATGTCATTTTTTTCCCTTCAGTTTTCAGACTTTACACCACAAAGGGTAAAGAAGCGTGTGTTGATCCCAGAGATGACTGGGTTCAGCAGGTCAAGCAGAAGCTGGATCTGCAGTAACGCCTCCCGTCCTCCTGGCAAAACATGATGAATGAATTTTATTACACTTGAGCTTCCATCCATCCATTTTCCAAACCGCTTATCCTTCTGGGTCGCCAGGTCGACTTTAATTCATTTGTAAAATTATTTTCTGTCATTTTACAAGTCATATAAAATTTTACAGAATGTTATACTTGAATATATTGAGTTTTAATTCTTTTATCAGTATTTTAATTATAAAACAACATTCTGGTACTTGGTGGGCATCTGAAAAAGACAATTAGAGAATCATGCAATTAACATAATATAAATGTATCCATTCTCTATGTGTGTGTCACGCCCACATCAGACCCCGACCACACCCAGCCTCACCAGAACAGCCCCGCCTACATACAGATCACCTGAAAACATTTAAGTAATCAAACTTTTAAAGTAAATTCTTGCCAAAATATATGTTCAATTTAGCACTTAAAGGATATGAATTTGTTATTTTTGCACTACACTCAAATATTATGCTCTGATGTTCTTAGATCTTCATCTACACTCAATCCTTCAATATTTCAGTTCTTATTTGGGGGATTTTCTCCCATTCGTCCTTGCAAAGGGCTTCTGATTCTGCAAGATTCTTGGGTTGTCTTGCATGCTCTGCTTTTTTGAGATGTATCCGCAGATTTTCAGTGATGCTTAGGTCGGGTGACTGAGGGCCGTGGCGAAACCTTCACCTTGAGGTACTCCATTGTAGATTTTGAGGTGCTGATGCACGTCACAGAGAAGCTGCGATGGGTGCAGATGGCACTTGCAGCTGACCTGGCAGAGATGGAGGTGGCGGTGGCACGGTCACATGACTCTCTGACGTGCGGCAAGCATTAATTTAATGCAGTTTATTTTAAAAATCAGTTTTTGTAACAGATTGAGTGGTAGCTGAATAATCCGTGTATCATTCGTCCTTTCCATTTTCAATTGATAAATGAAAATCAAAAAATGAAAATCTGATTGTTTTTTTTGTTATTTGATTTTAAATCAGAAACGAAAAATGAAAATTGTCTTGTATTTCATATTTTAAAATTTCGTTTTGGATCAAAAATACAAAATTGAAAAGGGTCCACACAACAGAATCTGTTTTAAATATTTAATTGCTGGGTTGTGCGTCACCCGGAAATTGTTATTTTTTGCGAGCTACTGTTTCAGTGAGCTAGCGAGCAGGCGGCCCATCACGACTCATGAGCCATTTCCAACCGTTATTCATCAAACATGGATAGTTATGTGCTGTTCAGGGGAACAAAACGGCTGACTCTAAAAGAAAAAGACATGATCACCGAAAAAATAAGCAGGATCTTCCAGGTAATGGACTCTTATGTAGCTTCCCTAAATATTTTTGTCTTAAATTGCACGTGTTCTGTACTTTAAACCACGCAACATGTGCAAAAATTTGTTTTTAATTAGGCTACTTCGTACTTTTTTAAAGGTTCGTCCACTCAGTCTTTATATTACCGATGATTCCAATGTGGCCGTATTTCCGGCAAGTGATGGGCACTTCAGCACTTGTGACCTGATGTTAAGGGGTCATTACGAAGTGCATGGGGAGAGCTGTGATGCCGAGGAGGTACCCGGGCCCGTACCATACAACCCCACCCGCTTTTCCTTCCACCGACCGCCGAGTGCAGCTGCGGGCTCAGCGGCGAGACCTTCTTCAAGAGCTACAGTGGCAAAGGCATACCAAAGGTGACTGTTGTAGATTAGATACTTTAATTATAATGAAAGAAGTTAAGATGTGGAGTAGCTTGTACACATAAAAACGCAGAGACACAAATACTAAAAAAATATATTTTGAAAATACGTCTGTAGTTCCATGTCAGCAATCTTCTCCTGTGTACATTAAAAGGCTTGATGGCCCTGGGGACAACAGATCTCCTTGGATTAACTCTCAAAACAAAGGATAGTGGCCACAATCTTGCCTAGCATGTATTCATATGTGACTGCTGCATTTGCAAACAAATTTGTAATTTCTTGAAACTGCGACAATTACTCAACTACGTATTGTGATAGAAGTGTTAAAAGTACTGCTTTAATAACAGCCATCTTTATCCATCTGTATCCAAACAGTGTTAGTAAATAAAATAAATAAAATAAAATAAAAAAATCTTAATATAAAAGTTATGGCCAAAATTGCAGTGAACTGGCCACCGTCAACACTATCAAACTATTATGTGCATATGATTGGATCAGATTAATACGAGTTTATGAATGTGTATGTAGCATTTTCCTGCTATAGAAATTAAAGATTACAGTTTTTAACTACTTGCCATATTCCTGGATTGTCCCAAGAAATTTTTTTTTTTTTTTTTTGTTGTTCAACTAAAATATTTTTTGCTTTCAGGACCATCTTCATTGCTGACCTTGTGGATGGAAAATTAGAAACAAGCCGAGCCCTGACGGTGAGGTTCTCTGAATTTGAGGCTTCTGTCATGGGAATCACCAGTAAAGTGAATGAGGCCCTCGAACAAGAGGACTCCATCATCCTTACTGATGGACAGGGTAACAAAATCTTGGAAACAGAAGGAACCAGAGGTAAGTTTGAAATTTTATAGCCATAAGGTTTTAAGAAAAACTACAAAATTTTATCAGAAAAATATACTTAATTAATGTACAATTAAATAATCTACTTCACTTGCAGGATCAGCATTTTGGAGGCAAAATGCAAGGAAAGTCTTGGCTGTGAAGGTGGAGGATTTCTTGCAGTTACAAGGAAATAAGAAAAGGAGGCTGAGGTATATAAACTGTATTTTCATTACTGTCTGACCAACTTTTTTCCTGGCTTGCTTACTTCTGTCAGCTGCATGTGTGCAGTATATTAGGATATTCTAGGAAGTGAGGACTTGCATTATTGTGATACTTTTTGCCAAAATAAGCCCTTCTAGTTTCTGCTATTTCCATTGCATTAGTTGGGATCACTATTGTTCGTCTGCTTAAATTAAATGAGTTTGGGTGACAGATCAATGTAAGTTGCAACAATACTTATTACATTTAGAATTGTTAAAATAAAATGACAATTAACATGACAACAGGACTAAAAAACTTGCAGATTTTATTTAAACAAAGGAAATAACTTTGAGAGAACAAATTGCAATGTTTTTTGCTTATTTTTTTTCAGTCGACGAGATGATAATGGCCTTGATGCTGTGTTTGATAAAATTGAGGAGGTGGTCCTGGCATCACAAGGACTTCAGGAGGTGTCAACAACAATGAAGGAGTTGATGGAGCTGGCCAGTTCCAACCGCAGAGTTTCCCTGGCAGCAGCTGAAGCAGCAACTATTAAAGATGCCTTTGCCTGTCTTATCTGCAAAGGTAATTGAAAAAAAAATCTTCTACATGCAAATTTCAGTGCAACTCATATACTGAAGTTCATGAAGAATATAGACCAACACTAATCAAATCAAACTTAATTTCAGAAGCACTTTTCATACAAAGATTGCAAATCAGTGCATTCCTGATTAAAATAACCCCACACAAACCACATTCCCATCCCTCCCCCATAGATCAGGTACACCCCCTCTCCGTGACTCAGCTCCTATACAAATACATACTTAAGAGTAGAATTATTTCCCACCTTCTGGTATTAGTCAGGACATGTGCAGCTGAATTTTGTAGAAGCTGTGAACCTGAGATACTGCTTTTAGGAAGACCAGAAAGAAGGGCATTACAGGCGTCAATTCTACAGGTGATAAAAGCATGCATTAGTGTCTGTGTTGGAACAGTTACTTAGACAGTAAATTTTTTGTTCATTTACAATTGTTTTTATCAAATTTGCAGGTCCTTTGGTTGAGCCCATTGTTTCTTCATGCTGCCAAAGCCTTGTTGGTTGCAGAAGCTGCATCGATGAGTGTAAGAGAAATTCAGTGTTTTGCCCAAAATGTCGAGCCGATGACTTCCACATGAACACACAAACACTAACTGGACTGTCTGATGCACTGGCTGCTCTGGGCAACATTTTGTGGCAGTAAAGGTGGTTAGTATGCCATTGGGCTGTTTTCAGCAGAGTTCAATGTTAATGTCAAAGTTCAATGTTATGCATTCAAAGCACTTTAGACTGTAAAATGTTTGCAAAAGATATGAGAAGTTACTTTTATTTGTAAGATGCTGCAAGAGCCAAACTACCTGATTTTTACACAATTTTATGTGGAATGGTTTTGCTGTTTTTTTAATTAAGTCAGATTCACATATGTTTACTGTAATGTTCCCACATTTCCTGTAAATGCTTGCAACTTAAGCACTGTTGGGTTTTTTTTTCCAACAAAGACTAATCTGTTCTTTGTGTTACAAAAATTGTTTACATTTTATAGCATAGGAATTATGTTCTGACAAATCTGAGGTCCACACTTAAATGGAACTAGTTAAAGGAAAACAGTATGTACAGTAGGATTTTTCATTGCTGCTGACTTTTTACCTCTGTTTTTGTACCTTAGTGAGGTTGAAATAAAAGTTCAAAGCAATAAAACTTTCTCCTTTATTGTCTATCCTACAACTTAGAAGTATGATAGTTGTGTATCACTGATCAATATCTACAGCCATAGACCAAATGCTCTATTTATTCAGCTGCTAGAGAACACCAATGTTTGTGAGGAAACACCGCTAAAACACTCAGATGCTAAACATCCATCCATTCATTATCTACACCCCTCTTTCCTGTGCAGGGCTGTGGGGGGCTGGTGCCTATCACGAGCAATGATTGGGCGAGAGGCAGGATACACCCTTGACAGCTCACCAGTCCATCACTGAACTCTATACACACTCAAACATATCTTACAGTTAAACGTATTAGGGAGATTAAGGCATCTTGGAAAGGAGCATAGTCATTGTTCACTACATGATTAAAAAGAAGAGAAATGTCAGGGTACATCTCTGCAAAGATTTCTTCTGCAGATGAAAAGGGGTCAGTTCCAAAGGTAGACACCCATGTCAGGGAAGATCCCAGCTCCTGCTCATACAGGTTTGCCACGACAGAGGCACATGGCAGCAGCTCCTCTGAGACTTCAGCTCGACATCTGTTTGCAGCCAGTTCATTAGGAATTCCACGTCCTAATTTTTTTTAAAATCAAAACAAAACTGTTTATATTTGCTGTATTTTCAAGTTTACATTTTAAATCTAATACATTTAAATATTGTGTTTAGCATACCTGGGATCCTGTGTGCATTCCATGACTGGACCACTCTGTCAATTTGACTCACTTGAGATGTCAGGTTTGATATGCAGAATTTTGTTAGGTTGTCCTCCATGTTCACAACCTCTTGGTCTAGTAGGTGCACCAGAGCCTGTTTCAGGGGGTAGTTCACACGGTTGATCACCTCTGGCCACAACCTTTCCACTCGAAGGTTCTGTTGATTACAAGTCCAAATCATTTTATTCACATAAAATATGACAGCAGAAACAAGTTAACAGGAAGATTAGATTATTGACATATTTGGAAATAGTACATTTTCAGTGTTAAAGGAACAACTACATTTATTTTTTTTTAAACCTGGACCTTATAGCATGTAATATGTTCATTTACTCACCCTGGTATTTGTAGTCCTCTGGGAGATTTTGTAGATCTATCCACGATCAGCGTCTATCCATTTAATGGGAGTGGTACAGGCATCAACAAAACAGCCTCTAAATAAGGCCTTATTTGCCACAAAACCTCTTCCTTTTGAAATTTATGAATTTCTTATGAATTGCTAACACTATTCCTCTTAATTCTGAGCATGTCTGGGGTCTTTTACAACCATTTAGTAAAACTACGCTGGCACTCCACTTGCCGGCACTTTCAGTGATGTCATGGCTGCATACCACCTGAGTTGTAGTCTGAGCAGAACTTTCACTCTGTGCTCCATTTGATGGTCGGAAAATTTGGAAATTGGAAACAAGCAAACATGGACCATGTTGGTATTTGCATTAGCAAGTTCTGTGTAACTGACAGCTGTTGTCAAACACAGAGTGAAAGTTCTGCTCAGACTGCAACCAAGATGGTCTAAGGTCATGACGTCACTGAAAGTGCCAGCTAGTGTAGCCGAGCTAGTTTTATTTAACAGCTGTAAAAGTCCCCGGATGATAACATCTAAAGCTCCTCCAAGACGCTTCAAAATAACAGAGGAATAGTGCTAGCGATTCATAACAAAACATTGGCAAAATGAAGATTTGTGGCAGACAATGTCTTATTTAGAGGCCGCACTTACTCTGCCTGGACAACTCCCATTATATCAATCAATCAAACTTTATTTATGAAGCGCTTTATAAACTACATAGCTTCTCAAAGGGCTTTACAGATTAAAATGACCCCACAAAAATCACCCTTCCCAAACCCAAAATAAAAACATCGTCACAGCTATATCTCCCACCCCCCAAACCCAACCCAACCCAACCCAACCCAACCCCCATGCACACAAACACATAAAAGCAACAGTAAACAAAAGCAACAAGGGGCTGAGTACAGATGAGAATGAGTTCCTATATTTGATTTCGTATTACCAAGCACTCACCCTTGTTGATGTGGTTTGGAGATATGGTGGCCTGCTGAGGTTGTGCCTATATTGTGACAGCTTTTCTTGCACGTAAAGACACAGGAAAAACTCCCTGCCATGGTCAACTCTGACTTGGTCCCACATGCCATGCTTCACAACTGCAGGTCTGGAAGAAATAATGTTCACTTGACTAAATGGACTTTAACAGATTACAGAGAAAGATGTATATACTTACAAGACATACAGGGGAGGAATGAATTATGACAAATTTTTAAGGTGGTAGTTATTGCTTACCTGTATATTTCCTCGTAAATGACAAGGTTGTTTTTTACTGGCATTGTGGAATGTGCAACAATCTTGCTGCTGTAGCCATCAACGGCCAAGACATGTGTTGCACCAAACATTACAAGCTTTTCATTCTGGTCCAGATGAAGTTTATGACCCATGTATTCAGCATGATAGGGAGCTGGATTTAAATTTCGAGCACCCTGTGTAAAAATAAAAATAATTTAAATTAATGCAAACTCTCAGACTAATAATGGCTCACAACGTTCAGGAAATGGTTTTTAATGACAGAACACTTATTTACAAACATAACTTGTAGAAAAAAATGTGTATTAAGCATTGTATTGTAGTTTTATGTCATTATCCTTTCCTTTGGTCCAAGAAGTTATTACTTCAGATTGGAAGCATGCTAATATAACACCCATATTCAAAAAAGGGGATAGAAGTAATCTGGCAAACTATAGGCCAATCAGTTTAACTAGCATTACTGGAAAAATAATGGAAGCTATAATTCAAGTGAAAATGGTAGATTACCTAGATGCAAATAACATTATAAAGGATAGCCAACATGGATTTAGGAGAGGTAGATCCTGCTTAACGAATCTGCTTGAGTTCTTTGAGGAAGCTACAAGTGAAATTGATCACAAAAAGGCCTATGATGTGATTTACTTAGATTTCCAGAAAGCCTTTGATGTTGTCCCCCACAAACGGCTCTTGTTAAAGCTTAAAGCTGCAGGAATTTTAGGAACTGTGGCAGCTTGGATCAAAAACTGGCTAACTGATAGGAAGCAGCGAGTAGTTATTAGAGGCACTATGTCACAGTGGGCCTCCGTTTATAGTGGGGTACCGCAGGGTTCAATTTTAGGACCACTATTGTTCCTAATTTACATTAATGATATTGACAAGAATACATACAGTAAACTGGTTAAATTTGCAGACGACACTAAGGTGGGCGGGGTAGCAGATACTAATCTAGCAGCAGAGAGGCTCCAACGGGATCTGGATTTAATTAGCGAATGGGCTGATACTTGGCAGATGAAATTTAACACAGATAAATGTAAGGTAATCCATGCAGGGAGCAGAAATATACAGTACAGATATTTTATGGGTTCCACTGAAATAAAGGTAGCTGATTACGAGAAAGATCTCGGTATGTATGTTGATGCTTCCATGTCCCACTCTCGCCAATGTGGGGAAGCAATAAAAAAGGCGAACAGAATGTTGGGTTATATCTCTAGATGTGTGGAGTTTAAGTCAAGGGAGGTGATGTTACACTTATATAATTCCTTGGTAAGACCCCACCTAGAATACTGTGTGCAGGTTTGGTCACCATACCTCAAGAAGGACATTGCTGCCTTAGAAAAGGTGCAACGAAGAGCTACGAGAATGATTCCTGGTCTTAGAGGAATGTCTTACGAGGAGAGGTTAGTGGAACTGAATCTGTTCAGCCTTGAGCAAAGGAGACTAAGGGGGGATATGATTCAGGTCTATAAGATTCTAACGGGTCTGGATGCCGTTCAGCCAAATGACTATTTCAATATTAGTCTAAATACTAGAACTCGTGGCCATAAGTGGAAATTAGCGGGAGAACATTTTAAAACAAATTTGAGGAAGCACTTGTTTACACAGCGTGTAGTCAGAGTATGGAATAGTCTTCCTTTAAATCAGAGCTAGATAAGATTTTAACAACTCTGAGCTATTAGCTAAGTTCTCCCCAAACGAGCTTGATGGGCCGAATGGCCTCCTCTCATTTGTAAATTTCTTATGTTCTTATGTATTAATAAAATTAATAGTTAAAAGGCAACACCTCCCCTGCAGAAACAAATAACTTAGCTTAAATGTCAGTCTCAAATGACTTTTAGTGTCAATCTGGAAATATTTAAGAGCAAATGGTTAAAGATTAAAGGTTCAAGTTCATGCAGTGGCTTCAGAAAATCACAATAAATAACAGAATGGTGACAGATCACCTCTTCAGAATACCGTTTCTTACAGGTTACACATATTGTCACACCCTGCTCCGTACGATCCCGATGTGTGCCACGCCCCCCTCATTACCTCGTGTTCAATCCTGATTGTGCTCGCCTGTGTCCTATTAAGTCTAGCTTGTCTTGTGTATTTAGTCCGTGTCTAAGTCAGTAGTCCCCAGTTCCGTCATTGTATTGTTCTGGATGTTCGTTCCTGTCTTCCCTCGCCTAATAAAACCCCGTTTGTCCGTATTGACGGCTCCGATCGCCTGCTTTTCGGCTCGCCCGATCCCGAATCCTGACAGAATGACGGAACTCCCAAACAACGCGACGCAGCAGGGCGACGACCTCTGGCTCGTCCTGCTGCATGAGGTCGCGTACTGGGGAGAGCAGCCGGAGATCCAGGAAGACCCCACGCTATTCGGCTTAGTCGAACGGAGCCGGGATCTCCTCCAGGAAGTAAACCCTGTGACAGAGGAGCGCATTCTGGCGGAGGTGCGCTCCCTGCTGCTCCAGCTGGTCCACCAATTCCGGGCGAAGTGGTTCCAGCCCCTCGCCGGTACTGAGACAACGTCACAGCCTCCTACAGCTTCCGGGCGGCGCAAGAAGAAGAAGCGAAGGGGTAAAGCCGAAGAAGCTGCCCCGACGCTCTTCGTGGGGGCTTGCTCGCTTCTCCCTGCCTGGGACGATCTGCCAGCGGCTGCGCTGTCTGCTGCCGCCGCCGATCTGCCCGCGGCTGCGCTGCCTGCTGCCGCCGCCGGTCTGCCCGCGGCTGCGCTGCCTGCTGCCGCCGCCGATCTGCCCGCGGCTGCGCTGCCTGCTGCCGCCGCCGATCTGCCCGCGGCTGCGCCGCCTGCTGCTGATGCCGCCGCTTTGCCGGCTGCACCGCCGGCTGCTGATGCCGCCGCTTTGCCCGCGGCACCACCTGCTGCTGATGCCGCCGCTCTGCCCGCGGCACTGCTTGACCCGCCTGGCCAGCCTGACCCGCCGGTCCAGCCTGACCCGCCTGTCCAGCCTGTCTTGCTTGTCCCGCCTGACCCGCCTGCTGCCGCCGCCGATCTGCCCGCGGCTGCACCGCCGGCTGCTGATGCCGCCGCTTTGCCCGCGGCACCGCCTGCTGCTGATGCCGCCGCTCTGCCCGCGGCACTGCCGGACCCGCCTGTCCAGCCTGACTCGCCTGTCTTACTTGACCCACCTGACCCGCTTGTCCTGCCTGACCTGCCTGCGGTTCCTGCAGCTGCCACCACTCTGGCTGCAGCACCCGCTGCGGCGCCCCCTGCTGGCCGCGTGAGGGCGGCGCCCGCTGCGGTACCCCCTGCTGGCTGCGTGATGGCGGCGCCCCCGGCTAGCCGCGTGATGGTGGCGCCCACGACGGCGCCCCCTGCTGGCCGCGTGATGGCGGCGCCCACGACGGCGCCCCCTGCTGGCCGCGTGATGGCGGCGCCCACGACGGCGCCCCCTGCTGGCCGCGTGATGGCGGCACCCCCTGGTGACCAGGAACCAAGGGTGCCCGCTGCAGCTCCGAATGAGGTGCCCGCCGAGGCGCCCCCTGTTGGCCGCACACCCGAGGTGCCCTCTGAGGTGCCCCGTGCTGGCCACGTGACGGCGGCGCCCGTCCTACCAGCACCTGAACTGCCTGTCTCGCCTGTTCTGCCGGCACCTGAACTGCCTGTCTCGCCTGTTCTGCCGGCTCTTGAACTGCCTGTCTCGCCTGCCCTGCCGGCTCCTGTCCTGCCTGTCTCGCCTGCCCTGCCGGCTCCTGTCCTGCCTGTCTCGCCTGCCATGCCGGCTCCTGTCCTGCCTGTCTCGCCTGCCCTGCCGGCTCCTGTCCTGCCTGTCTCGCCTGCCCTGCCGGCTCCTGTCCTGCCTGTCTCGCCTGTCCTGTCCGGCCAGCCCTGCTCACCGGCAGTCGCACCGCCGGAGGATGACGCCGCTCTGCCCGCGGCGCCCCTTGCTGGCCGCACGCCAGCGGAGGATGACGCCGCTCTGCCCGCGGCGCCCCCTGCTGGCCACTCGCCTGAACTGCCTGAGGTGGCGCCCACCGCGGCGCCCCCTGCTGGACACCTGCCCGCGGCCCTGCCTGAGGCCGCCTCTCCAGTCCTGCCCGGCCCGCCTGCGGCCGCGCCCGCGGCCCCGGCTGCATCACCTGCAGCCACGCCCCCTGCTCTGCCCGAGTCTACACCCTCGGGCACCTCCTTCCTGACTCCCTCGCCCTTACCCCGGCAAAGCCGACGCCCCCCAGGACCCCGCCTCTCCGTCTCCAGCAAGGGACGGGGACATAGGCGTAGGGCCCGGGTCCCGCCCGCCCTGCCCCCTGGCTCGCCCGTTCAGCCCCTGGCTGTGGCTCGGTGGCTGCCTGCGGGTCCTCCGGCTCGGGGTCGGCGGTCGCCGCCGGGTCCCCCCCTGGATCCTCGGTGCTGGTCCTCGGTCCCTCCTCCGGCTCCATGTCGGTCGCCTCCGGGCCCCCCTGCTCCGGCTGGGCGTCGGACGGCGCCTTCGCCGGCTCCGGCTGCGCCTCCGCCTGCCGCGGCTTCCCCCTTTTGCCTGCCTGCACCGGTGTTCCCTCCTGCTCCCTCCGTGTCCCCTCCGTCACTCCCTCGTCCCGTTCCCTTGGCCCCTGGGTGGTCCCCTTCAGCTCCCTTCTCCCTCCCGCCTGCGGCCCCTCCGGCCGCTGCCCGTCGCCCGCCTGGGCTCCCTCGTGCTCCCCTTGTTCCTCCTCCCTTTCCGTTTGTCCCGCCTGTCTCTGCTCCTCGTCCCTTTGTTCCTCCTCCGTTCACTCCTGGCCCTTTTGTTCCGCCTGTCTCCCCTTCTGTGTCTCCCTTCCTTGTTTGCCTGTCTGCCTTCCCTGTTCTGTGTCGTCTCTTGTCCTTCCTCTCGTCCTTGGTCTTCTTCTGTGTCTCCATCCTGTTCCCTGGTTTTGGTTGACGTTCTGTTTTGTTTTCCAGGTCCTGTTTTCCCGGTTCGTCTCGTCCGTCGCCTCTCCTCTGGCGCGCCCGGTGTGCGCGCCTTTGGGGGGGGGTTCTGTCACACCCTGCTCCGTACGATCCCGATGTGTGCCACGCCCCCCTCATTACCTCGTGTTCAATCCTGATTGTGCTCGCCTGTGTCCTATTAAGTCTAGCTTGTCTTGTGTATTTAGTCCGTGTCTAAGTCAGTAGTCCCCAGTTCCGTCATTGTATTGTTCTGGATGTTCGTTCCTGTCTTCCCTCGCCTAATAAAACCCCGTTTGTCCGTATTGACGGCTCCGATCGCCTGCTTTTCGGCTCGCCCGATCCCGAATCCTGACACATATCATCTGCTTTGCCCAATTTACAATCCTTAAAATATCTGGTGAGAAGGGAGATGGTTAAAGTTTCTAAAGAATAATAAGCAAAAGAAGACTGAATGATCCTGGTGGGTTACCCAATAAAAAATAAACATAGTTTTGAGTGAAATATCTCTGAAAACCACGATTCCTGTCTGGTTTCTCCCACCAATGAGTATAGCTTTCTCAGCTCGCCTAATCTCTTAACTGTGAAGACAGTACATCGTCATCATCATCATCATCATCCCTGCTCTAGCCTCTGGTATTATGTCTCCTCCCTGACTCTGGTCTTTAGTATTGTGGTGTTAAAGAAAAATAAGAATGTGACAGAATTTTGACAGAATTAGGAGGAATAACAGCTATATTGCTGTGGAAATTATCCTTCTTAGTCCGACTTATTCCATAGATATTTTTTCTCAGCTTTTCACCTGTCAGACCCTCCCTGACCTCTGACCTGGCTGTGTTTATTGTAGCAATAAATATTTATTTCAAATATGTGAAAAGCAGCAGTAAAGTTCTGTACAGAAATATAAAAAAAAGGGTTTATTCATAGCATGAACTAACTAGCCAGGGATGTGTCGTAGATAAAAATTAGTGCTGTTAATCAGTTTAACATAATATATTGACATGTATTACCTACTAGTCATCCTACCTGACGCCGGAATTCATGGTATGGCTGATGGAGCTCCTTCAGGAATCTTCCGACCCGACCTTCTCCTGCATGAAGCCCCATTGATGCCAGATAGCCAGTCATGAACTTCCGGCCATACGATGGTCCAGTCTGTCACGGAATTGTCACATTATTAAAGGAAATATTTGCTAAATAAGCGGTGGGAATCGAAATATACACTTACTTCGTAAATCGACCGAGCCAAAATCCTCTCTAATGCTGCGTCTGCCAAAAGTCGTTTTCTCTTTAGGTCGTGTCCAGCACAAAATCTTCTGACGCTTCTTTCCGAGCAGTCTACGATATTCATCTGCTTCAGTGTGCAGGAAATTTCTGCGTGTGTCATACCAGTTTTGAACAACTCCATGATTAATGTGGAGTGTGGCTCCAGCGCTGCCATAGTGTTGCTAACTTTTTTCTTTTTTTAAAAGCTTTATTAACAATTATAGCGTTTTATACTACGGGACCGTTGAATGCTTGAATCTGATTGGCTGACGAACGTTCTGAGGTGTGCAATTATTTTCAGGGAAACGCACGGCGAACGTAGTTCCAGGCAGCTCTCTTGACCGTATTACAGTTCCATATCACTTCGCATAGTTAACTTTAATAATGGAAATTAGCATACAGTACCTATACAGCACACAGGACTAACAAAAACAACAACATGACAGACGATTTTCCGAAAGTAAATTTTAATATTTACGGTGAATATGAAACTTTCAACAACTGGGCTGCAGCAGTATTACTGTAGACAGTCCAGATGAAAAACAACATAAACGGAAGCGGACATCAAAGGCAGCCAGCAACAACAAAAGACATAAAACGATCAGCGAAGAACAGCTAGACATACTCGAGGGAGAAAAACACGAAGAAAACACCAAAAAAACAACAGCTAATGACGTTTTGGAACTAGCAAAAGAGTCGTTGGATGAGATGCGGAAGAAATAATCCTACTCACAATAGCGATTTAAGTAGAAAAACCGGACGAATCCCTTGAAATATATCATCTGATCGATGTCTTGAGGTGTGGCAACCGTAGTATAAGCGGAATAATTGACTCCGGACCGTTGAATTATTAGAAAAATAATGCACACCCGAGGTGGTAATGCGGCCACGACGCAGACATAACCAAAGTTATAAAACAGAAGCTTATTTTTTATTATTCATCGGTAATTTTTGTCCGTCTCATCCTTTGCACGAACATGAATCGACGAGCCGTTAGCTGCCGCTGGTGATCGCTTAAGCGGGTTTCAGACCGAACGCGGCATGCGCTGCGCTCACCGCAGGGTTTGCGCTTCCTCCTAAAAAACAGCGAGTGCGCTTAACGCGCCGTGCTTGCCGCGGGGCTCAGCGCAAGAAGTAGGCGTGGTTTTCTAAACTCTCCTGTTTTGTTGTTGTCCCGTCCCGCGGTCAGTCACGACAATGTATAAAAGAAAAGCACTAGCTCTGTTAGCACCAAGAAAGAATAGGCTGTGGGTGCATGAGACCCTCATATCCAGAGAGCAGCTTGGGTAATTCAGGCTGGTAAAGGAGCTGAGGTAGCCTGGGGACTGGAGGGGGTCTATTCTGTGAGGATGGGGACATATTGTAGGAGGTGGCCCTCTCCCTGACATAAGGCTCCAGGAAGCTCATGATTGTTAAGTACTTCCAAATTATTTTCTGCTCTGCCCCTTGTTGGAGTCGAACTGCGCCGGGTCCGTTGATGAGAAGAGATTCACAGCACAGTCGAGGAGTAGTTGCAAGTCACCAGTTTATTGTCTATTCTGATTATAATCAGGGAGCGACCATCTGACATACATTCAGCATGTACAGGAAGAAGCTCTAACCATAGCTGTCGGCTCTGGGTCTTTATACAGTAGGCCTTTTCGGGGTGTGGCCCCCCTTGTCTGTACTTTTCCATCTACGTGACTACAACATATTTCGACATTTGTTCTAAGTAGCCAGCGAGTACATATCCCCCCCCTTAATATTGTGCAACAGTTTAAAATAAGCATTGGTTATCTGATGGATTCTTATCCTCCTCCTAAAGTGGTACAGTTTGCCGGGGTGGCTTCTCAGGTCAAGGCTATCATACAGCCGTAGCCCCAGGTGTCTGAGACATATAATGGGCCCGGTTCTGTGTAGAGCTGGGGTCTGGCCAAGGCGCAGGCCACACAGCCCTCCATCTGCTGTTCTTTCGCTGTCTGGGCAATCCAGGCCAACCAAAGGTTGCCATCCTTGTACCCAGTGGACAGTCCCAAAATGTCCAAAGGATTTAGCCTGGTATAATCTATTTGAAGCACCCTGGTCCCATTGATGGACGGGGATACGTCAGGCCCTCCCGGGGGCTGTATAACCTCTCTGGGAGGGTCGACAAACCAGATGCGCACTATGCCCCAGGGGTCCTGTCCGGATTGATCAACGCCCACCAGAACGGTCAGCTGGTCCCCTGCCGTCGGGGGATGGTAATACTCTCCCACAGACAGCGGCAGTGGATTAAAGCCCAATTTTCCCGTAGAGGCTACTCTGGAGAAGGTAATGTTAGTCCACCAGTCCCTATTATATACTGGACCAAAGGGCTCCCAGGGCCCAGTATACTTAGCCACCATGTCCCAGTTGCCGCACCCTATGAACCAACGTCTCACCCACTGTTGACCAGTACTGCACCCAGTATGATAGTAATAATCGTAACAAAGCCACACATCATAACCCCGGTATGACGCATTCTGTTCCTGGCAATCCAGCACGTCACATAAGTCGAACACGAAAGTGGTGGGGGTGCCTCTTATGTACACACAATACATTGGTTCCCCCCACAAGTCCCCTTTTAATCTTGAATCTCTGCATCCTGGTCCTGATGATCAGCGACGGACGAGGTGATGACTTCTTCAACCAGTCAGGGATAGACCACCCTGCTGATCTGCTCAGGTCAAGGGATTATTCTGCCCTTCTGTAGAGACCTGAGTTGCGTCTGGTTCAGCCGAACTGACGCTCTGTGTGTCTTCTCCGAGGTCCTTCTGGATCTCTGTGGTGGTTCTGCCTGGCTCCTCCGCAGCCGCACACTGGCTCCAGTGGAACCAGGTGTCGCCTTTGCCTTTCAGACGAACCGCGTGTGACGTCCTCTCAGTAACTCGGAAGGGGCCCGTCCACCTGGGTTCTGACCACTTCCGTTTGATGACTCTCAGGAGGACCCACTCTGTCGTGTGTGGTTCGGGTGGCTGCTTCCCAGGTCTCGTTTCCTGGATCTGTTTGGAGAAATCTGCAACGAGAACTTGCAAACCATCATAATATGACCTTGGATTTCGCTCCCCCTTTTCATCGGGGGTCCAGGATAGCCCTCTCTGGGGTCCTGGGAACTGCCTGCCTGTCTGGAGCTCAAAGGGAGTGAACCCGGTCCCCCTGTTTATGGAACACCTTACTGACATCAGTGCCAGCGGTAAAGCATCAACCCAATTCATTTTAGTCTGTGCACAGATTTTTGTCATTTTAGTCTGTGCACAGATTTTTGTATAATTAACCCCTCACCCTGCACCACTCTTCTTTTCTCTGACTTTCTTCCCCCTTAATATAACTGTCCCTGAGATTTTTCCAGGTCTTTTTACATTCGTCATCTATTAAAGTGGAGAAAATATGTCGTTTAAAGATAAAATATATATTATAAGACATCCCAACCTGCAAAGGATCATTTCCTCCATACCCGCTTTGTGTGAGTGTGTGTTTCGAAGGGGCAGACCGAAAGTTAGCCCGCTTCGATGCTTTGATTCTATTGATCGCGTGAAAATGCGTCACGGCGCGCAGCGGTCAAAGTTCAACAAATCTCAACTTTGACCGCGGTGCGCGCACAAGGCCGCTCTTGCGCAAAATTGCTCAAAATCGCTCTTGTGCCGCGCAAGTCATAGAGAATAATAGGTTTCAGAGCAAAGTGCAGCGCATGCCGCATTCGGTCTGAAACCTGCTTTAAGCGGAAGAAGCAACATTAGCTTGCAATTTAGCCTTGTTTAGTTTATACTCATTTTTTTTAACTTACCTTTATCTTGCTGTTTTTTCTCTTCCTCTGATTTCTTCCGTTTTCTTTTCTCTGCACCAGAAAGATATGTCCTTTTTTGTGACATTATTAGTTGTTTTGCTGCAGTGACGCTGCTTCTTCAATGAATTTAAGTTAACTTACCTCAGGCATCGTACGGCTGTCATACTCCAACTGTGCATGCATTAGGGATGGCGAAAACTAAAAAATTTCTTGACCGACCACCGAGCCTCAGTAGCCGGTTGAAACCGGTTAACCGATTAGTTTAAAATATGGTACGCTATTTGAAATAACAGCCATTTCGAGCCGCGCCTGCAATTTCGCAACTCTGTCGCATCTCTCTGCCGCTCTGCCTCCCGCACACACACACACACACACTGCCACTCACGTCACTTTTTTTAAATCCCCTACAGCGCGAAACATGAGTCCCGCAAACGCGGCGCCGAAGAGCTTGTTGTATGTAATCGTAGGACAAATGGCTCCTTAGTTTCAAATGGTTTGGGTACAAGGTGATCGCTTTGAAAATAAAGGCATTTGTCTAGGTTAGAAGCTCATTTGAAACATTGCCACGGCTCATTTAAGAAAATGACAGCTCCGAAGAGATGCCGCTTTAGTTGAGGTACAGTAGTGCTAACCATAATAAAGAAAGATGATGATCATCATCACCTTATCGGTTACCACTGAAATGTAGATGTAATGTATTTCCAAATCTAAGCCCATCTTATGCGGAATGTTGCCTAATAGACTGCAACATGATAAAACCAATGGATAAAACAGGCACCTTCAGAATGCGTAAAAGACGCACCGGCCAAGGCAGGTCTAACTCACTGTGTGCCTTCTAATAACGGACAGGACAACTCTGTTGTATAATTAATATTTTTTTTTTATTTTTCAAAAAGACAAGTGTCAACTTCTGTTAAGGGCAACATCTCCTAAACCATAACAGACAAAAACCTACAGCTATTCTTAAGAATAACATTAAATAAACGAAAAATTATTAGAATCTATGAATGAGAATACTGTAGCCAACAAACAGCTCACAGACAGGTGTTAAGGGTGCTAATTATTAAAACATAACACAACGATTTGGCCATTAGTTATTCTTGGAAAATAAATTAACGAAAAACAAGTTAAAGTTAAATTTCGCAAACCTTGTGAGCGCGCGAACCCAAACGCTGTGACCTCGCGCCAAATGTTTTTATTGGTTTATTAAGTACAAACAGGCGAGTTATGAAAAATTGAGTGTGAGGGATAATTTGTTCACTTAACACAAAAAGATGAGGAATGAGATGGCTAACTGTAGTAGCGTATAGTCCACTGTCTATAATAGCCTAATTTAGATATCACTTTTTTTTTTTAACCGACTACCGACAACTTTGACCGGTTAACGTTGATACGGTGAACCACCGGTCAAACGGTCATCGGTTAACATCCCTAGCATGCATCCTGCAGCAGCCAGTTAAAATAATATTGCGTTGTTTTTTTTAATTGAATAATGGATTTCTTTACCAATATGATATCAACTGAAATATTAAACATATATAAATGAAAAAAATTAAAAAACGATGTAATTTCATGTACTCTTGGGGGCCCTGTGGCCACCAGGGGGCAGCCGCTTAGTTCGCTTATGCCTTGGGCCGGCTCTGCTATGACGACCAATAGCAGAGCCAGAAATCACAGCGTGGGTGGGTCAGCAGAAAATCAGGCCAATTCACATCATAATCACACTACAGACTCAACTACCATACATTTACAGTATTTTCAGTTTTTAAATGACCTGTGGCATCACTAAGACCACATTAGTAAAGAGAGAGAAAAATCTACTTGTCTCTTAACAGCACATTTCCTCCAACTGATCTAACGACACACACACGTACTTGTCTGTCACAATCATTGCATTGTACTGTATCGCTTGCTTTGAGTGCTGAGGTGGGCCTGAGTTCCACATGGCTGCACCCAGGACTACCTGTGCCAGCATGGTAGGTGACAACTGGACGGTGTTTCTATTAATGACATGATCAAGTCATTAATAATAATAATAATACATTTTATTTATAGGCGCCTTTCTAAACACTCTAAATGCTAAAGAACAATATAAAAACCATGATAATGCAAAATACAAGATTAAAAACACAAGTTAAATTAAACAAAGCACCTGAATTCACAGAGAGAAAGCCAGCTTGAACAGATGGGTTTTAAGTTTCGATTTGAACAGTGGAAGTGAGTCAATGTTTCTGAGCTCCGATGGTAATGCGTTCCAGAGTCGAGGTGCTGAGCGACTGAAAGCTCTGTTCCCCATGGTAGCCAGACGAGCGAAGGGGATGGTGAAATGGATGGAGGACGAGGATCTGAGGGTGCGAGCGGGAGTGGCAACTTGTAGGAGGTCAGACAGATATGGAGGGGCAAGGTTGTGGATGGCCTTAAATGTTAACAGCAAGATCTTAAAGTCAATACGGAACCTAATTGGCAGCCAGTGAAGCTCCAGCAAAATGGGAGTGATGTGGTGGACGGAGGGGGTTCAGGTGATGATACGGGCAGCGGAATTTTGTACCAATTGTAGCTTATAAAGGGATTTCTTAGAGAGACCAAAGAGAAGAGAATTGCAATAATCCAAGCGAGTGGTAATAAGACTGTTAAAATGAATAGCAGTGGAACGTGGGGTAAGGGAAGGACGTAGGCGGTTAATATTGCGTAGGTGGAAATATGAAGACCGGGTGATGTTATTGATGTGAGACTGGAAGGATAAGGTGCTGTCGAGGATGACACCCAGACTCTTAACCTGGGGGGAGGGGAGGACAGATGAGTTATCAATTACTAGAGAAATACTGTCAGTGATGGACAGTGCTGGTTTAGTTCCAACTAGAAGAACCTCAGTTTTGTCTTTATTTAATTTGAGAAAATTTAAAGAGAACCAGGACTTAATTTCTGCAAAACAATCAGTGAGGGTGGAAGTTAAACTGGAAGAATTGGGTTTGCTACTGAAGTAGAGCTGGGTATCATCCGCATAACAGTGGAAATTGATACTGTACTTGCGAAAGATATTGCCAAGGGGAAGGAGATAGATAATAAAGAGGAGGGGCCCCAGGACAGAGCCCTGTGGCACACCTGAAGTGACAGTGGAAAGCTGAGATGTGAAGGATTTGAGCTGAATGAACTGAGTACGGCCCGAGAGATAAGATTTGATCCAGTGTAACGGAGTTTGCCTGATACCAATGGAGGATAATCTATCTATGAGAGTGTTGTGACAAATGGTATCAAAGGCCACACTCAGGTCAAGAAGAATGAGAATAGTTAGTAAACCAGAGTCAGCTGCCATAAGTAGGTCATTAGTGATTTTTATGAGTGCTGTTTCTGTGCTATGAAGAGAGTGAAAGCCAGACTGGAACTGTTCATACAAATGATTGTGTGATAAGTGAGAATGAAGTTGAATAGCTACTGTTTTTTCAAGAATTTTAGATATAAATGGTAAGTTAGATATTGGACAGAAGTTATTGTAGTCGGTTGGATCAGCACCGGGTCGTTTCATTATTGGAGTTATTACAGCAGTTTTGAACGACGGAGGAACAGTTCCAGTGGTGAGAGATGAGTAAATGAGAAATTAGGGGAATCAGTGAAGGGAGACAGGCTTTTACCAGATCTGTGGGTAGAGGGTATAACTGACAGGTGGATGACTTGGACTTATATATAATATCTGAAATTTCTGAAAGGGTGGGAAGCTGAAAGGATGAAAATGTAAGAGTAGGGGAGTAGAGTTCAAATGAGCTACTAATGGAGGCTGACCCAAGGTCCCAATGGATCCTCTGTATTTTTTCATTAAAGAAGGACATAAGGGAATTACAGAAATCTGTTGAATAAAGATGGGATGGTAAAAAATCCAGGGGTTGGGTGATATTGTTGAGTATTGAAAACAATGCCTTAGTATTACCCTTATTGGATGAAATTATATGGGAAAAATAGTTGGATTTAGTTTGAGCAATAGAATCTCTGTAGTGTGATATATGGTCTTTGAACATCTGTTTGTGAACAGTTTTCCTGTAAAGCCTCTCTAGTTGGCGGCCTTTGGTTTTCAAAAGCCGAAGTTCAGGTGTAAACCAGGGAGCAGAAAAACAAAAAGAGACAGATCTGGTTTTCAATGGGGCAACAGAGTTAAGAATGTCGCAAAGCCCAGAGTTGTAATAGGTAACTAAGTCTTCTGAGGTGGAAATATTGGGAATGTCCATAAGGGAGTTAATGCTTGACATAAGTAAATCCAAATTAATATTCTTGATATTGCGAAAGGAAATGAAACGAGGGAACTTCTGAACAGAAAATGTGAGTTCAACTTTGAATGAGATGAGGAAATGATCGGTTATGGGGAGTTCGACTGCTGTACAATCAGAAGGGATAACATAGAGCAGCAAATTAAATCCAAAATATGCCCTTTAGAGTGGGTCGGAGCATTGCTGTACTGCTGAAGTCCAAAACTCTTGAGACAAGATATAAAGTCTCTTGTAAAGGGGTTATTATTATTGTCCATGTGTATATTAAAATCCCCCAGCAATATTATATTTGACGATAACGTAGATAGGTGGGTTAGAAAAGCAGCAAAGTCATTTAAAAAGTCAGTATGTGATTTAGGGGGACGGTAAACAGTTGCAATGATGGTAGGAGTAGGTCCAGACAGTTGACATACAGTGGATTCAAAGGACCCGAATGTCTGAGCAGACACCGGGGAAACTCTCCATTTCTCACGGTAAATTATCGCGAGACCTCCGCCCCGACCAGAGCCACGGGGTTCAGATGTATAAACAAACCCCGGAGGAGTAGATTCATTAAGCTGAGAAAAGTCATCAGTCAGTTGCCATGTCTCAGTTAAACAGAAAAAGTCAAACTTACGGTCAATCAGGAGATCCTGGATGAGATGTCCCTTGCTCTTAAGTGAGCGGATGTTTAATTAACAGACCGAAGTTGACAGTTGAAGTTTCACGTAAGGTACTGTAGTAGTGCTAGTCGACCGAGCTAGGCTTGCTAGCACACTGTGGTCGACAGTCCTGCTGGAGTTACACGGAGGACGACGGGAGCTGGACCAGATGGAGCTTATTGTTTTCGAGGTGTCGGTCAGGAAACCCCGGCGGGACCCACGGTGAATGTATCTCCGGCGAGGGCAGAAAGCGATGTCCGGGTAAAGCTGCAGTATAGTCGGCGAATGTTCAGACAGGTGGAAACGTAGCCGGAGGAGCTCAGCCGCCGAATATTGGAGCAGACCCGTTGCAGGTTGGAAAACAAGCGACAGTGGAGTCCAGATAAACACAAACCAGATAAAAATGCAACTGAGCCACATAGTGAGTGAGGACTCGGACAACTTAACAACTTAAGTGTCCAGTGGGCAGATCCAGATCCAAGGAAGACTCGATACTGGCGAGCAGCGGCAGTCAGATCGCGCCAGCGTTCGCCCAACCGGTAGTCTCCAATGTAAGTGGGTGTGTTGAATCAAGTTGAATCATTAAGTTCAATCAAGTCATTTGAGTTGAGGTAACATTAGTCATGTTGACCTTGAATGTGACAGATTGCTGGCTGCCCCAGTTATAAAGCAGATTGCATTTGATAAAGCCAAATTAGTGCAAACCCTTCTCGAGCCCATACAGAGTACAATACAGTGCCTGCAGTTTGAAAAAAAATGCCTTAACATGACAGAGTACTCCACAGAACATGGCCTGATGCTGATTGGACTATGATATTCAGATGCAAGGCAAACTGTCTACGTTAGAGTAACTGTCTACGCTAGAGTAACTGTCTACATTAGAGTAACGGTGTGGTAGATAATTCCCTCCTTTTCCCACTCTGGTCGTGCGTCGTCTGGTCGCCCTAAGGAACAGACTGCCCCTGCTTTAAAGGATGATACATGAATATGAAAATCACCAAATACATGCGTTAAATCAAACAGCACATAATATACTGGGTTCACCGTCCAATCAAACAAACAATTACTGCAGTCAGCTAAGAGCTGCTAATGATCGTACTTACAGCAGTAATAGCAGTTATCCAGGTACAGAATGACTTCCTGCAGGTACTTGCACTCTGCATGTTCTCCCCATGTCATGTGAGTCTCTGGTTACTCCAGGCCTCTACTGGGTCCAAAAACATGGACAGGTGCCTTCTGGGATGGGTTTGACCCCATAGTTGATAAGTGATTAAAATCTTGTTTTCTGTGTCTTTGTAACATATAACAATGGATTCTCTGACCTGAAACAAGAGTTAACACAACTTATTCAAACATGTCATCCATGATACCATAAGTATGCTTTCCCGATTAAAAATGTGCCATTTTAACAGTATGATTTAATATTTCTAGCTAATTATTGTTCCTTGTTCTGCTTCTACAAAACTATGAGAGATTTGTACCCACTAATCGCTTGACGTGCATTAAGTGTTGAATATCAGAAGGTTGTGGGTTCCAATCCTAAGATTATGAGAGTGATTTCACCATTGGGTATTTAAGCCAGTGTCTCTCGAATCAGTGTGGGGGGACACTCAGACGGTCCATGTTTTTGCTCTCTCCCAGTTCACTGAGAGTTGGGAGGGAGCAAAAACCTGGACCGTCTGGGGGCCCCGAGGACTGGTTTGAGAAACACTGACTTAAGCAAGGCTATTAACTCTATTTGCTCATGGTGCTCTGCTTTCTCAAAGAGTGAAATTTACTGTTATGACTTATGTAACTCCTGCACTGCCAATTTTGCAATAAAAAAGGACATGGAAGCCTTGCAAACCAAGAATCATTGTTTAATAAGGATGTCTGTAGACTATTCAAAACGCAGGGAGCAGCCAAACTGTGATTTCATGGAAATTTTCAAAAAGGCATCAAGAAGGTAAAATACAAATATTCAGAACTACATCTGAACAGCAATCTCTGCTAAGTCTGTCACAGACTAAAAATGCAACAGCTCTCCACCCTCATCCAAAGGGACGCCCCAGTGCGTGAGAAATACAACAATTTCTTTGCTCACTTTGATAGAGGAAGCAGTGAACCTGCCAGCAGGACCTCCCCTTGTGAAAAAATAGTATACATTAGTATGACATTAATGTACTTCAATTATATACAACAATGTACAAGTGTACTTTTTCACTTTATACTTCGCTTTTAGTATATTTAATTAATATGTTGGTATACTTTTAAATAGTGTACTTATTTAACTTGGTGTTTGAGATGTACTTTTTATGAGTACAAATTTATCGGCAGTGCTTTTTTGTATGATAAAATAATACTTCCATGAAGTATTTTAAAACAATGCTTCAGAAGTTATACTTTAACATGTTTATTTGTATTAAAAAGTTCTAACAAATTTTACGTTTTACCTCTATACTACTTGAAGATCATTTTTAAACTACAAAGCTTCTCAAACTTCTCAAAAACAGTTGGTAAGACACATTTTCACATTAAAGCCTGTGCATATCACAAAAGGTCATTTTAATGCAATTAAAACCTTTTCGACATAGTAGATGATTTAATAAGAACCAGTAAGAAAGTATACATTAACATACAGTAAATCATACATTTCAGGAACAGAAATAAATAAATACATATATTTTATAATAAGAGAAATATTTACATGACAATTTCACAACAGTAGTCTCAGTTTCATTTTGAACTTTATTGCCTCAACCAGAATTCTTCTAATCCCTTTCAAATTGATTTGGAAGAGGAATTATAAATGTTTTTTCTCCAACAAAGACCTCAACACATTTAGAATTTAGTGTTTCTGGATACAGAGCAACAAGATTATCAGACTCCTCAACTTCAAAAATAAATGTGGAGGAGATGTGCAGCTCTGTATTTCGGCACAAAGAACGGGGTAATTTCTTCAGTGTCTTTACCAGCACACAACATTTTTCTCTACAATAGCAAACTGTAGAACTGGGATGCATACATTCCACTTTGAAAGCCAAAAGACCCTTAATTTTGCAAAGAGTTCCATTATCTAGCATCACAACTGAGTTATTCCTTTTGATCATCTTTCTGTCAGTTGAATGAAACAGTATGTCTTTGACAATAAATCGACTGTAGTACCTACATTTATTGATCACTGCTCCAACCAGTCGTTCCACTGCAAGTCTATCTAAGACAGAGACACTGCTTTCTGCCATAGGGTTTCCAAAAACTCTAACATCTCCATTTAAATGCTCAGATTTAGCTGCCTGTCTAGCTTTCTTGTTACTCTGTATTTCACAGAATAACTGTT
Organism: Paramormyrops kingsleyae; assembly: GCF_048594095.1. Lineage (NCBI taxonomy): Eukaryota > Metazoa > Chordata > Actinopteri > Osteoglossiformes > Mormyridae > Paramormyrops > Paramormyrops kingsleyae. The sequence continues at coordinate 532,690 of NC_132808.1, read as the reverse complement.
GGACATACTTATCGGCATCATTCATGCATGTTTGGGCCTTTTTTGTGATGCTCTTCCACCTCATGAATTGCTTCACAATCTGTAAAGGGATGTGAGTGGTTCCATTGAAGTAGTTTTTAAGTGTACCATTGAAAGACTCAAATGAAAAAGTAGATGTTGCCCAAAGTGGCCCCCAGTTTCGCACACTCTGTGGAATATGCATTAACAAGTGTACATTAAACGCCATGTTTATTATTCCATATAGCTCCTGGAAATCTATTACAAATTTTCTCAGTGCTCTCTCGGCAAGGTCTACTTCACATTGTTTGACATTGCTTTTAAGAAGCATATAAACACCAAAAACCAAAAGGAAAAGGTGGTTCCAGAATTTTCTTGGTAAAATACCATTGAGCATTGGCAAGGCATAAAACAAGAGAAATGATCTCCATTCAGAGGCTTTCCAATATTTTCGTTCCTCCACTGATCGAGGAGTTCTAGTGATTTCCACTGGGGGCTGGACTGCTAACAACTTTTTATCTACTGCTTTAATTTTGGTCCCAATGTACCATTCATTTTCATGGTGACAAGAATCAAACCAAAGTCCTGCGATTTGTCTTGTTACACCTAAACACACACTGTGCTGATACTCAGGCACAAATCCATTAATCATTTGAAATTTGTCAAGTTTCATCAGTGGGGATGGACCTTTAATTCCAAACACAGGGTTATTAGGAGTAGCTAACATTGCATGGTTGTAGTGCTCATCCTCTCTCCTTGCCGCAGGCTCAGGTAAATAATAGACATAAGAACTCCCACCTTTATGATAACAAAAGTCACAGCCATAAGCCCCATTGAACTGTTTTGCATTTCTCAGCATTGGCCTTGCAATCGAGTCTGAACTACAAATAAGTAGATGCACTTTAGACACATGTACCACATTCTGCTTGTCTTGCCATCTAATGCCATCATTTTGCAAATTCAATGCCTCATTCACAAAAGGTGTGAGTAATGTCATCATGTTTGGTTTTATAGTTCCAAACCATAAACACGGCACACATATATTACATTTACGGTCACGGGGACTTAACTCCACTATCTGACATTGTACCGGCCAAATCTCGTATTTTGAACTTTTAAAAAGAGGAATACCATCACAATTCCACAACAATGTCAAATCATCCTCAGACAATTCATTTTTCTGAACCATTTTCTGGTACTCAGTTCCATTCTGAATATCATAAAGTTCAACACTTCCCCTGGTCTTTCTATGTAGTGTTAACTTCTGTGTTTCTAGCAGATCCTTTAACTGTGAAGACAGGCTCATCACAAGAAAAAATGAACCATTTTTTAAGTTCTTGTCAGCATCAAAATCAGTCTGACAAATATCACATTGTGAAGGAGATGTCTTTGAGTCTCCCAAGTAATTCAAGCATGATGAACAGTAAAAATGAGGTTCATAGTGTCCATATTCACCATATGCTTGGTGAAAGAGATAACGTGTTTCTGGAACAAGCCCTGGAAAATGTGCATTAAACATCCTAAGCAGATGATCAAGGGCTTGCCCAGTACAATTGTGTTTTAGAACATAAGACATTAACAACAGTAAGCTCTGTGCCTTTGTAATTGGAGCCCCAGGGTAGACAGGTTCATCCCCACTGTTAGGTACCATCTGTAAAAGAAAAAGCAGAATATAACCTGAATGTTCATCTTCTTTCTGAATTGGTTAGTGTACATTGAGTGTTCTATTGCTATTTTGACTAGTATGGTATAGCTTCTGTCACATTTCTCCTTAATTATGTTGTTATTACTTTAAATCTCCCACGTGGTTAGACATTTATTTATTTTGATGTTCAAATTTTATGTGGATTTTAATTTAGGTGGTCTGGGTGTACAGTTATTATAAGCTGATACATGCTACACAAATTTAAAAAATACAGATTAAACGCTCTGTAACTTTGTTACTCATCATCAATGGCTTGATTTTTTTTGCTGGGTTAGGTTAAAGTGCTCCTGAGTGAATTTATTTGGTTAATTTATTCATAAATAAGAGTAGAGAAAAGTCACCTGTTCATTTGTCAGTTTATTTTGACACTGACTGGTTTCAGACTCTTCAGAGCTGTCCTTCGGCTCCTCTAAGTCACTCATGACTTCATTGTATAAAACCTACAAGTTTCAGACTCTTCAGAGCTGTCCTTCGGCTCCTCTAAGTCACTCATGACTTCATTGTATAAAACCTACAAACATTAATGTCCACACAGTTTAATTGGCTTTTTCTATACAGTATAATGAATCTTTAATAAACAAAATGATATTGCCAAACATTAGGTAAAGATTTTTGTTTTCCACACATTCCATCATTAGAAACAAATGTTATTTTTTTACCTGTGCTTGCTTTGGTTCATCTTCAGTGTGACTGGTAACAGTGTGAGTGGATTGCTCTGTAGTAGTGTTGACCACAGTATTGGTCTGTTCCTTGACTGCAGAACACTAAAAGGGAATAATTTTAATGGAAAATCAGTCAAGTAAAATCTGATGAGTGGACTGAATGTTCAGACAGATGCTGTCAACAAGCATAAGTGAAAAAAAGTTTAAGAAACAAACTCAACACACCAGTTTCTTACGCAAATGCCGAAATGAGGTACTCTTTGGAACTGGTCCCTCAGTCTCAATGTAAGTTTTGTAAGGGTATTTTCTTCTAATGCTCTTGTTTGCCTCCTGCAAATACATAAACACATACTACATGAAAACAAAAACAATGGAACTACTTTTTTTCCAAAATACCATTATATATGTTGTTGTATTATTATTATTATTATTATTATTTGCATTTACTTTGTCATTATTCTTACGTCTCCTTTGACTCTTCCTGGGAATTGGGCAGTCTTCCTCCAGATATAATTTATATGGACCCCTTTTGTTAGACATCCTGATAAATAAAAACAAAAATAATTTAATTAAATTCTCAGGTACTATTCTAATTTCCCGAACACATAACACACGCACACACATATATAGAGAGATAAAAAGGTAATTTTGAATATTTTTTTGAAAAGCTAAAAATAAATAATATATACAACTTTTATTTCTTTAAAACGACATTCGTCTTACCTGTTTCTCAACTGTGAAATGAGAAGGATGTACGTGGTGCCTTATTGCAGTTTAAATGTAGCGCCAAAAATCATCCAATCATCGTAAATCAATGCATCACATCATCCAATGAGCATGAGCCTTACCTCGACTGACTCCCGCACCGTGTCATTGAGTTGGTGGGAGGAAGTCCGAGGAGAAGTAATGGCTGGAAAATTCGCGTTGTTATATTTTTGTGATAAATCTGTCGAGGTTGCAAATTCAGAAATTATAAAGAAAGGCGACCGGCCATTCTCTCCAATAACTGAGTGTCCGGATCTGTCGAGCAATAAAGGATGGATTGAAGTGAACTGGCCCACAAAAAAAGGAGGGAAGAAGGAACGTCATGCAGCCAAAGTCTTGCTGTTTGGAGGTAAGTGAAGTAATATATATGTATATGAAAGGGGCGGGTTATGAAATGTAAGTGTCACGCCCCGCTCCGTCCGCTCCCGATGTGTGCCACGCCCACCTCGTTACCTCGTGTTCAGCCCTAAATGTGATCGCCTGTGTCCTATTAAGTCTAGCTTGTCTTGTGTATTTAGTCCTCGTCTGAGTCAGTCTTCCCCAGACTTGTCATTGTAGCGTTACCCTTTGTTTGCCGTCCTGCTTCCCCAGTCCTGTCCTGTCCTGCCCTGCCCAATAAATCCCCGCTTTACCCGACTCCCTGGCTCCGTTTCCCTGCTTCCCCGAGCGACGGCACGCCGCACCGTGACAGTAAGTTAATAACCGTATATTATAACAATCAGCAATTATATTGTATTGCTAACAACTTAGGTTTGCTTAAGTTAATGGTAAATTGCAACGGAGAATCTAGCATGTGTTAGTAGCTAAAGAATTTGGCACAATACCATAGAACACAGCTGCTTTCTTAGAAAGTTATAAAAATAACACTACAGAAAATGTGTATAGCAGCCTAAATTTAACTTAAACTGTCACTAAACAAATTTCGTATTGGTTTGGTTGCCAGTGAATTAACCAGTGGGTTAAGAGAATATATATACAGGGTTACGATGGTCCGTGTTACGATATTTCGACTTTACGATGGTTTTTCACCTTCAGTACATCATTCAATAAATTACATGAGATATTCAACTATTTTTTTTTATATAAAATAGGCTTTGTGTTAATTATTCTACTCAACTGTAGGCTAATATAAGTGTTCTAAGCTTGTGATAGATCATACAGGCAAGGCTATAATTTTTCTTAGGTTAGGTGTACTGGATTAAAATGCATTTTCGCCTTACGATAGGTTTGTCGGAACGTAGCCCCGATGAGAGGCTGTATGTGTGTTTGTGTGCTATCAGTGATGTATTAATTAATCAGCCTATCTTTTCAATATTGCAGATGACCAAAAGTCACTCATTGAAAAAAGGGACAGATTTATCAAAGGGGAAGATATCTGGACAGTTGCTAAAAGTGCCACCAAAAGGAATACACCCAGCCAGAAGGATGCAGTGCATCTTTACCTCAAAAAGTTAGTCAAAGTGTTTTGTGGTAGCAACAAATTACGTCTTGCTTTAAAATCAGGGGACATTTTAAAACTAATAATTAGGGCTGCACGATATCATATTGCGCATGCATAATAATCACCAGGGGCCGGTTTTGTGACACCCATAAGTGTCTGTATAAATTCTTTTTGCAGAAGTCCGAAACGTTTATTAAACATAAGGATATGCAATTTGTACAGATTCGTAATGTTCATTATTAGACGCATATTAATCTGCTTATGAAATTGTGGGTGTAAGTAACGTTCTTTACTGAAAATCTGGCATCTGGACAAATGTTTTCGCTATACTCTATAGCCCTGGTGATTATCGCGCATGCGCCATATAATCGCGAGTACATCGTAATGTGATATGGTGCAGCCCTTTTAATAAAGGCAAATCAACAAACATTCAACACAATAGTCAACATTACATAATCATCTCACACTTAAAAACGACAGAATTAATATAATAATTATAATACGATTCCTGCAGTAATTAATTTATATTGGCAATAAAAAATACATAAATGTTATCATTTGTATATTCCCTCTTCATTCGAACATTTTTCCCCAGTTGTGTTATGGTGTGCTACTTTATATATTCATCGTTTTTAAAAGTTATTAATATTAAATAAAATGATGAGAATAGTGCATTGTAGCAAGTGACAAAACAAATGGATAAATCAGCCTTTTGCATGTGCTAATTTTGTGTTTTCTTCTTAAGTCTGACAGACGATTTCTCCAGGAGAGTGCCTTCAAAATGGGAGAAAAAATGAAAAAAGACATACAAAAAAGGACCACAAAGAAGACTCCTGTAATCCTTGATATGGAAGATTCTGAGGAAGATTCTGAACAAAGTGTAACAAATACTCCGGTATGACATAATGTGAAATTGCTGTCTAGTCTATCTTTATCAGCTACCTTCTCATAGTTTTCTGACAACTGTTAATAAAACCAAACACATGAAATGTGTTTATATGTTGTCTCTTCAGGTTGTTGATAGGGGCTTTTCTGAGCCACTTTTTTATGAAGACACAGACAGGGGAAAGACAACATTGGTTAGTAAAATGATTCTCTTTGACATGTAAACATGACTTTATTTTAGTGTTAGTTTTATTTTTATTTTCTGTGGTACACAGGGACATCCTTTAAAACTATGTACAAAACCTTACTTTGAGTAAAATAAAATTCTTCAAACAATGCAGTAAAATATTAATAACAATTTCCCAGATTCATAATGTGTTCATGACAAGGCGTATAATCAGAGATGTAATGGTGCATTCACATTGTTACAATTACTTTCTGAGTTTCCATGCATTTTAAGAGAGTATGACTTCTTTAACTCATTTTGTATTGTGCTAATTATGCTGAATTTACAGATGGAGAGTGATTCAGATACTGATATAGAAAATGTAAGGGCAAGAAAAATATCAAAACCTTGCATAGTAGAGCTTGATGAGGAGACTGTTCAAGCACTTAAAGGTAATACAAATAGACAGTTTTAGCACTTAAAGGTTTGACTTTAGATTTTATGATTCATTACATGCAGAGATAGTGGTAAATACTTTATTTTCCCCAGAACTGCCATCCTTCATGAAATCTATGAAGCAATATCTACAGAAATTGGAAACATCTTTGCCAGGCTGTTGGTCAGAACAAACACCAGATGAGAGCATGGCTAGTTCTCCAACAGTAGACATTGTAATACTTAACATTGTTTAGGCTACATTTTCAAAACTTTAATTACACAACTGACCTTGAAATTTCTTTGTTGTAGGAAGTTATGTAGTATAGTAGCTGATCTGCTTTACACTGTTAAGTCATTAGTACTCATTAGTAACTTATTGAACTTAAACTCGTGTAAGTTTGGTTAAAAGCTTCTTACAAATGAGATAATGAAGATGATTGTTCATAAGGATGTCATGAAAATAGATGGTTTTCATTATTTTTTTTATTAGTTTTGCACACACTGTTGTGATGTGTTGACCAGTTTCATTGTCCAGTATGATGTATTGTTCACTTGTAGGTGCTGCTGACTAATTCAAATGTTGGCGTTTCAAGAAGGTCCTTTCAGAGGCTGAATAGAACACGCATGTCGGTTTTTGCTCAGGAATTGGCCGTACTTGTTTTTGGAAAGGAAACCCTTGCCACGTCTTCAATTACAGGGAAGCACAGTCATGCCTTCAAAGACCTTCCTGAAAAGTCTCCGCTCGATCCAGAAAAACTGAATGCTCTGACTGGTAAGTCAATTTACAGGATTGTTTACATATTAATTGTTTCCATGTTAATTCTGTTATTGCTGTAATTAGTACTAGGAATTAAAATAGTAATGGTGTTAAGCTGTTATTGCTAAATTCATGGCTATATACATTGACATGTTTAAAATTAAGTACAAAAATATGCAGTGTACAAAAATTTGGAATCATTATTCTATTATAAACATACAGCCTTCAAACATTCAAGCATTTATCTGTCTGATCTATCAGTCTGCTTGTCATCCTCATATTTTCAGCTATACACTTGATATACTCTTGTATTGACATGTAGTTTACCCAGTTGCGTGAGTGTCCTTTTTTCATATCAAAGTACTAACTCATAGCCTTTTCTTCCCGCAGACTGTGTTATAGCAGAATTCCCTGGAACAACTGTGCAAGATGTCAGGAATGTTCTACGGAGAAAATGTAACAATGAGAGTTACTCAAAAAAGAAGACTGTGACACATTGATTACATAAAAAGCCTGTTTATTTATTACTTTGAAGAGTTGTATTGAACTGTATTCTGTTCAACTTTAAGTGATTAGAGCAGAATGTTTACATTATTCTTAATTGTTTAATGGTAAGAAACAAAGTTGTGATTGTTGATCGATTGCGAAGGTTTAATGTTAATTTTATATTCTTCTAATTGTTAAGTTGTGTTAACTAATTCATCAGTCAGTTGTTTACAGCTGTAGAAATTTAAATAATTTAAATAAACGTAGTTTATTATCTTTGGTGTATTTGTTTCAGTATTAAATACAATAGTTTGATCAGTTAATGAATGGGAAAAAATTGATTAAGAGCTTTTTAGGAATAAGTGGAATTGAGATCAAAATTATTTTTATTTTGTAGTTTTAGTATTTGGTGGTCTAATTCACATTAGCTACCTGGCCATTATAATCATGTTAACTTTAACAGTAGTCATTTGATTATAATGGATATGTACTAGAAATTGAAAAACTGGAAATGTACTCTGTATATGCTTAAATGTATAATAAGTAAATAGCTAAAAGTATATATTAAGCATAGTGCAGTTAGTTACATGGTAACTACCTAAACTATATTTAAGTGTGCTGCACTTGTATTGCAAGCACACTTGAAGCGTTTCATAAATATATTGTATTCAATTCGGAAATACAATGATTGTATACTTGGAGTATATACTTATGACCCTAAAATTATAATTGAAGAGTACCTATAAACTACTTAAAATATAATTTAAGTACACTTACAAAGCACTTAGTTTGATGTCATACAGTAATATATTTTAAGTATATCTCAAGGGTGGCCAAAATAGCATATGGGTTGTATATTTAGTATATTTTCAGTGTACTGATTATATTTCATTAGTAGTAATTCATTATAAGTTAGTATGAAAAAAGTGTCCCAACACAACTTAAGATGTGCTGAAATACTTGTGTGCTTAAGTATAATCTTTTTTCACAAGGGTCAGCATCTGAGAGCTGGGCCAGTCAATCATACAGTCTGTCTGAGAGTGAGCAGATACTGAACCTCCACACCAGTCAGACACACACTGCACAGGCTCAGTGCCAGCAAGCAGTCAGGCTGGATGGAGTTTGGACTAATTGGATTCTCCCTGCCCAGAGACGTCTTATATGGAAAAACTGCTATCTGACAAATGCTGCCCAAACGACAAGCCTAAAAAAACTTTTCCCCAACAGCTGTAGCCAGACTGTCCCACTTCTCCGTCCCCCACCCCGTCTTGTAAATGATACACCGCCCCCACACCACACCATAAAACCAACCCATGGATTCAGACACCATTCTGCACTGCTTCACACATACCGAACATAAAGCTCTGGAAAAATGAAGAGACCACAGCAACATTTTTTGTTTCACTCATTTCTCAGTTCATGGGTATCCGTCTGTGAATAGTATTGTAGCGCTGGTGAGATGGCACTGCATAGAAGAACCTATTAGTATTTCCCAGCATGCTCGCCAGACATGTAAATACCCCCATGTGTAATTGTTGTAGTAAACAGTAATGCTGAATCTTCAGTCTATGTAAGTGTGTCTGTCTATGTTTGCTCTGTTCTGTGCCAGTTTCCCTGCCCTCTGTAAATCGTCACCATCTGTGTGTCTTACATTCCAGTGCATGCTTGTTATTTGTGTGGTTCTTTTAAGGACCATAATTAAAGATTAGCTCCAACTGAACCCATCTGGCCTCATCTCTTCTCTGCCACTGTGATGCCTCAGTCTGCTAAGTGCTACACTGGTGTTAGAAGTGGGATACAGGAAGTGGTCCCAGAGCCGCAGCATGGAGCCCCGTGTGTAACTTGCTGCGAGGAGCCGCAGCATGACCCTAGCTGTGTGCAGGACCATCAGAGGCAGCAGGTGGAGGCTGCTTTGTTTGGCCATGAGGAGGCGTGTCGCAGCTGGGAGGCCCGGCTGACTCAGGAGCGCCATGAGCTGGATGAGCAATGGGAGCGGGAGCAGTAGGACCCGAAGCGCCATGCAGCTGCTCCAATTTGTGTCGCTCCTGCTTCACAGACTCACGCAGCCACTATGGGCACAAAGCAGAGAATAATCCAGGATGCATAGTGTCCATCTGAAGCCTGCATGACTGTATAACTAACGCCGACTACAAGGCAGTTTTTTGGTTCACTCATGTCTCAGTTTACGGCTGTGTGTCTGATTTTTTATTTTTTTTTAACTGCAGCCTGGTTTTTCTCTGTTTCTCATTAATGAAGGGCTTCTTCCTTGCTTTATGGGACTTCAGTCCTGCTTCTAGGAGCCTGATATGAACTGTTCTAGCAGTGCACATCACACCTGCACTTAATGCTTCCCATTCCTTTTGAAGGTCACTTGAGGTCATCCGCTGATTTATGAGGCACTGACGGACAAGTTGTCGATCATCTCTGGCATTAGAAAGTTGCGCCCTTTACCCGGCTGGTTTCTAGTAGTTCCCAATGTCTCCTGCTTCACCGTGTTCTTGTGTACTGCTGTACATTTGAAGCAGCCTGCCTCGCAGTGTAGCCTTCTGTCAGCACAACTATGTTTCCAGAGCAGTAGTTATATTAGAAATATTAGAAACCTACATATATTGCATATTAATTACCTTTGCAAGTAAAAATGAGGATCCATTGAAATGTATTGGCTATTTCAACTAGTTTTATGTTTCATCTAAAAAGGGATGTTGAATATATTTTCCTGTATGTTTCATATATTATCTGTTGTTTTTATCTATTTTCATGGAAGTTTTCTTCATGCCGCTGTGGCATCCTGGCAAGTGAGATGTGTTTGGAGGAGTGGAAGCAAGGATCAGCGAAATGTGGATCAGCAAGTCTCGACTTCTGCAGGGTAGCCGGCTTGTCTGCCAGTTTGGGAGCAATTTCAAATGTGAGTAATAAGATAAGACTTTTATTGTCATTGTAGTTATACAAAGACATTGTGTTTAGTAGCTCTCGAGAGAAGACAGCAGCAATGCAGCAAAATGCACAATAAGTCTGCAAGTAGACAATAAAATTACAAGTAGACAATATTACAAGCAGAATACAAGATAAGGTAAAAAGGAAAAAGTGCAAGTATGCAGTGTAAACAGGTATTGCACACATTATGGTAATTAAATTAATATTTATTGTCGGGGATCCGGGCGGCTCGGGCACGGGAACGACGCATGGTGCACGAAAAAGGGCGGACGACCCACTTGCGGCTCAGGGAACAGAAAGGGTTTATTAAATAAAACAGAAGACACTACAAATTACTAACCAAAAACAAAGGACCACGGGGGGGTCAAACACTAAAGGGAATAAATAACAAAAACTAGGAAGGAAAACAGGATGCAGATCAACCCAAACTAACCAAGACAAGCAACATCACACGGAAACTAAATTCAACAACAATGAACCACTAGTGAACTAAACTCAGGCAGGAACTTAAATAGAAAAACTGAACAGAGTAACGAGGCAGCAGGAGTGAGACAAGCAATTAACCAATTGGGGAAGGTGCAGGACAACGAGCAATCAGGAAAACACACAAGGGCAGGCACAGGAACAGGAAACAGGTGGAACTAATGAACTCAGGGAACAAAACAGGGAAACTAAGAATTAACCAAGGAAAAAGGGAAACCGAAACCAACACTAGGGAATTTAAACAGATAAAGACACAAGCAGGGGCACAAGGAACAAAACCAAAACCAACTACAAAATCAGACATAAGAACTAAAGAAACTCAAATGAAACACTAGGGAGCAAAATACAAAAACAGGAGGTGGGATTCAAACACACGACAGAAGGGTACACAGACAACCACATGCTCAACACATTGAGCCACAAGACCAGACAGGTAACAGGGGAAACTCAAAGACAAACATGAAGGACGGGATGACCAGCAATGCCTGCTGGTCAAATGGGGAAGGGACACGGAAGGACCACAGCAGGGGCTGACCCTGACAATTTATATTGTACATGTTATAGTATTTGTACTTATGAAGTATAAAACAGGTAAACCATGTAAGCAGGTATGCAGTTGAGAAGGAAAGCTTGGGTGGTAGGGCCAAGCTGGGGGGCTGTAATGACACAGGTGAAGCTATGAGGGGAGATGGTGAGTGTGTCTCTGACACTCCAGATGGGGTTTTATTCACTGGCAGCTCGAGAGAAAGCTGAAGACAAAGTTACACATTTATCTACCAGATATTTACAAGAATTATTTCCAGTCAGCTGCTTGGATGTTCATCCCAGTCAGCAGAAACATTCTGGGCCGGATGTAGCCTGCATACACCATTTTCATCTGGCCCTCTGACGACATGGAATGAGCAGATCATTGCTGGTTTCCACTGGGACACTTCAGCCAGAAGAGGCACAAATGCAGATGCAGTTTCTGAATCTCACACAGAAGTAATGCTTGTTAGGGCCACTTGACAGCCAGACCTCTCTGCAGTTAATTCCCAGCCCTGGTCAGGTTTTATTCTTGTTTATATCACATTCACCTAACCACCTGAATGTCTTTAACCCTATGGAATGAACCAGGGGCCCTTATTTATTTTTCAAAGCACAGACGAGCTTAAGCAACATGTAAATTTACACACACACAATTTCTGATTTTTTTCTACCAAGCACTTATCAATTTAAATGAAAACCAATCTCAATACTGTATACTCTTCTTAACCACGACGTAAAGACTGGTAATAAAAACGGTCTTTCAGCAAGAGTGTCAATGTAAAGGCAGCACTCATGGACACAGATTGTACAGCTTCCTATTCTGCATAAGGCAATTGGCCAGGGGCCCAAGGCAGGGATTTACCCAGGACTACCATTAGTGGTCTGTATTTGAATGCTAGGAGTATTAGAAACAAAATTACTGACTTAGAGGCTTTAATTTCTTCAGACAATTATGACATTATAGGAATAACTGAAACATGGATGAGTGACAATGATGGTGATGAATATAATATGGATGGTTATACGTTGTTCCGTAGAGACCGGATAGGCAAGAAGGGAGGTGGTGTTGCAGTATACGTAAAAGAAAACTTGCAGGCGAGGGATCTCACTGATAAAAATAAAAATTCAGAAGCTGTATGGATAAAACTTGATGCTAAAGATTCAAATGGCCTAATTGTCGGGGTTTGTTATAGAGCACCTAATGTAACTGTAGAGGAAAGCAGAATGTTATATGACGATATCAGGATTATGAGTAATAAAAATGATGTGGTGGTTATGGGTGATTTTAATTTACCTGGGATACAGTGGGACACAATCTCTGGCTCTTCTGTAAATGAACTTGAGATGGTGGAATTAGTACAGGATTGTTTTTTTACTCAGTTTGTTAATACTCCTACCAGGGGAGAAGCCCTTCTTGATCTGGTTTTCTGTAATAACCAGGATAGGATTGGAAAATTAGAGGTTTTAGACCCATTGTACGGTAGTGATCATAACATGGTTAAATTCGAGGTTAATTTTAGTGTCCGAAGAGCAAAGTCGAAATTAAAAGTATACAATGTTAGGAAGGCTAACTTTAATGGTATGAGACTGAAATTAGAAACTGTAAACTGGACAGAGTTAAATAGCAAAACAGTAGAAGAAGCATGGGAATTTTTCAAAAGCACATTGTTGCAAGTGCAAGAGGACTTCATACCTGTTTCCAGCAAAACTAAATCTAGGAAACGACAACCAAGGTGGTTTACTAAGGAAATTAAGAATAAAGTCAGGAGGAAAAGGGCTCTGTTCCAAAAATGGAAAATAACTAATGATTTCAAAATTAAGCAGGAGTATCTAAGTCTACAGGCAGAGTTAAAAAATGACATTAGGCTATCCAAGAGGGATGTAGAAAGAAAAATTGCATTGGAGGCTAAGCATGACAGTAAAGGTTTCTTCCAATATTTTAACTCCAAGAGAGCACTAAAAGCTGAAATCACTAATTTGCAGGATAGTAAGGGACTTATAATTGATAATGAAATTGATATGGTAAATGAGTTTAATGATTATTTTTCAAGGGTGTTCACAATAGAGAACACAAGTAACTTACCACCAATTAATACGAATACAGCATCGTCTATGACCAATATATGTATAACTGAGGTTGATGTGATACTAAGCCTAGCTAAACTCAAAATAAATAAATCGCAGGGGCCTGATGGCATCTTACCAATAGTCTTAAAAGAGATGAGGGATATTATTAGCCAACTTTAATCTGCGGGTGTGGTACCATCAGATTGGAAGCATGCCAACATAACGCCCATTTTCAAAAAAGGGGATAGAAGTAATTTGTCAAACTATAGGCCAATCAGTCTAACTTGTATAACTGGTAAAGTTATGGAGGCTATAATCAAAGAGAAAATGGTAGATTACCTGGACTCAAATAACATTTTGAGGGATAGCCAGCATGGATTTAGGAGAGGTAGATCCTGTTTAACAAATCTGTTGGAGTTTTTTGAGGAAGCTACTCAGGAAGTTGATGATAAGAAGGCCTATGATGTCATCTATTTAGATTTCCAAAAGGCTTTTGATGTTGTTCCCCACAAGAGGCTCTCACTTAAACTCAAAGCGACAGGTATTTTAGGAACTGTAGCGACTTGGATTGATAACTGGTTAACGGATAGGAAGCAGCGAGTAGTTATAAGAGGCTCGATGTCACAGTGGGCCTGCGTTCATAGTGGGGTACCGCAGGGTTCAATTTTAGGACCACTTTTGTTCCTAATTTACATAAATGATATAGACACCAATATATACAGTAAACTGGTGAAATTTGCAGATGACACCAAGGTGGGTGGTGTAGCAGATACTGAACTAGCGGCTCAGCAGCTACAGCGGGATCTTAATTTAATTAGTGACTGGGCTGACACCTGGCAGATGAAATTTAACATAGACAAATGTAAGGTACTCCATGTAGGGAGCAGAAATATAAAGTCCAGGTATTTTATGGGACCTACTGAAATAAAGGTAGCTGATTATGAGAAAGACCTTGGTGTGTATGTTGATGCTTCCATGTCTCATTCTCGCCAGTGCGGGGAAGCAATAAAAAAGGCCAATAGGATGTTGGGGTATATCTCCAGGTGTGTGGAGTTTAAGTCAAGGGAGGTAATGCTAAGATTATACAATTCCTTGGTGAGACCTCACCTAGAATATTGTGTACAGGTTTGGTCACCATATCTTAAAAAGGACATAGCGGCCTTAGAAAAGGTGCAGCGTAGGGCCACAAGAATGATTCCTGGTCTTAGAGGAATGTCATACGAGGAAAGGTTATTTGAGCTAAATCTGTTCAGCCTCAAGCAAAGGAGACTGAGGGGGGACATGATCCAGGTCTATAAGATTCTAACAGGTTTGGATGCTGTTCAACCGAATAGTTACTTCAGCATTAGTTCAAATACAAGAACTCGTGGCCATAGGTGGAAATTAGCGGGAGAACATTTCAAACTGGATTTAAGGAAGCACTTCTTTACACAGCGTGTAGTCAGAGTATGGAATAGTCTTCCTGATAACGTAGTGCAAGCTGAATCCTTGGGTTCCTTTAAATCAGAGCTAGATAAGATTTTAACAACTCTGAGCTATTAGTTAAGTTCTCCCCAAGCGAGCTCGATGGGCCGAATGGCCTCCTCTCGTTTGTATAGTTCTTATGTTCTTATGTTCTTCATATCTCTCCTGATGCCAAAGGACTAGATCAGTGCTGTTTTACATACTTTCCTGGAATACTGAGGATGGGGCTGATAGCTGGATTTGAGGAGACCACAGGGAACTGTCCTAAACCTGGAATTATGTAAATATTTACTTTATTCATGTATTGTTTTGAACTATTACTGCTTTGGAATTTAATGTTTGTTGTGTGCAAAATGTCTATAATAGAACTGACTTGTAGTTCGGGATCAGATGTATATGGAGAAGGATTCTAACAAGTGACAAACAGACTCATGTCATTTTATTTTTCAATTTAAGACTTTACACCAAAAAGGGCAATGAAGTGTGTGTCGATCCCGGAGCTCACTGGGTTCAGGTGGTGAAGAAAAGGCTGGGAAAAAATGTAGAACATTTTTATTAAATTACATTTCAGCCACTTTTTTATTCTCCTTTAATATTTTTTCCTATCATCTTTTGCTGCATAATATATGTCAGTATCTTTAATTTGTTATTTTTTAAAACAGTAGCCTAATTCTCCTGTAACTTTATTTCCTATCTTCCAAATCGTATACATTTTAACTGCATATTATTGTTTAATATCTAAAGTTTTATTTAGCCAGTAGTTAAATTTGAGTTGCACATATACTGTATTGCCAGCTTGTTACTAAATAAAGACTATTGAAATGTTATGGTTTAGGATTTTTATTTAAATCGTTTAATTTGCAAAAAATAACATTCTTGGTTGGGGAGCATATTGAAAAAAACAGTAAGAGAAATATACAATGTAAGAATGAATAATGTAAATGTATGCATGGAAAACAGACACATAAATCAGTGTCCATGCTAACCCCATTCAGAGGGTCCATTCTAACCCCAGTCCACTGTCAAAAGAGCCTACAATGGCCATGCAAATGGATAATAATAAATACTTTATTGATCCCTGTGGGGAAATTGTCTTTATGTCCCCCTCAACTTGCACTATGTAAATTATGTTGTCCACAAAGGGCAGCCACCCATAGCAGTACCTGGGGAGCTAAGGTTTAAGGGCCTTGAGGTTAAGGGTTTGAACCAGCAACCTTGTGATGCAAGACACACAGGCTTAGCCCACTGAGCCACACACAGCTCCAGTTATGCTTTGAGGAATGACTTCTACTCACTTGCAACACAACATAATGACAGTATGATGAGCTGCTTAGCAGCCAGTGGTTTGATCACAGGCTCAGTCTGCTGTTTATCACACCTGAATCAGGCACCTGAGACAGGAACCAGGGCAGCCATGTGGGACTCAGCATGGAAAGATTAAGCACTCATAGCCATTTCTGTTAGCTGCATATTTACAGGGCTTTATTTAATAAAACAGTAATTACACATCTACCGGCATATTTCCCTTTAGAAATAGTATAATTACACACAGACCCAAGGGTAATGCAGAGCACACAGAAGTACGACACAAATACAGACACTCAGACAATACCAGTGTTATAGGTCTGCACCTCATCCTGGGTTATTCCCTGCCTTCTTTCCTTGTGCTTTTTTTAACTGTATATATGAGGGAGTTAATTAGTAAAGTGATGGATGGGTTAAACCCTGCTGAAAATAGCAGGAATGAACAACAGATAAAGGCAGAAGAAGGTCCAGAAGAGACACAAACTGCAGAGAAGTTTGATGATAAATCACCAGGCAGCAGTGGCAGTGATGACAAAATAGAAAGTGCACTTGGCTACTGTAAGGAACCTTCCTTACAATAGGCAGCTGACCAGTGACTGTCCTGTCCTGACTGTCCCCCTGAACACTCTACGGACCGGGTTGAGTAACTAGCTCCATCTGCTGTTTCTGACACCAATGATTCTATGAGGATCCACAGAGAGTCTGTTACTCCTTGTATTAATCCATTCATACTCATCATTTTATTGTTATATTTTACACACAGGCTCCCCAGTGTGTTGTATCTGAACTATCGGGGACAGTATTATTCAGGGGAAAGTGGCATAGCCTACAACAGGAGGGAATCAATGAGATCTATCAGAGTTATTTCTATTTTTAACCCATTTATATGCAAGTAAAATTTAAATACACGGTGTCTGCAAAATCAAAGCCGGCGCTCCACCTTCTAGTCATTGGAAGGTACTGCTCCCCCAGGGTTCGAATTACGGGGGAGCTAAGGGGAGCTCGGCTCCCCTGAAAAGGACCTGGGCTCCCCTGAAAGCCTACTTTGACACATTTAGGGGGAGCTCTAAAACACTTTCCATTTTTTGTGTCGCATATGGATTTTGATTTTCTGTACATTAAGGTTCCTGAAATAAATGATGATATTAAAAATGTGTCAATGTTGTGTGTTTATTCGCTCATTACATTACTATTTCCGAACACTATTTTCCGCTGTCTCCTGCTGTGACCATCCATGCGTGGCGGCGCTGCACTGAAATTACCGTATTTTTCGGACCATAAGACGCACTTTTCCCCCCCAGAAGTGGGTGGAAAAAGTCCCTGCGTCTTATGGTCCGAATATTGCTCTGCTCACGTGCTTTAACCTTCTGGGTTCGAGTGCATTGTACAGCGTACTTTTCGCGTCTATTTCAGTTTATATCTCACTGAAATCTTAATGTAGAATAATGAAAAAACGCTGGCTTCTGTCTTTTCAAAATTACGTTAAATAAAAAAATACATTAAAAAAATCAAACCATGTCACCTTACTTTGTTTTACCTGCATCGGGGGCGTGTAGTACCGCTGTCACCCGAAGATCGCTATTCACATTCTAAATAGCCGCATTAGCGCGTATTCAAATCGCATTCGCATGGTAATTTGCTGAACAACGCAGCGGTGAAACGCGATCTAGATACATCCCCATCAGCGCCATAAAAGGGGGGAGGGATGTGGCCAGGTAAGGATGGTTGACATAAAATATTTTAGGACACTATTTGGTTGAGAATTTTTTTTTCTTCATTTCCCTCCTCTAAAACTAGGTGCGTCTTATGGTCAGGTGCGTCTTATGGTCCAAAAATTACGGTACTACGTTTACGTCACCACTTGAACTTCTCACTGAGTTGGTATTTGAATGTTAGCTTAACTTCAAGTTCAAAACATACTTTATTCGTTTTTTGGAACACTCTGTGGATACTAATAAGAATGTCAAAAAGAAAGCAGCCAAACCTCAGTCAATTTGGATTTACAAAACAAACGAAGAGGAGTGATGACAGTGCACCAGCTACAACTAGCTTGCCGGTGTTACCGCCGCTGCCGCCGCTAAAAGTTGCTGCTAGTGACAGCACCAGCACCGAGGATAGCGAGACTTTGGCGCCAGAAACCACCGCTGCGACCTGCAGCGGACCAGGCGATCATGCAACACCTTTCAACTGGACAACAAAGCAATGGAGTGAGTGGAGAATCAGGAATACATGGCTCTACTCCAAAAATCAGAAGTTAGGATGTACAGTATGCATGGAGGCAAAAAGCCTGCTGCTCGCCGAAAGAGCAACGGGAGTACATCTGTCAGAGGAATGGATGAATGGAGAGGTCAGCAGCGAGTCACAGAATAACCTGCAGAAAAAGATTTACAAGCATCGGGACAGTCACCGACCCTCAACATCCTGGGTTACAGGACGGAAAGCAAAGACAGAAGACCCCAGGCCTCTGTGGTCACTTCTGATTTAAGGTAAGAATCATGGAATTACTTACTTGATCTGTGCGTTTGTGAGGATTGGCCCTAATCCTATTTAATATTGATGTATTTTTTTATGATTGTTATGTGAGTTATTCTGTTTTCATCATGATTTGCATGATGTAGGCCTAAGCGCGGTTGATTCAGAACCGTGGACAGAGCTGTTTGCCCTAACACTGACAACACTGACTGACGCTTGCGTTTTGAAGTAAACGGTTTACTAAGTAAACAATAGGTTTACTGTAAACCTATTGTTTTAAATGCCCGAACATGCACCAAAAGCGTTAAAGTCAGTCAGGGAGGATCGGTAAATACGGCTCCCCCGAAAGTCACTTTGTAATTCGAACCCTGTGCTCCCCCCACAGCTGTGCGCCTATTACATATGTCTCGTGACTCAGCAAAAGAGGAAAGGCATTTTGTGGTATCTTTCGTGATTCAGCAAAAGACGAAATGCATTTCATGATTCCACAGAATCAGTTTCATCCATGAAATGTAGGCATGTAAAAATGAATCGCGAATTGGTTGAAAATCGAGGTAAATGCATGATTTAAACCGGCTGATATGGAAATTGAATCGCTTCTCTAGCAGTACTTCACGGTAGTTTACTTAACTGGTGTAATATTACATTTGATTTCATGACGTCAGTTCGACATCAGCTGTCACTGCGTATTCACGTTGACGTCGTACGTTAGTTTGTGGTTTTGACCGAACGCGAGATGGCGAGTGAATTTGAAACTGAGGACTTCCCCCCCATCTTAAATCGGCGGTGTGGCAGCATTTTAGCTTTCCGGTAATCACAAACGAAAACGGTGAGAAAAGCACAGACAAGATAAAAACTGCGTGCAAACATTGTAAAAGATTGATAACATACACAAACAGCACAGCGAACATGCTTCAGCATGTCTACCAGTGTTCTGTCGATTTATGCTGCCTTGTCTAAAAATGCTACCGTAGTGCTAATCGATAGCCCTAACCCTAACTATTACCCTAATCCTAACCCTAAAACCCCAAAACCCATAAAACCCTTACCTTAACCCTAACCCCTAAAACCTAACCCTAATCCCAAGACGGTGGAACTGCATATGCGCGGAAAGGTTCGATAGCACGTCTCGATAGGTAGGATTTTATGGGTGAGGGTAAAATGCGGACTGTTTACAAACAGCGGATTCCGTGTTTATAAACAGACGTGTCGCAAAAGACGCACGCCGCGTAGACAGATCACGTGGCATAGAAAGAAACCCATAGGACGTTACCTAATCACGGGGTGCGTTCGAGGTGTGTCTGCAGCTGACGTCACGTGGAGCGCGATCTGCCGTCGGCAGCAGGGGTGGAGTATACGCTGGATGTAAACAAATGAGTGTTCGAGGAGCTCAGCAAGGCGCAGCAGCTGCGCGTTCAGCCAGTGCAATTTTGTCATCTATATTACAGAGTACAATACGATTGTCCGAAATCCTTATTGTTGTTAATGTTTAACAATTATTTCATTGTTAGTTGTTGGTTCTTTTTTTTAATGTTCTATATATCATGTTGAGCGTTTTCTAGTCGCGGATAATTTGGATTTGGACGTCCAGCTACCATGAACGTCACAGTTTGTGGGTGCCTGTTCTTGATAAATAAAATAAATCGTAATAATAAATAAAAATGTTTCTTTCACCAAAAAAAAAGTGTATTCTGACGTATTTTTGTACATTTCATATCGAAACACTATCGAACTGTATCTTTGTGTTGTCTGGTTTCATTTTCTCATATAATTAGTAAGGCTACTGTACACCTTGCAAACACTCATGTGAAATATCGACACTATTATAGAAACGTCACATTGGTTGGCACTGTACAAGTCATTATATCATAATTAATACAAGAAAGAAAAAGAAAATTGCAAAGCATCTGTTACATTTAAACATGGAAGTAGCATGTAGAAAAAGTCCCCCAGGCTTGGCATGTAGTAGTGGAAAAGGTATAGGTCCCAGGTCAGTCTGTCTGGTGAGTGTAGGTGTTTGTGTGAGAGCGGCTCGTCAGCGAGGCCTTCGCAGATGAGGCTTCGGATACCCCCCTCGGGTTGGGGCGGGGGTGCTGCGGCGGGGGGGTGGCGCCCACGTGGGCGTTGGCGCCGCGCATCCGGGCGCGTCGTGCTGGATGCCCGCTACCCTTCTGCATTACCACCTATTCCCCCACAGCCCCCTACAGCCCACACCCACCTACACCACACTTCATATAGGTACTGGGGGGTGATCAGCTAGTCACCCCCCATCTCTTTTAATTCCACTTTAGACACCACACCCACAACACCACACTGCATCACACAGAGGGAAGGGGGGGTGACTGGCCACTCACCCCCCTGTATTATTTGAATTGCACTTTAGACATACATTCATGTCTCACCACTCCTCCACATAGGGCCTTGGAGGGCAAGGGGAGCTGTGCAGGTCCTGGGTCGGCTGCTTCTGCAGCCCACAGCTGGACTGCGCAGCTCCCTTCCCCTCTATTTTAACTCCACTTTAGACACTTAGGGCTTGGGGGGGCCGGTGGGTGTCTTTTCCCCATATGCTCCCCCATATCTCAACAACACCTTAGCTCACACACATGTACACCATCAATGATCAAGGTGGGTGGGGGGCGGTTGGGGGGCGGACGGGGTGAGGCGTCCTGGGTGTAGCGAGGGCGGCGGGCGCCGGCGGGTGGGCTCGGGGGTGGGGCGGCTGCATCTGTGGGGTGCTGCCGGTCTCCGGCGAGGTGCCCGCTCGCCTGCGATCTGGGGGGGTGGGGAACATCCGCTGGGCCGTCCACTGGGCAAGTCCAGGGCATCTGCGGCCGGACCTCAAAGACGAGCAGGTGTGACTGGGAGTGTGTGTATGAGTGCATGCATGGATCTGTGTGTCTGCATGTTTGTCCTGGTATGGGGAGCACGTGGATGATGGGGCGGTGTGGGGGCGGCAGTGAGGGGACTTGGGGGAGGGAGGGTGCGGGGGTTGGGGAGGGAGGGTTGGGATCTGGGCTTGGGGGAGGGGGGGTCGGGGTAGCCAGGGGCGGGTGTGCTTGGTGGCTCTCGGGGCGTCCCCCTGGTCCCCCGGGTGGGGGTTCTTGGGGGGGGCGGGTCTCCCCGGGGCTGGCAGGGCCGCCGCGGGGTGTGCGGGTGGTCCGGGCTCCGGGCTCTACCCGTGCCTGCGTGGCCGGCCCCCAGGGCGCGCTGCCGCCTGTGGCCGTGGGGTTCCTGGCTCGTGCTCGCCGGTGGGGGGTGCCCGGTGCCTCCCCCCCTGCCTTCCTTGGGTGGGCGCGCAGCCTTCCGGTGGCGGGGGGCCCGGGTACCTGGCCGCCGTGGGGCGGCTGGGTCCATGACCCGTCGGGGCTCTCCCGGCCGTCTGGGGGCCCCGGGGCGGTGTTTTTGTGGCCTCGCACACTCACTGGGAATCATTCCATGTTAACCTGCACACTCATACATACACTCACAGCACACAAACATACACACATACTGTACACATATGCGTACACACACACATACACGTATGCATACACACACACACACATACACGTACATACTGTATGCACACACATACACACACTTTCATATCAACACGCATACACTTAGAATGCACACACACATAGACATGCACGCACACACACACACACACAAGAGAGCCTAGGGCTCTCTTCCCCTATTTTATCCATTTTTCTCCTTGTCTGGGTGTGTGTGTGTGTGTGAGAGTGTGTGTGAAAGTTGGTGTGTGGCTTCCACTCCCTCCTCTTAGATGCAGATACGGGTACGACGATATTTAGACAGTGTTCCTGGTGGTCTGCTTATGCATATATATATATATATATATTTTTTTTTTTTCCTCTGGTATTAACGTATTTAATTCCAGGAGCAGATACTGACACAAGCATATTCCCATGTCATAATGGTACCACTGGTTTCTTTGTGTGTACACTGTTTGTGTGTGTCCCTGGATCTTATCTTTCAGATACAGCAGCTGGTGTGATGATACAGTGTCCAGCAGTAAGATGCAGAAGCTGTCCTTTTATTACTCTTTCTTTTTTGTTCTACTGTTTGTATTATTTCTCTTTCCCTGTCTCTCTCTCTCTGACCCCCCTCCTTATTTTATTTTTATTATGTATTTATTTATTTTTCTATTTCCTCTGTCTCTCACCCCTTTCTCTCCTTTCTCACTTTCTCTCTCTATATCTTTCCCACTAACCCCCCCCCCCCCTGTCAGCTCCGGCTTTGTGGCGCAATGACATATAACTGATTAATAAAGAGTATACCTCAAGTAACAAGAGGAGCTTAAATCCGAAGCTCCACTTGGCAAAATAAAAGTGTTGGCACAATAAAGCACCCAGACTAACATCCTGCTTGCAAAACTGCCGGACACGACAAGGGGGAGGAAAAGAAAAAAAAAAGTAATTTTATGAAAACATTTAAAAGTGTTTGGGGTAGGATTTGTAATTATCCATTGTGCCCTATACACTGTAACAATAGGGAAGCTGCCCTACATAATCTAAAATTAAAAGTCCATGGAAGTGGCATGTACAAATGAGGAAACGGAAAACAGAAACGTGGACTAAATACAATGAACTAATGACAACAATCAGGAACAGGATTTACTCAAGAAAATGGTTCTTGCGGGTGCTATATAGAACCATAGGGGTTCTAACCCTAGGAAATAGAACCGTTGCCTTCAAAAAGGTGCTATTTCACGCACGCGAGGATATATTTGAATTTCAACTGTCGTTTATGGAACCTTTCTGAAGACACTCATTTTAATGGTAAGTGGCACAAAACTTTCCTCTCCTTTTTTCATTCATAATCATTACCAGTATTTTCTGGAGACCAAAACGTGAATAAAGGAATACAAGGTGCGTTCCCCGTGAATGTCAATGGGCACGTTACCGATAATTAGGTCAGCTGATACAAAGTTTATTGTTCGTTCGGGCTATATACTGTAGTCGCAGCTATCCTTGCCTGTCACCTTACAGGATTCTTCATTACGATAAGTTTTCTACTTCCCATGGAAACCCGTTTCCGCCACCGTGGAAAAAAATATATAGATATAATTTGTCTATTTAATATCTCGGAAATAACGAGATAACTAAGTCGAAATTTCAAGATAATATCTCGAAATAACGAGATAACAAAGTCGAAATTTCGACTTAAAATGTACATATATATATATTTTTTTTTCCCACGGTGGCGTAAACGGGCTTCCATAACTTCCTTCTCAGTCTGACAGTTAAATTAATTGTAGCGTCTGTCTGATTCAGATGTCGCAGAAGCTGAGGGAGACGTTTTTTAGAGACCATAGCTCCTCTGGATATGTATGTTATTTCTTAACTGTTATTTCTTAATGCAAAACATTATTCTTCAGTTGAATTTCTGTACTACTTTTATGCCGTGTGAGCCTTATATCTTATGTAAACACCCACAGGAAACTCTATTGGAGTGTTTGCAAAATAAGTTCAAGAAGGAAAGGTCACCTTTAGTGAACTTGGCAACAGTCCAGGAGATGAAAAAAAAGTTTGGTGCCAAAAGACGGAGAGTTATATGGACCATGTGCCTCTGGAGGACCCACTTGGACATCAGGTACCATTTTTAAGATTCATGCTTGTCTTTAGCCCATCTGTGTGCCTGTCTGTATGTCTGTCAGCTTGCTAGCCTGTATTGTCATGGTTTACCAGTATATACTTTACAGAAACTTTACAAATATCTTATGGCTAATTCCAGAGGGCAAAGAGGCACAGAAGTGAATATACAATCCAGACGTCTTGGGGGGATTGTAATCCGACACAAAAGGTTTGCAATAAATTAATGATTCAAATTCTGTATTGTATTTCTGTCTTGGAACATTTATTGCTCATTGCTCACATGCTTAATTCCTGTATTCTCTGTATATTTTTTTTCTAGATTGTACTGGACCATGATGGTGTTGGGGAGGATGACCTGAATTTTCGAGAGCACATAAATGCCATGAATAATGAGCTGTGCCGGCGACAGCTAGACTTCCCCAATATAATGGACCGAATGAAGCGCACGCTATATAAGAGGGTTGAATATATGGCCAAGCCAACTGAGGAGGTGATGGAGATGTTCCCCTTTCTTCAGGTGCCAGAGCTGGTGAGAAGCTAATAGTAATATTACTATAATGAGATTTCAGCACTGTTAGGAAGCAAGTGTATTAATTTATTAATGACAACTTTCCTTTTCACTTTTTTTCTCTTTTTTGTTTTTGTAGATGCATCATGAAATGAGGTTGCGTTTTGGTCAGGACATGGAGCTAAGCCTTCAAAATGCCCTCAGTCTGTTGACACCCAACATCATCAGGGCAGCTCAACATGGTAGTCAGAAGGAGCTGCTGTCCAGCCTGCTAAGGACCGAGGCTAACACAGATAGTATGTCACCAGCTGACATCTTTTCTTTTTGCTTCGCACCCTTCAATTGTCTCTATAAAACTACTGTATGCTTTTATGAAAACATTGTTTCTTTTGAAATTTTAGACCTTCAAAAGAGTGTTGCCATCCTTATCCTGCCAGCACTTTTCAAGGAGAACTCAAAGTTTCTTTATTGTTTAAATGAGGTATGTGATGTGTCTATGATTGTAATTTGCATGTCTTTGTTTTGTCAACTGCATCATAAATTCAATCAGGAGGTCACTAAAACATTTCTCATTTATATAGGAACCACCCAGCTCATTTCCAACCATCATCCTTCATGATTCAGAGACTCCCCTCCTTGCCAGCAGAGCATCTATAAAGATGGATGAAGTCACCATCACAAGTGGAGAGATGGACATACCACATGCTCTCCAATGCCTGCTGGAAGTTTACTTCATCTTTGGTGTGCAGTACCCCAAGCAGATAAAGCACACCTTGAGTTTTGCAGAGCGTTATTCATTTCAAATGGCAAATGGACAAAAACCTGTGTCTATTCCTGTACTAAAACTGTACATTCAGATTTGCTCATAACTGAAAGGTGAATTGTTTTGGTTTTCTAATGGATTTTATTTCTAATTTATTTGATTGTAGATAATTTTATTAAATGAACAATACAGGCCATTTTTGAAACTACATCTCGTCTCTTTCTTTCATAGCTGCTTTTGGGCTTATAGCTTGTAAAAAAGGTTTGCCTAGTTATTGCCTATTTTATTTAGAATAATAGCTGCAGCTAATTAATTTAATTAAATTATTCATTTATCATATCATATAATTGCTGAAGTATTATTTATTACTATTACAGTATCACCCATTATCATTCTTCATCATTATTAATGATTAAGTATTAACAAAAATATGAGTACAAATGAACCTTTTAAAGGTGCTGTTTAGAACCCTCTTTTTTAAATCAAAGAACCTTTAGGGTTCTTTTAATTGAACCCTCTATAATGGTTCTATATAGAACCTTTTGAGGGTGCCATATATGTACCAAGCTATAGAACCCGTAAAGGTTCAATATGGAACCTTTTGTTTTAAGAGTGTAGATAAACTAATTAATTGTTTAATCAATTAATGCAGATGGTATGAGGTATGTACCTGTGAAGCTGGTATGGCACGTTTGGTGTCAAAATGATTTTTAATCACCCCTAATTCCAAATCTGGTCAGTGATTACCATAAAAGTGGATGTATCAAAAGTTATAACAGCTTAATGAAAATCATCAATAAAGGGAGAATCAGTCAAGTCATAAATCCCAATAGGACTGATACAGACCCCCTTCCAAAAGCCCGCCAAATGGATGGCCAGCCATTGGGCCAGGAGTCGAATTACTGGTCATCCCTATTCATGAACTTTACAGCATAAAACCCTGGCACCTCAGAACAAAGAAGGAGAACAACCATCAGTGCCCCTTCAACCAAGTAAACCAACTTCCTTTCATTCTAACAACGTAAGCTGTTCTGTTAACCTGCTATATGACTTTAGGGTCGTGTTTCTTGCTTTGCAGAACAGTATTTCCCATTTAAGGTTACTCATTTAAATCCGCTCATTGCATTTTCATAATTACATCGTTTGTTTTATTCCGTTATTTCGTGTTTGTTGTTTGTGTTAGGTGTAATGTCTGTCTTATGTTAGTTGTAGTGTTCATGTCATTTACATAACTTCAGCCTCCGCCATTGAGTGTTCCACACTAAGTCCCTGCCTTTGTGCGATCTTGCTACACGCTCTGAACCTCAAACTCGCCTGAAACATCACGAGACTCTCTCTCATCGGCCGTGAGGGGAGCTTCGCTACCAATCGTTTACATTACCTGGTGATGCAGCTCGCTGGACGAGCCTTCTAACCCAGGTTACTAAGCGATACTGGTAATTAGTGAATCCCATTTAAGTCTCACATTAACAGACTCACAGGGATACCGCGATTCGGCATAACGATTGGTTAATAATCAGCATTAAATAATAATTAATTAAACTTTAATTAATTACAAACATATTGGTGGAGATATTAAAAATTACCTGAGCTAATAATTCCTACAATATATATATATGAAATGTTCAGCTGTACAGAATCTATACATAAGTGATAGGTAAGAGGTCACTGATTCTTGAGGTAAGGGACAAAACCTGTTTTAGACCTACTCTTTCTTTTTTACCACATACCACACTAATCTCAACTAGATATATTTATAGGCAAAGGTCTCAGCCACCAAACCATGTAAGGGAACAGGTTTTTTATAAAAACACTTTTTATGAAAACTGACCTTTAATTACTCAATAACATGATTTATGTCAGCTCCGTCAGACACACAAAAAATCATTCTATTCTGACTTTATCAATTAAAACATTGATTAGGGTCCTTAAGTATATATTTCTGATGTTTTGTAACAGAGTTAAGTTATAAAATGAATTATTTTGAAATTTGTTCTGATATCACACTATCTGTAAAAATGGAAATTTCAAAGTTCCTTAAATTTGTATGTTCATTTTTAGTAATAAGCATATATAATCAATGTTATTAAATAAAGAAGAGCTCATTGTGTGTAGTTAATGTGATGTTTTAATATCCAAACACAGTAAATTGAACAAGGGGTAATACATTTTGTCATAAAAGCACAAAAACCTTCATCTGACGGTGTTGACAAACAGCTGATGACAGAGAATGAAGTTCATGAAGTGCTGATTTGACATGGAACCATCAAGTAATTGAAAAGAGTGGATAGACAAAGAACATCTGGAAACAGGAACTCAAGGCTTAAATGAGAAAATTAGGATTTACCTCGTATAAAAAACAACTAATGACCCTGTCCTAGAGGGTCACGTATAACAGAAGGAACTGAAATCACAACGGATCTCTTCTCATCACTGTAGCGTGTTTCAAAATACACTAAAGATCTTTATGTCAGTTAACATTTTCATCTGACCTGCATTAAGATTTCAGCAGCATGCGTTGGACATGCTCATGCTCTATAAAGTCCATTACATCAGGGGCTACACTGTAGATCTCTCTTGTACGGCTTATCTGCAGTGGAGATGCCTTCCCTGTTAGTTTCAGAAGAATGTCAGTGACTGGACAGAAACACACATCCCTCTTCCCACATTTGGGGTGAACATTAGCTGTTGGGCCACAAGGATGCATGAACTCTACTCTCACATCTTGGTGCTCACTGTCAACATGCATGGCTTTTGCTAGCCACCAGTGGCCATCATATACTACAGCTAGCCAGTCTCCCTCCTCAATGCTGTCAATAGATATTTCAACTATGGTGCCTTCAGGATCTTTCACTGGCTGCTCCTCTATTTCCCAGTCCATCAAGTTTTCTTCTTCCCTCGTATCCTTTTCCATCTCTTCCATCAACATGGCCAAAGGACCTTTCTTCTTGGCCCTTGTTTCAGTCTGTCGTTCATCTGCACAGTCATTTAAAATGAAAGTTGCTGGGGTAAAGCACTGGCAATTCATTGGCTCACTGCAAAAACATGACAGCTGTCTGTGGGAGACACTATTTTGATATGGGATGACCTGGTGTATCTTTCTTGTGGATGGAACCTGTTTCAGTTGTTGTATGAGAAGTGTGTCATATTTTTCCATGTGTTTTTCCTCAATGTGATACAGCTGCACACCACTCAAACAGTTTGAGATCTTTTCAAAGAACTCTTTTCCATTTGTCATGTCATTTCCATGCAGAACCAATTTGTCTGCTGTTCGTTTTACTGTTGCTCCAATTCCATCGGGGGCACCCTTGCCATGGGAAGTGGGGAAATAATTCCATGTGGTCCTGGTGAACCCAAGTGTGGATGGTACCTCAGAAAGGAGAAAGAAGTTCTTTTTGTTCTTATACTGCTTACTGGGACCATCAGACCAAAAGTGCACAGTGGTAGCTGATGGATATTTTATCCGAATAGCATTCAGTACTGGATCCATGTATGTCCAGATTGCTGATGCATCTTGCCTCTTGGACTCTGATACTGTGCAAAATGCTGCCTTTTCACCTTTAGTGTAGTACATTCCAGTATGCAGTGTCTCTGTTATCCTAATAATACTTTCTATAAGCAGTTGTCAACTCTGTCAGTTTAAGTGTCACCTCCGTCAGACAGAAAACCTACGGAGTTGACGTCTTACGTAGTTGACAACAGGACATGTTTTCCCATTTTATCAGTGTCTCATACACTGAGGCCATTTTGTTTTTTCCCAAGATGTTAGTTAGCCTGCTAACCTGAACTAAAAAGACAACATTTATTTCAAAATCCTTTAATAAGAGTATTGCGGTGGGAAGATGGAGTTGACACATCAAAGCTGTGACTGCAGTGATATCAACATTGTTTTATTAAAATATCAAAAATTGTAAAACTTACCAGACTATCTGTCCTACTATTGAACCCACCAATAGCAGGAAAAGCTAATGGGGTCCTAGATGTTATAGCTGACCATGACTTTTCCTGAACAAATTAGGCAAAGTCATGGTCAGCAAAAAATCAGACGGAGCTGACTGAATATGAGGACACACTATTATAAACATTTTTAAAATGGATAATGTAATTTAAAGTTTTCAGATAGGACATTTCATATTCGATTTAATACTTCAGTTCATTTGACATTAATATTTACCCATTTGTAGCACTTTTTAACATTTTTTGGGGAAGTTAAACATTGTAATGTCCTGCTGAGGACAGGTCAAATTGCATGTACTTTCTTAGTACAGAGCCTATATTTTAACAAATTGTGATAAATTCCTTTTCTAATATATTATATCAATTTCATAAGTATGCACAAGTGTGACAGATTTTACTTTTGTAGTATTTTTATTATTAATATTTTTTTCAATTTTAACATAAAGAAGACTTTTTTATGTGAGACATGTTTTGTCCCTTACCTCAAGAATCAGTGAGGTATTTTGCTATTCGTATAGTACAAATTGCGAGCTTTCCGGCAATATATCACATGTCCCAGCGCCGGATTTCTATGTGCCACTTCCGTGGACTTATAGTTTAAAGATTATAGATGGTGGCGTCCACATGGTTACAGTGTACAGGGCGAAATGCACATTTAGAAATCCTGCGCTGGGAACTTCCATGTATTTTCGTATAGTTCACATTGCGAGCTTTCCGGCAATATATCACATGTCCCAGCGCCGGATTTCTATGTGCCACTTCCGTGGACTTATAGTTTAAAGATTATAGATGGTGGCGTCCACATGGTTACAGTGTACAGGGCGAAATGCACATTTAGAAATCCTGCGCTGGGAACTTCCATGCATTTTCGTATAGTTCACATTGCGAGCTTTCCGGCAATATATCACATGTCCCAGCGCCGGATTTCTATGTGCCACTTCCGTGGACTTATAGTTTAAAGATTATAGATGGTGGCGTCCACATGGTTACAGTGTACAGGGCGAAATGCACATTTAGAAATCCTGCGCTGGGAACTTCCATGTATTTTCGTATAGTTCACATTGCGAGCTTTCCGGCAATATATCACATGTCCCAGCGCCGGATTTCTATGTGCCACTTCCGTGGACTTATAGTTTAAAGATTATAGATGGTGGCGTCCACATGGTTACAGTGTACAGGGCGAAATGCACATTTAGAAATCCTGCGCTGGGACATGTGATATATTGCCGGAAAGCTCGCAATGTGAACTATACGGAAATGCATGAAAGTTCCCAGCGCAGGATTTCTAAATGTGCATTTCGCCCTGTACACTGTAACCATGTGGACGCCGCCATCTATAATCTTAAAGTAAAAGTCCACGGAAGTGGCACATAGAAATCCTGCGCTGGGACATGTGATATATTGCCGGAAAGCTCGCAATTTGTACTATACGAAAATGCATGAAAGTTTCCAGCGCAGGATTTCTATGTGCCACTTCCGTGGACTTTTAGTTTAAGATTATAGATGGCGGTGTCCACATGGTTACAGTGTACAGGGCGAAATGCACATTTAGAAATCCTGTCCGGGAAGTTCCATGCATTTTCGTATAGTACAAATTGCGAGCTTTCCGGCAATATATCACATGTCCCATCGCAGGATTTCTATGTGCCACTTCCGTGGACTTTTAGTTTAAGATTATGGATGGCGGTGTCTACATGGTTACAGTGTACAGGGCGAAATGCACATTTAGAAATCCTGCGCTGGGACATGTGATATATTGCCGGAAAGCTCGCAATGTGTACTATACGGAAATGCATGAAAGTTCCCAGCGCAGGATTTCTATGTGCCACTTCCGTGGACTTTTAGTTTAAGATTATAGATGGCGGTGTCCACATGGTTACAGTGTACAGGGCGAAGTGCACATTTAGAAATCCTGTCCGGGAAGTTCCATGCATTTTCGTATAGTACAAATTGCGAGCTTTCTGGCAGTATATCACATGTCCCATCGCAGGATTTCTATGTGCCACTTCCGTGGACTTTTAGTTTAAGATTATGGATGGCGGTGTCTACATGGTTACAGTGTACAGGGCGAAATGCACATTTAGAAATCCTGCGCTGGGAACTTTCATGCATTTCCGTATAGTACACATTGCGAGCTTTCCGGCAATATATCACATGTCCCAGCGCAGGATTTCTATGTGCCACTTCCATGTTTCAATATAACATGATTTGCAATATCCCTTTTCTTTTATTTATTTCGTGTATTAATTCTCATAAAATGGCTTGTAGAGTGGCAACCACGTTTCTAGGTAGATATTTCACAGGAGTGCTTTCAAGCTGTACAGTATAGCTGTACTTATATGAGAAAATTTAATCAGATAACACCAAAACAGTTCAATAGTGCTTGGATGTGAGATCTACAGAAATACAGAATTACAATAAAATAATGACATGTTTGGTGAAAGACATATTTATTTATTGATTTATTATGATTTATTTTATTCGTCAGGAACAGGCATCCATGAACAGTGACGTTGGTAGCCATGGACATCCACATATCTATCTGACGGGAAAAGAGAAGGAAAAGATGCAGATTATCCTCGACCAGAGAACGCTCAACAGATAACATATAGAACATTTTCACATGTTTAACAAATTAACAATGAAATTAATGTTAACATTAAGAACAATACGATTTCGGACATCCGTATTGTACTGGCTGCGCAGTTGCACCGCAATGCTGAGCTCCTCCTTTTGTTTACGTTCGGCGGAATCCGGCGGAATCCGCATTTTACCCTCACCCGGATTTTATGACAGAAGACCGGCACCACAGTGAGCTCAATTCACCACTGCAAGAGCGAAGGTTATTAAAAGGGCAAACTACGCTAAAAAGCTGCACATGCAAGCCTTAGTTTACTTGGTAACGCTTTATATTAAGTGCTCCTTCATAATGCATTCATAGAACATTAAGGGCACCTTCATAATGCATTCATAGAACATTCATAAGCAGCATGCAAGTACACTTCAACATCCTAACATCCCTTAACAGCTATAATATACATTAATAACAAACATTATATAATAATAACAAACATTATACTTGTATAATCATGTAATGTTTGTTATTAATGTATATTAAAGCTGTTAAGGGATGTTAGGATGTAAAGCATGTATACATGCATGATGTTTATGAATGATTTCTAAATACTTAATGAATACATTATGAAGGTGTACTGAACGTTCTATGAATGCAATATAAAATAATTATGAAGGTGCAATTAATGTAAAGCGTTACTGTTTATTTATTTGAAGATTTTTTAATTATTATTATTTTGATTTTTTTTTTTAAGTATTTTATCAATTTCAGTTGCACTGTTAAGCAGAGGACACGTTTTGCACAGTTTAGAAAGATAAATAAATGAATATTTTTAAATAAATTTGTCTGCAGCTCATTTTGTTAAAAAATCGGGAGAAATTCGTATCGTATCATGGCTATCAGTCTCAAACTCACAGAGGGCCATGTCGTCTGGTCAGGGGGTGGGGGGGGGGGGGTGGATGCTGGGGGAGGACAGAGAGCCATGGCTCCCAGCACACCTAGATCCGTGTTAGAGGAACGGTCTCATTGTGACGGGGCGCTGCAGCATCCATACTAAAACTTTAAGCTTTTAAGATTTAAACCCAACACATTAGCAAGATAAAAAGTAAGTCAGACTCCAACAGTAAATACTCTTTCTGTATTTGGTTGTTATTGATTGGGGGCGGGGGGTTATG
Source organism: Paramormyrops kingsleyae (assembly GCF_048594095.1). Taxonomy (NCBI): domain Eukaryota; kingdom Metazoa; phylum Chordata; class Actinopteri; order Osteoglossiformes; family Mormyridae; genus Paramormyrops; species Paramormyrops kingsleyae. Next base: position 499,560 of record NC_132808.1, on the reverse strand, counting down.
ATGTGAGAACGTCGAGACCATAACTTCATGGGACATCGTGGAAAAACTATCATGCAATGCACTTCCTGTACAGCGTAAATGGACAAAAGGAGGGAAAACAAGCCAAAAGTGATGTGGAGTGTCACTGTGCTGTTAGGCTGATTTCCTTACAGTACATTACCCAATCAGAATGGGGGGTGTTAAAACGTCTGTATCTGGAGGGGCAGTGAAAGCCCGTCAGGAAGGATCAGCCCCCACAGGTTAGGAGGCCACTTCCTAATATAATCTGGAGCTGCTAATAATTCCTGTTTCCTGGCTCTCACTTTCCACTGCTCTCACGTTCCACTGTTCTCACTGGGGGATGCAGTCGGGACTCTAGGGGTTTAGTGCACAGATTTTTCTAATACCCCAACCCCCCATCACGTATGATATTTTCCATACTTGGCCAGATGTCCCAACTAATCATTTAATAAAAGTTCATCTATTCATCATACATGGCCAACAGCCAAGCAAACATTTTTCACTTTGTCATTATGGGGAAATGGGTGTAGAATTTTGAGGTAAAAGTTGAATCTAACCCATTTTGGAAAAAGGCTATAAGAAAATGTGGAAATAGTGAAACCCTGTGAGTACTATCTGGATGCATTGAAAACTGTGAAAATCAAAGGAAATGATGCGATAAGCTTAAGGCATGTATCTGATCTTTCCAAATCTATGAACCAGCAACCATGTGGTTACCATGTCCAAGAGAGGGACCGAAGTCTCTTCACTTCTGGGGTTGTGTAGTTCAGCAGTGAAGTAGGTGGGGGTCGCTGCTCATGCTTCAGTGAAGGTTTCGGAAACCACAGGGGCACCATGGCTGTAGACCTGGTGTGCAGAGAGGCGTGGGCTGCTCAGAAGGACAGGGACTGTGGTGCTGACCATTCACACGGGGTCTGCTCCTCAGGGTTTGCACCTGTGGTGTTTTCCTAGCAAAGTGTATTTAGGTGATGATGCCCTCTTGATGGTAATACTTTTCTCAAAGACCTCATATGTTTCAGCATGTTTATAGATCTGTGTCAAGATTGCAAAACCCTGAGGACCAGGCCTGCCTCAACACCTGATTTGTTGTTTGCTAAGGCATGAGCTTTTTTTGAAAGTGCCAAACTGGCATTTAGCTGGCCGTTCTGTCTTGGATTCACTCAAGCCCCTTTCAGTCATCGTACTTTTGTGCTTCTGGATCCAGACCCAACATTGGGTTCTTTCACAGATATGAAGATGCTTCTGGTCTCGTGCTGGAGCAGTGCTGTGATAATTATGATCAACTTAATGTCTTGATGGCTCCACTTGGGTCATGTGACCCATGTTTCAGAAGTGAGGTTTGAAACCATTGGACCCCATGGTGATGATGACGAGGTTCTGTTTAACTTCCTGCCCAAATTAATATGCTGAATCCACCTGTGAGGGCTGTGGTACTCTCATGCGAGTCCATGGGCTGAGAACCACTGGGGTGCCATGATCTTCTCTGGCAGTAACAGAAATGAGTTTCTCCTGACTGATTGGACTGTGGATGTCTTTCTGTGGCATGGATTAAATTCAAGATCTGACCAGACTGCGTGTTTTTGCCATGGTCTGCCTGTCCCCTCCCGATCTGTGGCCTGCGTGTTTTAATAATAATAATGATAATGAACACTTTATTAATCCCCGTGGGGAAATTATTTTTCCCCCTGATTGCCAAACCCCAAACACCCCCCGCCCAACTTGTGGCCTGCATGTTTTTGTCTCGGTTTGACTCTGCCTGCCCCCCCCCCCCGATCAGTCGCCTGCGTGTTTTTGCTCTGTCTGACTTCCTCCCCCTCGCAGGTAAAAGCCACCACCTGCAGCAATGGTGGTACCTGCTACAAGCATGAAAACGCTTTCTGCTGCGCCTGCCACCTGCAGGGTTAAAGGTCATGTCCACCAGGGGGCCAGATATTTCGTCATAGTAATTTGTAATTCGGCTGCATGACACTTGAAAATATCAATTTCTGCAATAAGAATTGCAGTATTTATAATGAAAAAAGTTGAAAATAAAGCAATTTCCCACAAACATGTCTATTCATGAGTGATTTAACAAGCAAGGATGAAAATGATGAGGAATGGCCTGAAGAGCGCATGCAGAGCTCATGCAAAAGTCGTGGCGGTGAACTTTAAACTAATGCTAAACATGCCAGATAATCCCAAAAAGGAGCGTCATTAAAGTTGCACGGCTTGCTAAGTTTTGTTTCTTATAACAATATAAATGTTCTAGCGAAACGTAAACCCCACGCTCTAGGTGAATTTTGTAACCAAGATTTATAAATAGCGGAACTGTTTTGAAAAATAACATTGCTTATGAAAGCAGGCAAGTCAGAATTTCAAGTTACAATTTCATTGTACTTCATACACATAATGCCGCTTTCTTACAATCTTAACCTGCCATTAAATTTTGAAGACGCTGTACACAGAGGGACACAATAGTACTCTCAATTTTCTCTTGCCTCTGAAAATATACAGCTCTACCGGCCATTCATTCTTAAACAATCAGATGTTACTTTAATACTAACTGCCGTATATATACAGATAATCCCGTGACAAAAGGTGACCGTAATGCCACCCCAGTTTTTGGTGGGATTGCATCTCGTGTACATGCATCTATGACGTGTGGAATGAACACAGAAAACATGTGGCAGCCATGATGCATAGGCGTATGTGTTGTGAGAGTAAAGTATAAATCAGCCCTTATGCTCCCTTCCAGACCCTACTGCAGGATTCCAGCCAATCAGCTGCAGTGGCATGTAGTGAGATTGGGGGGTTGGGGGTCACAAGACAAGAGCTGCAGAGGTGACATTACCTCTTGTCCAGAAGGTGGTTCCCCAGTAGATGCAGAGTAGATGCAGAGGGCCCTCCCATCTGCTGTATGTGTCCAGGTTTTGGGGCTCCTGAGAGACATCACTGTCCCCTTTTAGCCTGAATCTGCACTTTATTAACATCTGAAAGCCCCGTGTGTGTCTGACTCTAGTGTGGAGTTGTATCACTGAAGGGCTTGAACCGGCGACTTCCAAAAACAGCAAAGCAGAAATCCAGGCTACGCTGATGATGTCAGCATAGCCCACACTAGCAGAGCTGTAATGGACTGACTGCCGTCAGTGTATTCTGGCATCCTGACCCACAGCTCCGATGTCCTGCCACCTGCTTGTGTTTCCTGTGTACGGGGAAGGGTGTAGTAACATCTTGTTTTCCATTTCCCCCCACAAACACAAACCCTCATTCCTGGTAAGTAAAACTCTCATCAGTGGCGTCTCTGGCCACCCTGCCCATAGTAGCCTTTCCTTTTGGTGGGATGGTGACCACAAGCTGCCTGATATTTCTGAATATTTCTCTCTTTGATATTTCAAAGTAAACTTTAATCACTTGGGGGGAGGGGGGGGGAGTAGTGCCTGAGTTAATAGGAGTCTGTCAGGCTTTAATGGGGTCTGTTTATGAGTGGGGGTATTTTTGAAAAAGTCTGGATGTTGGGGCAGGTATGAGCATGTGAAAGGTCATTAATCATTATCCATGTCTAAGTGTACTAGCAGGATTGAGTCTGTGGAGGGCACTATGAAGAAAGGTCTTTGTTTTGTCCCACAGTTACAACAGCGGCATCCGTGTGGACGGGGTGAACTGGTTCCACTGTAAATGCACCCTGGGATTTGCTAACCCAGACTGTCATATCAGTGAGTACTACACTTTTGACCTTTGACCCCTGCACCCCAGCAGTGGCTGGCCTTAGGAACCTGCAGATGACGTGGATGAGTTACTACCTGTTTAAGCGATAAGCATAGTCAGATCCAGCAGTCTTTGTCCTCGACAGACATGCATGGTCATGTGAGGCTTGCAGATGGGTCATATGACGACTTTGGCTTGGCTGTCAAACTCACCCATGAGAATGGAGTACGGCTTTCACTGTCAGTATAACAGTAGTCTGAGCCTCTCAGCCTCAGGATAGCCCCATTCCGTCACCTTACGATTCAACGGGTGGGATGTGGTCTCAGGCTGAGGGTCCCTACAGTCAGGATAGCCCCATCTGCTGTCCAAATGGCACAACAGCAGCCTCATGCTGGCCATTATCGAGGTCAAAGTTGAGACGCAGGTGTTCCCCAAATTAGCAGGTGAATTGGATCTGTGGGAGGCACAGCGTCAGCTAGTTGTGACTTCATGCACAATTCAGCCTTCTCCTTTGGCAGAATCATGGTCTGTAGCTGCCTTTGTTAAATAAGTGATCCAATATTTTGATATGTATGTAGTTGACCAGGGCCGGTCCTGGAGGGCTACTATCCAGTAAGTTTTCTATCCTACCTGGCTTCTGATGAGCCACACTAGTTCTCAGGTAAATACCAGGAGCAGGTGTGGCTCATCAGAAGCCAAGTGGAACAGAAAACCTACTGGATAGTAGCTCTCCAGGACCAGAGTTGATGACCCCTGTAGTAGACTGACACACTGGGAGAACAAATGTGTGATCATTGTGTATGTCTGTGTAGGTCCAGTAGTATTGTTTACCTTTGTAAACAAGTCGAGCAGTTCTGTCTATAGCCATCTGCCATAGAGAATTCCGTTTCAAAATACTCTTACTCGTCTGCCTATATGAGTGCGAGCCTGCTTCCCTGTAGACTGTAACTGGAATTCTTGTGAGCCACTTCAGCCAATGGGCTGTGCAGCACGGGCTATAGTGTCTTCTGATTGGCTATTCTCCTGGGAAGACTACCTGGTGCCGGCCCTGTGCACATTCTTTTACATGCTGTCGTTTTCCTGCCTGGTGATCTGCGTCTGGTGGACGAACAAATGGATAAAAGAGTGGGATTGGCAGCAGCCAGCAGGGCTAGACAAGAACATCACCAACTAGTGGGAGGCGCTGTGGCCCATAGTGCAGCAGCAGGCCAAGCACAACAAGGAGGTGCCACAGGAGTGTAAGAAGCTCATGTTCTCCCCTTATAGGATATGCAGCAGGGAGGAGGAAGAGGAAAAGAGCGATGGACCAGTCACTGTAGAGGTGAACAAGTACTCCGAGTAGCACGCGTACCCTTTGACTGTACCCCTGGTGTGCACCATGCGCAGCTTTGCCTGTAAGCAGGAAGAACATCAACTGCACCAGCATCAGCAAGTATGAAGCCCCCTGTGAGCAACTGGAAGCCGACAGCCAACTCAGCTGGGGAGAACTGCCAAACCTCACTGGGCATCGGAGTCACGACTGGTTTACTTTTTGGAAATGATTCATGGCTTAGAGATGGAGCCAAGACTCTATATTATTATTTACTTTGTTTTATGTAAGGATAAAACTGTTATTCTTTCTCAATTTGAGGGTAAAAGAAGCCTAAGTTTGCCCACATACAGTCTTTGAAGTGGGCCTAAGATTAAACGAGTAAAAGAAGAGAAGTAGGAACTTTTTTGTTTTATGGAAAGGGGAGATATGGAAAGTTGGGGCTGGGGGGGTGGAGGAGAGACTAACACTCTAACATGGTTCTTCAAGGATTGTAACATACAGGTTGGGGGCACCTTCCCCCATAGTGTTTTGTTGATTTTTTTGTCTCGGACCAGCGAGGTTTTCAGTATTTGTGTTGATAAGTGCTTCCTGAGGAGCCTAGGAAATCGGGGAATACAGAGTTTAATTATAAACAAGGCAGGCAAAACGCAGACAGACAATACAATGACCGTATTGGGGAAGCAAACTGAAACGCAGACTAAATACAGAGGACTAATGATAACAACCAGAAACCGCTGATCACACGGGGATTCCACACGAGGTTAACAAGGGGGCGTGGCACACGGAAGGTGCGGACGATCGGGGCATGACAATTACTTTCATTTGTCAGTTGTCATTTTTTTTGATATAGTTTAACAAAATATGCAGCGTCGTTCTTTATCTTGAGAGTATGAATAATCATTGACCTTTTTGGCTGGGAAGGTGCCACCTGCACGGTGAGTAAGGCGGCCTTCCAGACCCTACTGCAGGATTCCAGCCAATCAGCTGCAGCGACATGTAATGAGATTGGGGGGGGGAGGGGGCCACGAGATGCAGAGACTCCATCTATAATTTTTCAGCAGCAGATATCAGGTGGCCTTATTTCTTGTCCAGAAGGTGGTTCCCCGGTAGATGCAGAGCAGACGCAGAGGGCCCTCCCATCTGCTGTACGTGTCCATGTTTTGGGGCTCCTGGGAGACATTACTGTCCCCTTTTAGCAGGATGCCCAAATCTGCACTTTATCTGGAAGCCCCGTGTGTGTCTGACTCTAGTCTGGAGTTGTATCACTGAAGCGCTTGAACTGGCGACTTCCAAAAACAGCAAAGCAGAAATCCAGGCTACGCTGATGATGTCAGCATAGCCAACACTAGCAGAGTTGTAATAGACTCCAACTGGACCTGAAGTTATAGAGCAGAGCTGCGGTCAGTCAGTGTATTCCGGCATCCTGACCCACAGCTCGGATGTCCTGCCACCTGTTTGTGTTTCCTGTGTACGGGGGAGGCTGTAATAACATTTTGATTTCTACTTCCCCCCACAGACATGACCAATTGTAACCTTCACCCCTGGCAAGTAAATCTCTTGGTCAGTGGCTTCCCTGACCACCCTCCAAGCTGCCTGATGTTTCTGAATCAAATTTAAGTCGTCTGGTTTGGGAAGTAAACTTTAATCACCTAGGGGGGGTAGTGTCTGAGTTAATAGGAGTCTGTCAGGCTTAAATGGGGTCTGTTTATGTGTGGGGGGTATATTTGAAAAAGCCTGGATGTTGGGGCGGGTATGAGCATGTGAACGGTCATTAATCATTATCCATGTCTAAGTGTACTAGCAGGATTGAGTCTGTAGAGGGCACTGTAAAGAACTTTGTCCTCAGCAGGCATGCATGGTAATGTGAGGCTTGCAGATGAGTCCCACCGCAGACTGTGGCTTGGCTGTCAAACTCGCCCGTGATAATGGAGCACGGCTTTCACTGCCACCATAACTGGTCTGAGCCTCCCTGCCTCAGGATAGCCCCATTCCATCACCTTAGGTTTCAGCAGGTGGGATGTGGTCTCATGCTGAGGGTCCCCACAGTCAGGATGGTCCCATCTGCTGTCCAAACAGCACAACACCAGCCTCATGCTGGCCATTATCGAGGTTAATGTTGAGACATAAACTCATGTCCTCCTCTAACAGGGCTTCCAAGGGGAGGAGGAAGAGGAAAAGGGTGATGGACCAGTCACCACAGAGGTGGACAAGAACTCCAGGCAGCACACGTACCCCTGGTGTGCACCATGCGCAGCTTTGCCCGTAAGCAGGCCTACGGCACACTCAGCCCCAAAGACAACCACAGGAAGAACATCAACCGCATCAGCGAGAACCTCAAAGAATAGAGTCACACTGCCCGGCCAAAAAAAAAAGTTGCCATTTGAATTTTTCATTGGACCTCCTTTAGCTGTGATTATGGTGCACATTTATCATGGCATTGTTTCCACAGGCTTATGCAACATCTCACCCTTTTATTTTCATCCAGATTTGCATTCATTTCTCACCGATAGCCTGCATACGGCATCGGGGGAGGTGTGGTGGTGCGGGTCCAGGGTTTGAGCCTCTTCCTCAGCTCCACTTGTGTGGAGGTCCTGTGTTCTTCCTGTGTCATCATGGTGTTTCTTCTGGTCTCCCCCCCAGTCAAAACACATACCAAAGTGAACTAAAGCCAAAATATCCAAGTATGGGTGCCCATGGCCTCTGGGATAGGCTCCCCCCCCCCACCTGAATAGGACCTTTTGTGAGATACCAAAACTTTTTGTAATGAAAAGTAAAAAGGGAAACCTTGTTCTGGGGGCCAAATAAGTTTCTAGATGGGCTGGATCTGGCCATTTGCTGACCTTTAATAGAGGGCATGCAGGTTTAGAAGATGGATGGAAAGGCATACAGCTACAGTTTAACCTTTTCCTGAAGCAGAGTATAAATTCCAAAAACAAGAAGGAAGAGGTGGTTCCAGTATTTTGTGGAAAGAACACCATACAACACTGGTAATGCATATAATCAGAGATCCCCAGTCAGATGCTTTCCAGTATTTCCGTTCTTTTACTGAACATCGGACTCCTGTTAACTCTACTGGAGGTTGGACCATACATAGTTAGGTTTTATACACAAATGTAACTGAAGAATGCGTTATGATTGGCTATTTAAGTGTTTTCATAAACCACGTTACTGTACACACAAACACACACACACACACACACACCAGACAAACAATTATAAATAGACAATAATAAATATTAAAATCCCTCTGGGTTAAGAATAAAAAGCCAATAGACAATAGCCACAGTAAAATCACACTGATTTATTTGAGACACATATGACAGCCAGGACAAATGAACATTTAAATTTGCTTTTCCAGCATAGACTCAAGAAGTGTCCATGTGAAAAATTTGCCCAGAAAGACATTCTTGACTTATGATGCGATGCTCTGCTGCCTGTTGTCAACCTGGGCAACCACATGTAAGCTGGCATTTGGTTCCACAAACTGAGCTTCACTATAGACCAGGGGTGTCCAAACTACGGCCCGCTGCCTATTTCTCATTGGCCCACTTCAAATTCCAAAAACATATTGGAATATGGCCCACACGTGAAAATTGACTGATATACTTCTATATTTTAACACTAGATGGTGCTGTTTTAATCAAGACAGCTTCTACACCGGGGGTCTCAAACTGCAGTCCTGGGGGGCCTGGAGCCCTACACATTTTTGAATTTCCCCTCATTTAACACACCGGATTCAACTCCTTGTGCTAATTACCACACAGCTCTTGATCTGAATCATTTGTGGTGGAAGGAGGAAAGATCTAAGCTACATGGGGCTCGGGCCCCCCAGGTCCAGAGTTTGAGATGCCTATTGTACATTAATGTAACACATAAATCCCACATTACCTGACTCCACGGCTCCCTGCGCGTTGCATGACAGAATGGGGAAACAAGAGCAGGGAGCCGTGCAGTCTGTAATATGGGATTTATTCGGGTTGAACACACTCAGAGACATGAAACGACGCCACACAACGTTAATGACCGGACTGGGGAAAACATACCTAAAGCAGAATTAAACACATTGGACTAATTAACCACAGTGAGAATCATGGGGATTAATCACGAGGGGGCGTGGCACACGGGAGGAGCGGACGAGCGGGGCATGATATAAACACATTAAATTATTAAGCATAATTATAATTTTTTGACCAGATTTGATTGATTGAACTTAAATACAAAAGAGATGAGCCCATATACCTGACATCTAGCAAGTTTGCCCAGCCCTCGGAATATTTGTCCCTATGTGGCCCACACTAAAAAAAGTTAGGACACCCCTGCTATAGACGAAAGGGCCGCTGTTCTCTCTGCTGGTTTTCATGTTCAATTCACAGTGGGGCATCTCTGCAAGAAAACATGGGAAAACCAGGTATCTGAGCCTGATGAACTGAGATATACTGGACTAGCAAGGTTTGTGTTGAAGGAGCTTACTTACCATTGCGTCTCCTTTGTCCAAATATGTGCCGGAACAGCCTTACGAAGAAGTGCTTTACGCGTTTAACTGATCTGAATGTTGGCACCTTGTGGTAGCTGTTCGACGGAATTTCCTCAGGAGTGAAGCCCTAGGGTTGTAGTTTAAGATGTTTCGGTTGAGCAAAGCAATTCCTCAGGACGCATGAATACTATTGAACTCAGCAGACCAGCAGTTTGCATGTACCTTAGTGAAGAACTTATGGTTCAGGATTTGCTCCAATGTGGGCCGATCCTGTGGATTCTTCTGTAGGATCCAAGAAATCAATTTCTTGGCTGATGAGGAGAGGGACTTGAGTAGAGTGTACTCTCCTTGAGTGACACGCAGCTTGATCTCTTCAGCGTCGCCATCAAAGGGGTATGCACCAACAAGCATCGTATACCTGTATTGAGAAAGTCAGCAACGGCATTTGAGTTTCATTTGCATATAACAACATTCTGCATTGGTGCATTTCAGATATCATTCTTGACTCTGGCTCTGACTGTGAGGACGATTGAGAAGGTATACATACATGATACACCCCAGCGCCCAGACATCTGACTCTGGCCCTTGTCCCTCCATCTTCCACACTTCAGGAGCCGCATATTCTCTCGTCCCACAAAAGCCTCTACAACACACACAAAAGGAAAACAATATACATGTGCTTCAGCCTGCTGCATGAGCAATTTCAAAGATTTGCTGGAGAATCTAAGAAAAAGATCCCACTTCTGCCTCCTTTCCAGTGGCTCCAGCTTGGTGGCCAGTCCAAAGTCGGCCACTTTTAATCCCAAGGCCTCCGTTAATAATAAGTTCTCTGAAAGACCAATGACTCAAATATTTCACCTAATAACACCAGACATTAAACAGTTGTAGAATACAACAGCAGGCAGCAATCATATAAACCACACTGGAAATGCCATGTAAAATGCCAAAACTAACATGTGAAGAATTAAACAAATCACGTGTGCACGCACACATACCTAATTTGAGGTCCCTGTGGACAATGCCTTTGCCATGGATGTGTCGTAATGCCCCAATGAGCTGCCTCATGTAATATCGCACTTCTGGCTTGCTCAGGATTTCACGTTCTTGAAGGAGGTCTAGCATCGACTGGAATGGGAAAAGAAAGGATCGACATAGAGTCTTAACCTTAACAAACTGTCTGCAAAGGCCAGAAACAGCTGGGCTCACCCCCCTACTGCACAGCTCCATGAAGATGTACATGAATTTATCATCTTCTACATGATGGGAGAAGTTTACCACTTGCTGGTGTTGCAGCAGCTTCAGCATCACCACTTCTAGGAGACTCTGAAATGTCAGACGTGTTACCACAATGAGCATAAGGGAAATGCAATTTAACTATGGAGGGGGCTGACTTCAAGCAGGATTCAGACCACATACCTCTTTTATTCCAGCAGAGTCCTCTATCGGAATCACCTTCACTGCAAATATCTCTCCACTCAAAATGTCCACCATCTTAAAGCATTTTGCAAAACCTCCCTAAAAACACAAGTGCATTAAGAATTTAAGAATTTCTGCCATACAGTATGTAATTGATTGTCCATTTTCCAGAGTCTACTCTACAGTAGAGGTCTGCGCGGGACTGATTTTTCATCCCGCTCCCGCACGCTCCCACAAGTTTCTGTCCCGCTCCGGCAGAAATGTGTAATATTTCGACCTGCTCCCGCCCGCATCTGTTATGGTTTGTCCAGCTCCCACCTGCTGAATCCCGCAAGCAAGGCTGCTGGAGTATAGGGTGTGCCAAAAATACCGGACACATTTTAAATGCTATAATATCTTGGCTTATAAAAATTAAATAAGGTACCAAATTTATTTATCTAACTAGGCTACAGACCTGAATTCAAAAATATCTAAACAGTCTCAATAGAAACATTTCACAGTCAAAATGAGAGAAATATAGGGAAACATTGAAATTTGTGGCGCGGCTCTGCATTTATTTCAACTAGAGGTCTGCGCAGGACTGATTTTACATCCCGCTCCGGCACAAAAAACTCTCAAATGTAAACCCGCGCCGCGTCCCGCCCCGTTGCAGACCTCTACTCCAGGCCCGGATTGGCTAATCGGGAGGACCGGGATAATTCCCGGTGGGCCGGTCCGTTTTTTGCCCGCCAGGGCCGGTGTCCCTATAGCTGCCTGCACTCACAGCAGTCGCACTTTTTTATTATTTATTTATTTATTTGTTTGTTTATGTATTTATTTATTTATTTAACCATAGCCTCACTCTTTTTATTCATTATTTTACCGCAGCTCCACTCTTTTTATTTATTTTCTCGCAGCCCCATGAGCAGAATACAGCCTGCAGGTTAATGATGACGTAATTAGCATTCGACTTCCCCGACAGCGGCACTTTGCTCAACAGATCCAAATCAGTTGTTAAGAGATACACGAGAGATGAAAAATGGATAATAAAAAGCGAAAACGTGGCGCTGAAAAGGCCAGAATTAAAAAAAAGAAAGCTCTAGAAACTGACGCGGCCAAATGTACTAAGCTGAGTACATTTTTCGTTAAATCCAGCGGCAGCGAGAGTACAACAACACATGAAGACGATGAAACGGCCGGTAAGTTAACGTTAAGCTAGTTAGGAGCAGTGCAAAACAACGATGTCTGCAAACCACCGTTCATGCTTATGTATCGAACTTTTTCTTGTACTGTAGCTCTTCGGCAGCAGCAGCCTCTAGTCCAGTTAGCTGCTAACAGTGAAGAGCCAGGCAACGTAACGTTACCAAGCACCAGTCATGAGCCCAACACACTAGAATGGGCAGGTAGGATTGTCATTGAGTGAATATAAGAATTCGAATAATTAAAATGAATATTAATGAATATTACACCTGCTCAATGAAAAATGCCCTGAGATAATTAATGACATCAGATGATTCACTACATTAATAAATCTGACTTAACTTGATCAGAAAGCTAAAAAGGGGAAATTTGTGGTGAGAAATATTAGCATTTTTAAAATTTCATTTAGTGTCAGACGCAGAGCCAGGACCCAGTTGTACCATGCAAGAGACTCTCAATGTGGAAAACACAGGTAAGCTGTTGTACCACAGGTTAAAAAAAGTATTGCAGATAATAGTGCAATACTTGTTTTATTCTTTATTTGTGTTTAAGGACTGGATATCTGTGAACAATTTTGCACAGAATATATATTCAGATATTGCAGAAAAGGACATTGTGATGTTTTAAAGAATAGTGTTGGAGATTTACCCTTTAATGTTCTCATATTTATGAAAAATATTTGAAGTTATAAAGCAGCTGTTTCCTTGAAAAAGACATGATAGTGTCATTAGAAAGTTTATTTTAATCTTTATTTTATACATATACACTTAGGCTACTGTATTTGCACTGAATTGGAAATGACGTTATTTTAATGTAGTCAGTCGTGAACTAAAGTGGGCCGGTGTAAGGCTTGAAAATCCAGGGCTGAAAAGGAGTCCCACTCCGGCCCTGCTCTACTCTACAAGACAATTTGCAACTTAATTATCTACGGTATCTTTATAGTACATACTTCTCCCAACAGTTCGAGTCTGCGGTAAAATCGCTCATTTCTGGGATCAAAGATGATCTCAGGAACTTCGTTTCTCCACTGAGGACAAGCCATGTTGCAGTAAGACAGAAACCGATGAAGTAGCGTCCAGTAACTAGGCAACGGAACAAGGTACGTTCCATAATTACGTAACGCATCGGATATTCGAACGAAAACATGAAATAACTTTTTTTTCCCCTCCAAGAAATTACAGGTATTACATAAAACGTTTCTGCAAACACACCCATTGGCATTAGTTCGACCAAAAAAAAAATCTGTTTCAGTAACTATATACACCTCTACTTTTCATGAGAATATTAAATCAGCCATCCGACACGCTTTTACTGTCAGGTACCCAAACCCAAGGGAGGGAAACAAACACCACGCGCAGCGGCTGTAAATGGCGCGCGGTGCGCTGCGCGGAGAGGAAGCCGGCAATTAGCCAATGTAACTATTGCCACGATATTATTTTATAAAGGGGAATCTAAGTTGCATTTAGTTAAGTATATTTATAATTTAATTTAGTAATCGCACTCTTATTGTGCTGGCGTAATATACTTAATATACGATTAATAACAAAAAAAGAAAGCTGAAAAATATATATACTGTATATACACGATTCCTATGATAAGCAAGTCGCAAGCACGGACATCGTTGAACTCTGGAAATGAAAGTTAGTTACAAGAACGTAGACCGACAATTTCCCTTTGTGGCATGCCACGAAGGATGTATTTAATGTTGCTTTGCAGCTTGTTTTACTAAAATGTAATTCCACAAGCTGTGCATTCTGTTGATTTGTGTTACATATTTTCCTCCTCACTTTTTTCACGATGTATTTGGAAAGGCCAAACAGACAGACCACGTGTTTCTGACCTGGTTGCTAAACTTCTGTAACCCCTGGGCACAACTAGCACATTGGGTGGACATCTTCCAGTGACATGACTTCAAGGTTCACCATCGGCCAGGCAAGCTCCAACGACACCCTCTCTCATTGCCCCTGTAGGACGGATGACTCCTGTTGCTGCCGCCACATCAAGGAGCACAGCCAGAGCAGGCCCATGGCAGCAGCAGTGCAGGTGACCATTGGTGGAAAGGGACTGGAGACCGTTGACTGCCAATGGCTGCAGATGGAGCAGGAGAATGACCTGGCGCTGGCTGGCTGCAGGTGTGGAAGCAGCTGAAGTGGAAGGAGTCCTCTTCTCTCAACCTGGAGACCAAGGCCTTCTACTCACAGTGGGGGGGGGGGGGTCTCACAGAGCACAATGGGCTGCTGTACTGGTGCTAGCAGTTTCTGCACAGAGAGACCTGGAGCCTTTGTCCCACAGTCCGGATGGCAGTGCATGGTGCAACAGCAGCCAGGTACCATACCGAATGCATGAATTTACATTATTCATTATTACATTGTAAATATCTCTAAATGTCTTTTTCAGATGCTCACCAACCAGGGGGAATCAGAGGAAATTTTAAGCCAATGTAATATTGTAAAAATGCTCTATTTCAAAAATTGAACTGAATGTTGCTTTCTTGAATGCAATTGTTTAATCTTTATAAGGAACGCTGACTCTGGGTAAGACCTGGACTGAGCAGTGCTTGGTGGCACAATTTTCACCCCACTGTATGCTAATATGCATCATAAGCTATGTCATTTGCCTTTTACACAGTGCAGTGTGAACGTGAAAGGTTTTTCTTAAGAAACCCCAGTAAAAAAAAAAAATTAATGCATTAATGCAGACATAGACTTACTTTGAGCCAGAGTGGAGGACAGGAGCACTGTCATCAGGAGGAAGAAGGCAGAGACCTTATGGGACTTCATGAAGGGGGTGGGGTGAATCAAAAAGAAAGACAAGAGAAGAAAAAACATTTAGTACTTAAAACACCTAAAATAGACTGACCACATACTCAGCCAGGTGGCTCCATGTGGTTTGAAAAACAGCCAATTGCACACATGCATTGCAGCTAATATTAATACCTTATAGTACATTAATACCTTATAGTACAGCACACCCATGTGCAACTGGCTGCTGGACTTCCTCACTGCCAGACCACAGTCAGTGAGACTGGGTAACAACATCTCCAGCTCCATCTCTCTCTCCATCGGTTCCTCTCAGGGCTGTGTCCTCAGTCCTTTGCTGTTCACGTTGCTGACTCACAACTGCTGTGCTGCATCTGCCTCGAATCACATCATAAAATACGCAGATGACACAACAGTGGTGGGTCTCATTAGGAACGACAGCGACCAGCCTGTGAGGGACCAAGCAGTCAGGCAACACCAACACAGGAACTTAATTAAAGAAACAGGGCTTTATTAACCCCCAAATACAAACAATAGTAAACTCAAGATCTTAATAACTGGGCCCATAAAAGAGATCAACAAAAATAAACAAAACTTAACATTACAAAGCAAAGTAGTAACTAAAACAAACTGACCTCCCAATAAAGAAACACGAGGGAACATATATAGAGGTTTGGCCAAACCAATTAACATACAAAGGGGTAAACCAAATAATCGCTACACATAATTAAACAAAGCAAAACACAACTAAACACCAACTCCCCCCTCTTGCCATGGCAGCACATGGTTTGCCCCTGCTCCAGGAGTTGTCCTTCTGGGAGATCTCCGCCCTCAGCCACACCTTTATGCTGCCTAGAAGAGACCATCCCCCAAAACCAAAATAACTGCAAACCAAAATGATTGATTTCAACAATCATTGCACACAACCCTACAACATGAAAACATGCTACCCCAACAGAAGGCAAAATCAAAACCTATAAATTACTGCAAATAAAACAAAAACATACAAAACAAATCAACTAAGGATGTAAATATATTTCTAGCCTTACTGTGTGGCTGTAGCCATCACACTCCCCCCCCCTTCTGAACTCTCGCTGGCACAGCGGGAGAGATAGTCTGCTATAAGGTTATCCTTGCCTGGAATATGCTGAACATCAAAACAAAATGGTTGCAGTGCTAGATACCACCGGGTAATCCTTCCGTTGGTGTCCTTCATCTTATCCATCCACTGCAACGCTCTATGATCCGTTTCCAGGGTGAATTCTCTACCCAGGAGATAGTATCTGAAGGAGTCCAGGGCCCATTTTATGGCCAACGCCTCCTTCTCCACCGTTGAATATCGAACCTCCCTGGGGAACAACTTCCGGCTGATGTAAGCAACCGGATGACGATCGCCCAGAGGTCCCTGCAGAAGCACTGCTCCCAAGCCTCTATCAGAAGCATCTGTTTGCAATATAAAATGGTCATCAAAATTTGGACTATACAGAACTGGATTCTTACTCAGTGATTGCCGGATGTCCTGAAAGGCTTCTACAGCATCCTCCGTCCACTGGACCTGATTGGGATGCTGAGAACCAGTCATGTCAGTGAGCTTGGCGGCTCTGGCAGAGAATTGTGGTATAAAGCGATGATAAAATCCCACCACTGCCACCAATTGTGAGGGACCAAGCAGTCAGGCAACACCAACACAGGAACTTAATTAAAGAAACAGGGCTTTATTAACCCCCAAATACAAACAATAGTAAACTCAAGATCTTAATAACTGGGCCCATAAAAGAGATCAACAAAAATAAACAAAACTTAACATTACAAAGCAAAGTAGTAACTAAAACAAACTGACCTCCCAATAAAGAAACACGAGGGAACATATATAGAGGTTTGGCCAAACCAATTAACATACAAAGGGGTAAACCAAATAATCGCTACACATAATTAAACAAAGCAAAACACAACTAAACACCAACTCCCCCCTCTTGCCATGGCAGCACATGGTTTGCCCCTGCTCCAGGAGTTGTCCTTCTGGGAGATCTCCGCCCTCAGCCACACCTTTATGCTGCCTAGAAGAGACCATCCCCCAAAACCAAAATAACTGCAAACCAAAATGATTGATTTCAACAATCATTGCACACAACCCTACAACATGAAAACATGCTACCCCAACAGAAGGCAAAATCAAAACCTATAAATTACTGCAAATAAAACAAAAACATACAAAACAAATCAACTAAGGATGTAAATATATTTCTAGCCTTACTGTGTGGCTGTAGCCATCACAAACCCTATAGAGAGGAGGTGAAGCGACTGGTGGGATGGTGCAGGCATAACAACCTGATCCTGAACGCTGAAAAGACCAAGGAGATGATCATCGACTTCAGGAGAAAACAGCCCAGTCATTCACCACTCGTCATTGACAACAATGTCGTGGAGGTGGTCAGCAGCATAAAATTTCTGGGTGTGCAGATGACTGGAAACCTGGACTGGTCACCAAATACAACTTCACAGGTAAAACGGGCTCAGCAGAGGTTGCATTTCCTGCGCAGGATGAAGACAGCACACCTTTCCTCTCCCATACTCACCACTTTCTACCGAGGCACCATAGAGAGCGTGCTAACCAGCTGTATCTCCATCTGGTTTGGCAGCTCAAAAGCCTCAGACAGAAAATTGCTGCAGAGAGTGGTGAGGACTGCAGAGAGGATCATCGGGACTTCTCTTCCATCCATCCAGGACATTGCACTTAAACGCTGTCTGAGGAGAGCCCGTGACATCATCGGGGATTCCACCCACCCGCACCACAGTCTGTTCTCCCTGCTGCCTTCGGGGAAGAGGCTTTGCAGTATTAAGACCAGAACTGCCAGATTCTGCAACAGTTAAATTCCTCAAGCCATCAGACTCCTGAACTCATAACAGCCCCTCCCCTACACCCCCTCCCCCACACTCCGTGTCTCTCCATCCATGCACATGTCACTTTTTCAAGAACTTGCACTGTGTCTTGCACTGTCTACTGTCTTCATACTCAATATCTCTCTGTAAATAGTGCCGCAAAAAAGGTATTTAAACCTCTCCTGTTTATATGTTTATATATACATCTTTTTATATATATTTATTACACACTCTGCCAGGCTGATGTTGAGCAAAATAATGCAACGCAATTTCGTTCTGTTGTGCACTAACCCGTGTATCTCTGAATGACAATAAAGTAACTATTCTATTCTATTCTACATGCTCAGAAGGTATATGATGTCGGTCTCAGCAAATTCTGCCCCTCTGTCTTGTCCGCGGTCAGTCTATTTCAGGCACATAAAGTGGAAAAGGTGTTTTATTTGCACACCACCTCCACCTCCAGTCACACAGCCATTTTAAAAGGTCGTGGTTCAACTGTTGGCCTCAGTTTCGGTGTACAGTAGAACCGAGGCTGAACTTCGTCCAGTGGAATCATGAAGTCCCATCAGATCTCTGCCTTCACTGAAATAAAGGTAGCTGATTACGAGAAAGATCTCGGTATGTATGTTGATGCTTCCATGTCCCACTCTCGCCAATGTGGGGAAGCAATAAAAAAGGCGAACAGAATGTTGGGTTATATCTCTAGATGTGTGGAGTTTAAGTCAAGGGAGGTGATGTTACACTTATATAATTCCTTGGTAAGACCCCACCTAGAATACTGTGTGCAGGTTTGGTCACCATACCTCAAGAAGGACATTGCTGCCTTAGAAAAGGTGCAACGAAGAGCTACGAGAATGATTCCTGGTCTTAGAGGAATGTCTTACGAGGAGAGGTTAGCGGAACTGAATCTGTTCAGCCTTGAGCAAAGGAGACTAAGGGGGATATGATTCAGGTCTATAAGATTCTAACGGGTCTGGATGCTGTTCAGCCAAATGACTATTTCAATATTAGTCTAAATACTAGAACTCGTGGCCATAAGTGGAAATTAGCGGGAGAACATTTTAAAACAAATTTGAGGAAGCACTTCTTTACACAGCGTGTAGTCAGAGTATGGAATAGTCTTCCTGCTATTGTAGTGGAAGCTAAAACCATGGGTTCCTTTAAATCAGAGCTAGATGAGATTTTAACAACTCTGAGCTATTAGCTAAGTTCTCCCCAAACGAGCTTGATGGGCCGAATGGCCTCCTCTCGTTTGTAAATTTCTTATGTTCTTATGTTCTTCCTCCTGATGACAGTGCTGCTGTCCTCCACTCTGGCTGATGGTAAGTCTGCAGCATCTCACAGCTTTTATCAAGACTTTGTCAGTATTTTAGATTAGAATATTTTTGATAGGAAAGATTGCAGGCCCAATTGTGAAATATGATTGTAGTTCAGACTAAACCAGTTTCTCTGTGTGCATTTTTCATGGACGTATTCAGAGAGGCTGCATGTATTCTGTGAGGCGGCGGCTCTCCAGGAGTCCACCACACACCAGCAGGGGATCAGCAGCACCATGCACACCACTGCTGACCACAGTCTCCTCACAAGCAGCCACAAGGAGGACCGACAGAGCAGGCTGGCAGCTTCACCTGCAAAGCCTGAGGCTCCTAAGAAGAAGAAGGTGGATGGATTGATTACAGGGGGACGGCCGAAGAATGGGGCTGCTGTTTCCAAAGAAAGAGCTGGTATATTTTTCCCATTTTTCGTTAATAACATTACCCGCTACAGTTTTGTATGTATATGCTGTAAATATTTTGTACATAAGCTGTATATACATTTTCGGTTCTTCATGTCTATCCAGAAGCCAAACCAGCAAAACAATGTTGTTTTACATACTTTCCTAAAAGCCTGAGGATGGACCTCATAACTGACTCAAGTATGAGGAGACCAGAGGAGACTGTCCTCTGGAATTATGTAAGTATTTACTCTTTTCATGCATTGTTTTGAACTATTACTGGTTCTTGGTTTAAAGTTTGTTGGATGCAAACTGTCTATAACAGAATTGACTTGTTGTTCAGGATCAGATGTATATGGAGAAGGATTCTAACAAGTGACAAGCAGACCCATGTCATTTTATTTTTCATTTTCAGAATTTACACCAAAAAGGGCATTGAAGTGTGCGTCGATCCCAGAGCTCGCTGGGTTCAGGAGGTCAAAAAGAATCTGGATTAGCGCTTCTTCCTGTTCACCCCATTTATTCTTCTGTAACATTATTTCCTGTCATCTTCCAAATAATGTACAATTTAACTGAATTTTATAGTTTAATATCTAAAGTTTTATTTAGCCATTAGTTAAATTTGAATTGCACACATGCTGCTTTGCAAGCATATTACTAAATAAAGATTATTGAAAGGTTCAGGTTTTTCATTTAAATCATTTCATCTGTAAAACAATGTTTTTTTGGTTGGTTAGCATATGACAAATACAATTAGAGAATCATGCAATCTAAGAATGAATAATGTAAATGTATGCATGGAAAATAGACACATAAATCCACTAGTGTCCATGCTAACCCCCGTCAGAGTGTCCATGCTAACCCCAGTCAGAGCGCCCATGCTAAACTCAGTCAGTGTGTCCATGCTAACTTCAGTCAGAGTGTCCATGCTAACTTCAGTCAGAGTGTCCATGCTAACTTCAGTCAGAGCTTCCATGCTAACTTCAGTCAGAGTGTCCATGCTAACCCCAGTCAGAGCGCCCATGCTAACCCCAGTCAGAGCGTCCATGCTAACCCCAGTCAGAGCGTCTATGCTAACCCCAGTCAGAGCGTCCATGCTAACCCCAGTCAGAGCGTCCATGCTAAACCCAGTCAGAGCGTCCATGCTGACCCCAGTCAGAGGGTGTGTCCGAAATCGCGCACTTGCCTCAGTGCACTGAGATGTAGTGCGTAGTGCGCACTGCGCACTTCCTCCTGTAGTGGACATTCTGAGTGTCCATGTGAGTGTCCATGCTAACCCCAGTCAGAGCGCCCATGCTAAACTCAGTCAGAGTGTCCATGCTGACCCCAGTCAGAGAATCCATGGTAATCCTAGTGAGGACCATCCATGCTAACCCCCGTCAGAGTGACCATGCTAACCCCAGTCAGAGTGCCCATGCTAAACTCAGTCAGAGTGTCCATGCTAACTTCAGTCAGAGTGTCCATGCTGACCCCAGTCAGCGTGTCCATGCTAACCCCAGTCAGAGCGTCTATGCTAACCCCAATCAGAGCGTCCATGCTAACCCCAGTCAGAGCGTCTATGCTAACCCCAATCAGAGCGTCCATGCTAACCCCAGTCAGAGCGTCCATGCTAACCGCAGTCAGAGCGTCTATGCTAACCCCAGTCAGAGCGTCCATGCTAACCCCAGTCAGAGCGTCCATGCTAAACCCAGTCAGAGCGTCCATGCTGACCCCAGTCAGAGCGTCCATGCTGACCCCAGTCAGAGCGTCCATGCTAACCCCAGTCAGAGCGTCCATGCTAACCCCAGTCAGAGCGTCCATGCTAAACCCAGTCAGAGCGTCCATGCTAAACCCAGTCAGAGCGTCCATGCTAAACTCAGTCAGAGTGTCCATGCTGACCCCAGTCAGAGTGTCCATGCTGACCCCAGTTAGTGTCCATGCTAACTTCAGTCAGAATGTCCATGTTAACCACAGTCAGTGCGCCCATGCTAACTTCAGTCGGAGCGTCCATGCTAACCCCAGTCAGAGCATCCATGGTAACCACAGTCAGAGCGTCCATGCTAACCCCAGTCAGAGCGTCCATGCTAAACTCAGTCAGAGTGTCCATGCTAATCCGAGTGAGGAGCATCCATGCTAAGCCCCGTCAGAGTGTCCATGCTAAGCCCTGTCAGAGTGTCCATGCTGACCCCAGTCAGAGTGTCCATGCTAACCCCAGTCAGAGCGCCCATGCTAACCCCAGTCAGAGCGTCCATGCTAACCCCAGTCAGAGTGTCCATGCTAACTTCAGTCAGAGTGTCCATGCTAACCCCAGTCAGAGCGCCCATGCTAACCCCAGTCAGTGCGCCCATGCTAACTTCAGTCAGAACGTCCATGCTAACCCCAGTCAGAGCGCCCATGCTAAACCCAGTCAGAGCGTCCATGCTAAACCCAGTCAGAGCGTCCTTGCTAACCACAGTCAGAGCGTCCATACTAACCCCAATCAGAGCTTCTATGCTAACCCCAGTCAGTGCGCCCATGCTAACCCCAGTCAGAGCGTCCATGCTAAACCCAGTCAGAGCTTCCATGCTAACCCCAGTCAGAGTGTCTATGCTAACCCCAGTCAGAGCAAATATGCTAACCCCAGTCAGAGCATCTATGCTAAACCCAGTCAGAGCGTCCATGCTAACCCTAGTCAGAGTGTACATGTTAACTTCAGTCAGAGTGTCCATGCTAACTTCAGTCAGAGTGTCCATGCTAACCGCAGTCAGAGCGCCCATGCTAAACTCAGTCAGAGTGTCCATGCTGACCCCAGTCAGAGTGTCCATGCTGATCCTAGTGAGGAGCATCCATGCTAACCCCAGTCAGAGCGTCCATACTAACCCCAATCAGAGCTTCTATGCTAACCCCAGTCAGTGCCCCCATGCTAACCCCAGTCAGAGCGTCCATGCTAACCTCAGTCAGAGCGTCCATGCTAACCCCAGTCAAAGCGTCCATGCTAACCTCAGTCAGAGCGTCCATGCTAACCATAGTCAGAGTGTACATATTAACTTCAGTCAGAGTGTCCATGCTAACTTCAGTCAGAGTGTCCATGCTAACCCCAGTCAGAGCTCCCATGCTAAACTCAGTCATAGCGTCCATGCTAACCCCAGGCAGAGCGTCCATGCTAACCCCAGTCAGAGCGTCCATGTTAACCTCAGTCAGAGCGTCCATGCTAACCCCAGTCAGAGCATCTATGCTAACCCCAGTCAGAGCGTTCATGCTAACCCTAGTCAGAGTGTACATGTTACCTTCAGTGAGAGTGTCCATGCTAACTTCAGTGAGAGTGTCCATGCTAACCCCAGTCAGAGCGTCCATGCTAACCACAGTCAGAGTGTCCATGCTAACCACTGTCAGAGCATCCATGCTAAACTCAGTCTGAGTGTCCATGCTAATCCTAGTGAGGATCATCCATGCTAACCCCCGTCAGCCAGCTTCAGCTTCCATTCTCATCTGTGGTGGAGCGGTTCAAGGTGGCCAAGTGCAGGGTGGCAATGGTACTCAGAGACTCTAAAGACGAGCGTGTCAGCAATGCGGGGGTCATAACAAAAACACGCCGCAAGTGGGTAGCAGACACCGCAGTTAGGCAAGCTGAAAGCTCCATAGAGTTGAGGGATATCATTGGCAATGTCTGCACTGGCCGGCAGACACTAGGAACCTCCCGTTTCATCCAGTGGGGGAAGGCAACTGTGCAGCAGAGGAGGGAGATGGTGCAAGCCGAAGTGTGGCACCAGGTAGAAGAGACACGGAAGGCGACGGCTGTCGAACTAGCAACCCAAGGAACTTGGACCAGATGGGACCTCCCAAAAAGGAGGGTCACGTGGACCGAAATCTGGAGGCTGGAACCGTTCCGTGTGAGTTTCCTCCTGAGGTCTGTATATGACACAATCCCGTCACCTGCAAACCTGGTAAGGTAGGGCCTGAGGGAGGACCCACTCTGCAAATTGTGTGGGAAGAATGGCACACTCTCCCACATTATAGCAGGGTGTCAAACAGCTCTGGCCCAGGGGAGATACAGGTGGGGGCATGATCAGGTACTCAGCGCTCAGCTCCTGGAGCAGGCCAGGAGAAGGCCGCAACCACTCAAGCCACAAACATCAGTGCTGCAGTTCATCAAGGCAGGGGAGCAGCCATCTTCTGCAAGGAGAACCAGGACCAACATCCTCCAGGGGGCACAAGGATGGGAGATGATAGTTGACCTGGGTAGGAAGCTCATTTTCCCTCCCATCGTCCAGACCACCTTGAGACCTGACATTGTCATCTGGTCAGAGCAGGCAAAGAAGATCATCCGGGTAGAACTGACTGTCCCATGGGAAGAAGGCTGTGATGAGGCCCATGAGAGAAAGTATCTGAAATACCAGGACCTCATCATGTAGTGCAGAGAGAAAGGATGGCAAACGTGGCTGTTTCCAGTAGAGGTGGGGTGTAGAGGGTTTCCGGCACAGTCTGTATGATCGGTGCTCACTATACTCGGCGTATCAGGCAAGGACCGTAAGGCAGCTGTGCGCAGGATTGGAGAGGCAGCAGAGAGAGCCTCTTGTTGGTTGTGGTTTAAAAGGGAGGAGGGGGGCTGGAGGCCTGGAGCTGATGGGCAGTGACCTGGCCACCACTGCCGACCCGCCAACTGGAGGGTGTAGCGGATAAGGGTCGAAACACCCTGAGAAGGTTGGACACCGTCTGACGACATCGGCTCCAGGCCAAGGCCACAGGCGTTCTAAAGAGCGACTGTATGTGTGGCATCATGTGATGTATTAAGCAAGTATAGGTGATGATCTGAGACATTTCACACCAAAACTGAAGCAGTATCACTTGATGATGGCACCTGAAAGGACAACAGACACAGATCTGCTGAACCTGATTACGTTGAGAAAAGTCACACAATGTTGGGCTTTACGTGTTACAGGTATTTTATACCTCCCTTCGTAATTAGATTGATAATCAGGTACTTTGAGGCAGCATTCAATGATTTTTCCAATCTGAGATAAGAGTTAAAACACATTAATCGTAGCTCAAACATCAGGACATGTCATCAATGAATATGCTTTCCAAGTTAAAAGTGTGTCATTTAAGTCTGAGGTAATATTTCTACCTAGTTATTGTTCTTTGTTCTGCTTCTATAAACACTGTAAGAGAGATTTGTGTTTATTAATCTCCTGACAAAGTGAGTGAAGATCATGTCTGTGGTCAGAGTTTGTTTCACGTGCATTAACTGGTGATTGTGTGGCTGCAGTGTGACTCAGTGGGTTACGGTGCTGTGTCTGTGAGCCTAAGGTTGCCTGTTTAAATCCTTTTTTTTTTTTTCTCCCTTGTCGTGTCCGGCAGTTTAGCAAGCAGGATGTTAGTCTGGGTGCCTTATTGTGCCAACACTTTTATTTTGCCAAGTGGAGCTTCGGATTTAAGCTCCTCTTGTTACTTGAGGTATACTCTTTATTAATCGGTTGTATGTCATTGCGCCACAAAGCCGGAGCTGACAGGGGGGGTTAGTGAGAAAGAGATAGAGAGAGAAAGTGAGAAAGGAGAGAAAGGGGTGAGAGACAGAGGAAGTAGAAAAATAAATAAATGCATAATAAAAATAAAAATAAAATAAGGAGGTCAGAGAGAGAGAGAGACAGGGAAAGAGAAATAATACATAAACAGTAGAACAAAAAAGAAAGAGTAATAAAAGGACAGCTTCTGCATCTTACTGCTGGATACTGTATCATCACACCAGCTGCTGTATCTGAAAGATAAGATCCAGGGACACACACAAACAGCTACAGTAGAACGGTGAACCACCACTCCAGAGTCTGCTAAATCCTCCTGGAGGTCGTTTGCGGTCAAATGGGGCTTTTTATTTGCCTTCAAAGCAATTGAATGAGCAGTTCTTTCAGAAAGTTTTCTTGACCTCCATCATTTTCAATTCATACAGTATGTTTGGAATATGTTTGTAATTCTCATGTGCTTACTTCTACATTGTAATCATACTACTTCTACATTGTAATCATACTAATAATAATAGGTTACACTTTGCACTTGTATAGATTTTGCAGGGAGGCCAACCTAAAGGGAGTCGATACAGATGTATTTAATTACGCTTTAAAAAACGTGCTACAAAACTGTACACTTCTGGCGGCACTTTAGTCTAATTTGTGAAAATGAAATTGTTTCAGTCTTATTTAAAATGCTATTGGCTGTACTTGGAAGTGTATAATTGTAACATTGTTCTACTGCTGAATATGTATACAGTATATACCAATTCATTTTTCATTGACTTGTCAGCCTTATGTGTGAGATCCCTCCACCTAAGGAACCTTTTGATCTTGGACATACATGCTTCCATTAAAGTACTTCAACAGAGCTCCTTTAAAAGATTCAAAGGAAAAAGTTGTGTGTTTCTCACACTTGTCACCAAATGCAGAGATGCTAATAAGAGATGTTCGTCTTTCTGTACAACCTTTCAAACACCATAACAAATTTCTTCAGTACTTTCTCAGCAGTACTAATGTCAACCAGTTTAACCTTTTCCTGAAGCAGAGTATAAATTCCAAAAACAAGAAGGAAGAGGTGGTTCCAGTATTTTGTGGCAAGAACACCATACAACACTGGTAATGCATATAATCAGAGATCCCCAGTCAGATGCTTTCCAGTATTTCCGTTCTTTTACTGAACATGGGACTCCTGTTAACTCTACTGGAGGTTGGACCATACAGTTAGGTTTTATACACATATGTAACTGAAGAATTATGATTGGCTCTTTAAGTGTTTTCATAAACCACGTTACTGTACACACACACACACCAGACAAACAATAATAGACAATAATAAATATTAAAATCCCTCTGGGTTAAGAATAAAAAGCCAATAGACAATAGTCACAGTAAAAAAATCACACTGATTTATTTAAGACACATATGACAGCCAGGACAAATGAACATTTAAATTTTATGATATAAAATAAACATGATATAGCATGATATAAACACATTAAATTATTAAGCATAATTATCATTTATTGACCAGATTTGATTGATTGAACTTAAATACAAAAGAGATTAGCCCATACATAGCTTTTTTTGTGATCAAATTTTTATTGGAGATTTAATTTTTTTTTTACAAAGAACAAGACAGAACAGAACAAAACATATTCGACCCCCACCCCACCCCTCAATACACCCTGAGACAGCACCTCAAAGGAGACCAACAATGGTCACCGGCACACCCAGCCCCGAAGGGCGCAGCTAAAAACTGAGGAGAAAAGAGATAACATACTTAAATCAGTAAAAAAAAAAAGGAATACAGCTTCAGGACGTGACCCTCAGCAGTCCTCTACCAGCTGCACGTCACGGAGCCAGCTCTGGATCGTAGAAGCAGACAAATTGTTAATCCGGGCCGCAGAGAGTTCCAGCAGAAGCAGATCAAGAAAGGTGGACTTCCAGACAGTGGGAATGGCACGATCAGGAGACTTCCAACGAGAGGCTAATAACAACTTAGCCGCTAACGAGGCAGACATCAGGAGCCTCCGCTGGAAGCGAGATAGAGAGAGAGAAGAGAAGTCCAGTTGAAGAAGGACCACGGGAGACAGAGGGATGGAAGAGGAAAGAACTGAAGAGAGAGATCTGGTCACATAATCCCAAAGAGCAGCCGCTGGAGGACAGTCCCAGAACATATGAAGAAAGGTACCAGGGACCTGAAGGGGACAGAGGTGACATAAGGGGTCAGGCTCTAAGCCCATGAGATGGCGTTTCCGGGGAGTGGGGTATAATCGGTGAACAAACTTAAATTGTGTTTGCTGGTGATTGGGATTTTTAGAGCAGTTTTTAATATTATGAAAAATAACACTCCAAGATAGGACAGGGGTGGGAGAGAGCTCCCTCTGCCAGACAGAAATTATGGGGAGAGGTTTATGAGAGGATCTGCGGAGGAGGGAATAGAGACTGGACACGGGTTTAGAAACGGGGGAAAAGGACAGAGCAAATCTGCACAGCGGGTGAAGCGGAAGAGGTGAGGAAAAAGAGATATTACAGGCCCTAAGCATGGACCTCAGCTGGAGGTAGAAAAAATATGAGGAAAAAGGCAGATTGAATGTGACCTTAAGAGACTGGAATGATTTGAGACTCAAGCTGTCAAAAATGTCACCCAGGGTGGAGATACCCGACTGAGACCACGGCGAGGAAGAGATGGGGCGGCCTCCAATGTTCAAGACAGGATTGTGGAGCAACGGAACGCTAGGATGCCATTTTGGGAAGGGGCCCAACAATTTCTCAACCCTTCTCCAGGTGCGAAGCGCCTGAGAGATAATCGGACCGACGGAGGCAGAGATGGATTTTAATTTAACGGGGAGGAACTGATCCAGCTCCAAACCGGCCTCAGGGTAAAAGCAAGGTGGTAAATTTCAAAGTCCGGGAGAGAGACACCCCCATCCAACCGGTCACGGATTATGGTAGAGTGTCTGACGGAGGGTCTCTTGCCATCCCAAAGAAATGTGGAAACAGCAGACTTGACAGAGGCCCAGTACCCGGGTGGAGGGGAGAGAGGAAGCATGGAACTAATAAAATTAATTCTCGGGAGCACGTTCATCTTAATAACGGCCAGCCTAGCCCGAAATGAAAGGGGAAGAGAAGACCACGAGGAGATTGAGGCTTTAATGCCCTCGAGAACGCGGCGGAAGCCAGCAGCTGTGAGCTCTGGGACCGACGGATAGATGTCCAGCCCCAGGTATCTGAAAGACCTCGCCTGGGGAATAGAAGGAGGAAGTGAAGAGGTGTGGCAGGCAGGATTCAATGGAAGGAGAGAGGATTTTGCCCAGTTAATCCTATAGCCAGACAGGGATTCATATGTTTGAAATAGATTAAGGACATGAGGAAGATCCACAGGAGCGTTGCCAAGGTAGAGGAGCAAATCATCAGCGTATAAAGAAACTGACTGAGGGACACCTTTCACTAGGATGGGGGAAATAAGGTCTGAGTGGCAGAGGGCAGCAGCTAGAGGCTCCAACGACAGATTAAAGAGTAGGGGGGAGAGGGGACAGCCCTGCCTGGCCCCCTGAAGAAGCCGAAAAGGAGGAGAGATGTTGGCATTGGTCAAAAGGACAGAAGAGGGGGAGGAGTAAAGAGTCTGGACAAGGTTGTTAAAATAAGGGCCAAAGCCCATTCTATGCAAGACTCTCCACAAAAATGACCAATTCATCCTATCAAAAGCCTTCTTTGCATCTAGAGAGAGAAGGGCAGCAGGGAAGGGAAAGGAAGGAGCAGCGTGAAGTACATGCAGCAGGCGACGGATGTTGTCGGCCGCATGACGGGATTTAATAAAGCCAGTTTGGTCCGGGTGAATCAATTTGGAAATCACCGCCTGCAGTCGACGGGTAATCACCTTGGCAAACAGTTTGATGTCTGAATTCATCAGGGACAATGGGCGATAGCTAGAGCAATCTGAGGGGTCCTTACCCTGTTTGAGCAACAAAGTCATCAAGGACTGATTAAGAGAAGGATGGAGATGGGAGGCAGAAATAGCAGAATTCAGCATGTGGAAGAGCGGGGTAGAGAGCTGCTTCCAGAAGGCAGAAAGAAGTTCAGGAGGGAGGCCATCGGGCCCTGGAGACTTCCCAGGGCTCATGGAGTCCAGAGCCTCTTTAAGTTCTGTCATCGAAAGGGGAGCCTCGAGCATAGAGGCTTCTGGGCCTGAGAGACAAGAAAGAGGTACAGAATCAAGAAACAAATCAGGGTCAGAGGGTGGAGAGACAGTGGGAGGGGAGAATAAATCTGAGTAAAATTGAAAAAAGCTACTGTTAATTTCCTGTGGGTCAGTGGTGAGAGCTCCATCCTTGGTTCTAACAGAAGAGATTGTGGAGAAAGAGTCACATTGCCGGAGCCGAGAGCCAACAACTTACTGGGCCTAGCACCCGAGACATAATATCGAGACCTAGTGCGATGAACCAAAAACTCGGCACGGCGTGACAGAAGAACATTTAGCTCTGCCCTTGTGTTTAAGATGAGGGTCTCATGATCCGGATCAATCACTGCAGGACGAACACTCTCTAAGTGAGTTAGGCGCCTTTCGAGATCACAGATCTTCTGGCGACATTCACGAGCCAGGCCACTGGCAAAAGCAACCGTGGTGTCACGGAGAAAGCCCTTTATCGCCATCCAGCAGTAGACTGGGTCATCAGTTGAGCCTGAATTAATTGAAATAAATTCTTCAAGTCTAGGGATCAAATAGGCTATATATTTGGAGTTTCGAAGCAAAGAAGTATTGAGCTTCCATCGTGGGGCCCGAGGAGAAAGAGAAGGTACAGCTAAGTGGAGGAGAGCACACTTGTGGTCAGATAAAGAAGAAGAGATCAGAGAAGCCGTAGAAACAGCGGGGGCAACAGATCGAGAAACAAAGATGTAGTCTATGCGAGATTGGGAGTTGAAGCGGGGTGAGAAGAAGGAAAATTCTCTAGCGGAGGGGTTAATTAGGCGGAATGAGTCAACCAAATTCAGGACCTCCACGAATTTACACAGGGAACGTGTAGAGGGGGGCAGCAAGGCTACCCACGAGAGAGGGAGATTTATCAAGGACAGGATCATGGACAGCGTTAGCATCAGTTCCAATAACAAAGTCGAAGTCTTGAAATTTAAGAAGGTGGTCAGAAAGATCCTGAAAGAATGAGGTGCGTGGAGGACTGGGAGCGTATGCAGCAACAAAGCAGACCTTCCTGCCCCCCAGGTCGGAGAGGGCATAACAGTACCTGCCATCAGCATCACCCCCGGAATTGAGAATATGAATCTGAAGGGTCCGCCTCACCAGTATGGCCACCCCACATCTACGCGAGGAAGCTGATGAAGTGGAGACAACCCTGTAGAACCTGGAGGCCACCCGCAGTGCATCTCGCTGGAGTAAATGGGTCTCAATTAAAAAGGCAAGGTCAGCATGCTGCCTTTTCAGAAATTCAGTCACACTGGACAGTTGTTGTTCGGGGGTATTCAGGGCCCTAACGTTCCATGAAGCTATATTTATATTGACCATTATCAAAACAGAACAGACAGTAAGGTGTAAACAAGGAAAAAATAAAAAAATAAAAAATAAAAATAAATAAAAGTCTCAATATGCCAGGCATGCACCAGAGGCTGAATGCCCTGGTCGGTCAACCGTAACTTTAGGAAGTGTGTCTCAGGGAAAACCCCCTTCCCACCCCCCCAAACAAACACAAAAATTCCCCAAACCCTTGCTCCAGACCGGCAACGCAGCAGCAACATTAAACACAATAGAAAGGTAAATGGTTCTGCTGCCAGGTCCAGAACATCTACCCTCCCGCCCCCTCCGACCGATGTCGGAAACTGCGCGCACGTGGCGCCCGAAGCCAAGCCGCAAAACACACTAACTGCGCGCACACATCCCCACCGCCTTCTGAGTAACAGCAACGGAAGTAAAATAAAACTGACCCCGTGCCACTGCTTGCTGCCCCGTGTACAGAGCAGGAGAAAACGGCAAATGGGAGTAACCGTCAGCGAACCGGGCAACAGCAGTACAGCAGGCGTCCAATTAACATAGTAGTAGAAGCAAAAAAAAAACAAAACAAAAAAAATAAAAAATCACATAACAGTACATTAATAATAAAATAAAATAACTGGCTTATAGGGGCGAGAAGAGGTTTCGGACCGGCCGTACAGCCTGTGGGCACGGTCAATGGCTGGCTGGAAATTGGGAAGATGGGGGAAAATAGCCGGCCAGAGCTTATTAAGGAAAGACCGCATATCGCCCCCTTCGCGCCCTAGCTTAATCCAAACCACTTTAAGATTGAGGCGACGGCTGCGGTCCTCAATCTCCGTGATTTTGTTATCCAGGGAAAGCAGAGCCTTATTAAAATCAGCCAGCTCCCTGGAGTGCCGATCGGTCACAGCCTTCACTGAGGCGACTTCTTTTTGTATGGATTAAAGGCGGCCCTCAGCGAGTTCAGGTCAGCGCGGAGCTCCGAATGGTGTTGCTGGAGCGTGGCATTTAGCGAGTTCACCTGTTCGGAAACGAAGTTCTTCATTTCCGTGAGAAAGGGAGCCAGGAGAGGGGAAAGAGCCTCCTCAGTAATGCCGCCATCAGAGCGGGGTACTTTCTTCTCCGGGCTGGAAAGGGCTGGGCGAGGTCTACGCTGATTAGCAGCCATCAGGAGGAATAACAGGGCAAGCGCCGAAATCGTGCGAAATTGCGAACGGGAGAGTGACAAGGGGACAGACTAAAGGGCAAAAAGGCGGATGGGACGCGCGGACGAGCAGAGCTAGGCAGCCATTAGCGACGAGCGTCCCCATACATAGCTGATATCTAGTAAGTTGGCCCAGCCCTCGGAATATGTATGTGGCCCTCACTAAAAAACGTTAGGACAGCCCTGCTGTAGACGAAAGGGCCGCTGTTCTCTCTGCTGGTTTTCATTTTGAATTCACAGCGGGGCATATCTGCAAGAAAACATAGGAAAACCAGGTATCTGAGCCTGATGAACTGAGAGATACTAGACTAGCAAGGTTTGTGTTGAAGGAGCTTACTTACCATTGGGTCTCCTTTGTCCAAATATGCGGCGGAACAGCCTGACGAAGAAGTGCTTTACACGTTTAACTGCTCTGAATCTTGGCACCTTGTGGTAGCTGTTTGATGGAATTTCCTCCGGAGTGAAGCCCTAGGGTTGTAGTTTAAGATGTTTCGGTTGAGCAAAGCAATTCCTCAGGACGCATGAATACTATTGAACTCAGCAGACCAGCAGTTTGCATGTACCTTAGTGAAGAACTTATGGTTTAGGATTTGCTCCAATGTGGGCCGATCCTGTGGATTCTTTTGCAGGATCCAAGAAATCAATTTCTTGGCTGATGAGGAGAGGGACTTGGGTAGAGTGTACACTCCTTGAGTGACACGCAGCTTGATTTCTTCAGTGTCGCCATCAAAGGGGTATGCACCAACAAGCATCGTATACCTGTATCGAGAAAGTCAGCAACGGCATTTGAGTTTCATTTGCATATAACAACATTGGTGCATTGGTGCATTTCAGATATCATTCTTGACTCTGACTGTGAGGACGATTGAGAAGGTATACATACATGATACACCCCAGCGCCCAGACATCTGACTCTGGCCCGTGTCCCTCCATCTTCCACACTTCAGGAGCCGCATATTCTCTCGTCCCACAAAAGCGTCTACAACACACACAAAAGGAAAACAGTATACATGTGCTTCAGCCTGCTGCATTGAGCAATTTGAAAGATTTGCTGGAGAATCTAAGAAAAAGAACCCACTTCTGCCTCCTTTCCAGTGGCTCCAGCTTGGTGGCCAGTCCAAAGTCAGCCACTTTTAATCCCAAGGCCTCCGTTAATAATAAGTTCTCTGAAAGACCAATGACTCAAATATTTCACCTAATAACACCAGACATTAAACAGTTGCAGAATACAACAGCAGGCAGCAATCATATAAACCACACAGGAAATGCCATGTAAAATGCCAACACTAACATGTGAAGAATTAAACAAATCACGTGTGCACGCACACATACTGTACCTAATTTGAGGTCCCTGTGGACAATGCCTTTGCCATGGATGTGTCGTAATGCCCCAATGAGCTGCCTCATGTAAAACCTCACTTCTGGCTTGCTCAGGATTTCACGTTCTTGAAGGAGGTCTAGCATCGACTAGAATGGGAAAAGAAAGGATGGCGTGAGTCGACATAGAGTCTTAACCTTAACAAACTGTCTGCAAAAGCCAGAAACAGCTGGGCTCAACCCCCTACTGCACAGCTCCATGAAGATATACAAGAATTTATCATCTTCTACATGATGGGAGAAGTTTACAACTTGCTGGTGTTGCAGCAGCTTCAGCAGCACCACTTCTCGGAGACTCTGAAATGTCAGACGTGTTACCACAATGAGCATAAGGGAAATGCAATTTAACTATGGAGGGGGCTGACTTCAAGCAGGATTCAGACCACATACCTCTTTTATTCCATCAGAGTGCTTTATCGGAATCACCTTCACTGCAAATATCTGTCCAGTGAAAATGTCCATCATCTTGAAGCATTGGGCAAAACCTCCCTAAAAACACAAGTGCATTAAGAATTTAAGAATTTCTGCCATACGTAATTGATTACCCATTTTCCGTAATCTACTCTACTCTGATTTTTCATCCTGCTCCCGCAGAAATGTGTAATATTTCGACCCGCCCACATCTGTTATGGTTTGTCCAGCTCCCACCTGCTGAATCCTGCAAGCAAGGCTGCTGGAGTATAGGGTGTGCCAAAAATACCGGACACATTTTAAACGCTATAATATCTTGGCTTATAAAAATTAAATAAGGTACCAAATTTTTTTTTATCTAACTATGCTACAGACCTGAATTAAAAAATATCTAAACAGTCTCAATAGAAACATTTCACAGTCAAAATGAGAGAAATATAGGGAAACATTGAAATTTGTGGCGCGGCTCTGCGTTTATTTCAACTAGAGGTCTGCGCAGGACTGATTTTTCATCCCGCTCTGGCACAAGAAACTGTCAAATGTAGACCCGCGCCGCTTCCCGCGAGTCCCTCGGGCGTCCCACCCCGTTGCAGACCTCTACTCTACAAGACAAATTGTAACTTAATTATCTACGGTATCTTTATAGTACATACTTCTCCCAACAGTTCGAGTCTGCGGTAAAATCGCTCATTTCTGTGATCAAAGATGATCTCAGGAACTTCGTGTCTCCGCTGAGGACAAGCCATGTTGCAGTAAGACAGAAACCGACGAAGTGGCGTCCAGTAACTAGGCAACGGAACAAGGTACGTTCCATAATTACGTAACGCATCGGAAATTCGAACAAAAACATGAAATTACTTTTTTCCCCTCCAAGAAATCACAGGTATTACATAAAACTTTTCTGCAAACACACCCACTGGCATTAGTTCGACCAAAAAAACAATCAGTTTCAATAACTCACAATATACACCTCTAGTTTTCATGAGAATATTAAATCAGCCATCCGACACGCTTTTACTGTCAGGTACCCAAACCCAAGGGAGGGTGTTGGCACATCGACAAAACTGTCGGTGCAGCGGTGAGAAAAAATCAGGAGAAGACTAACAATAAAGGAATTATAATATCGGAGGAAAATAAATTCACACAACACGTTATTAACTATATGAACTGGGAACAATCTCCATCCTCTTTCTTTTATCGTACGCACACACATACATATACACTTATATACACTTCGAGCATGCGCATCACAGCTCAATGCCCCCTACCGTACAATCAAATTATGACAGACCATATATAATTGAGAGCATACATTTACATTCACATGTTAACACCCCCACTTGCTCTCACATTGCTAACTTAAACATTTTCTTACAGTATTATCACTGTACCACCTACCACAACAATCAACACATGGATTTACATACCAAACATAAATCCTTTAAACTTTCCTAACTTCACCTTTGTTGCAGGTTTTGTCAAAAGGTCAGCAACCATCTCGTCTGTTGGACAATAGTCCAGTGTAATTTTTCCCTCGTTTAACATGGATCTTATGTAGTGGTATTTGATATCTATGTGTTTACACCTCTGCCTGCTTACAGGGTTCTTTGCTAGGGCAATTGCACCTTGATTATCTTCATAAATTTTCACTGGTGCATAACACGTTTCCTCATCGATGGTATGTAATAGCTGAGTAAGGTATACACTCTCCTGTGCTGTGGCGGTAAGCGCCATATACTCAGCCTCACATGTGGACAGAGCAACTGTAGATTGTTTCTTTGTTTTCCATGAAATCAAACCTCCAGTTTCACTCAAACTGAAACAATATCCAGTCATGCTCCGTCTGTCATCTGAATCTGCTGCCCAATCTGCGTCACTATAGGCCTGCAGTTTTAGGTTATTCTTACACTTTTTGTAACACATTTCATAACCAACTGTGCCTTTTAGGTATCTTAACACATGTTTTGCTGTCACCCAATGTTGATCACAGGGGTTAGACAGGTACTGTGATAATTTGCTGACTATAAAACTTAAGTCGGGTCTGGTACAAGTTGTCACATAAATTAAACTTCCAACTAACTCCCTGAATTTCCTGGAATCAACAAACACATCTTCAGTACAATTCAGTTTCTGCTCACACGGTGTTAGTCTGGACTTACATTCTGTCATGTCAAACTTTTCTAAGAGTTTCTGAATATATCTCTTTTGGCTCATCTTTACAAAACCATCTCCTAATTCAAAATCTATACCCAAGAAATGTCTCAGTTTTCCAAGGTCTTTCATTTTAAACTTCTGTGTCAGCATTTCTTTCACAGTTTGCATTGAATTCTCATCACTTGCAGCAAGTATCAAGTCATCAACCCAAATAATAAGAATTACTTTGTCACATCTCATTTCTTTAGTGTACACACAATGGTCAGCTGGATTTTGTATGAATCCATTTTCACACAAGTGATCGTGTAACATTTTGTTCCAATTTCTGCCTGATTGTTTTAATCCATACAATGACTTTTCCAATTTGTATACCAATTTTTCATTTTTCTCTGATTCAACTTCGAATCCTTCTGGCTGTTCCATGTACACTTCACAGTCTATCGGTGCATGTAAATATGCAGTCTTTACATCCATTTGATGTAACACCATGTCATTTTGTGCTGCAATCTGCATTAACACTCTAATGCTCGTCATGTTAGCTGTTGGTGAAAAGGTTTCTCTGTAGTTAACTCCAGCTACCTGACTATACCCTTTTGCTACGTACCTTGCTTTGTACGTCTCCGAACCATCAGGGTTGTCTTTAATTGTATATACCCACCTTCCCCCCACTGCATTTTTACCTTCGGGTAAGGTGGTCAAAGTGAACGTGTCATTTTCTCTCAAGGAGTGCATCTCCTCTTTCATAGCATCCATCCACTTATTGGACTCAATAGAATTTACAGCTTCTGGAAATGTCTGTGGTACATTACTAATTAACCTGTAACAATAGTCGATATTGGTTAGTATTTGGTCATCCGTGTTACCATCAGTTTCATAGTCATTCAAGTACCCTGGCTTCCTATGCTCTCTGCTGGGGTAGCGTCTATCAGAACTGTCTGTACAAATTTGGCTGCCCTGAGTTGGTACTTGATTCTCTTCAGTGACTTCTAGGATGTCACTGGTCCTACAGATCTGTCTAGTGTCGGCTTTCCTCCTCATGTCATCGTCACTACAGTCATCAACATTTATCTGGTCAGTCTGTGTGTCCTGCTCTGCTGTACTCCTTTCAACAAATTTCACAAGCCTGTGCTTCAGGACCTTACCGGTATCTGGATAGTACACTAGGTAGGCGGGGCTATATTTGTCGTATCCAACAAAAACTCCCTTCTCACACCTAGAATCTAATTTCTTTTTGTCTTGCCTGTATGCAAAACACACTGTTCCAAATGTTTGCATCCTAGAAATGTTAGGCCTCTTTCCAGTCAACATAAAGTACGGTGTTTGTTTGGTACGACTACAGTAACACCGGTTCCTGACTACTGCTGCTGTCTGTACCGCATACACCCACATGTCTTTGGGTAAGTTACTCTCAATGATCATGCACCTAGCCATATCGAACAGTGTTCTCCACTGGCGTTCTGCAGTGCCATTTTGGTGTGGTGAATAAGGTGCTGATGTTTCATGCCTAATCCCACTTTTGGTTAGTAGTGACTTAAATTCTCTATTTACGAACTCTGTACCATTGTCAGATCGTATGCATTTAACTTTACCATAAGGTGCCGTGTCTGCAATGAACTTCTCCAAAGCTGCTGTAGTGTCACTTTTGTTTTTCAGAAAATATACAAATACTGTACTGGAAAAATCATCAGTAAAAGTCATTGCATATTTATGTCCCTCTCTTGATGCTGGCTCAATTGGACCTGCTAAATCTGTGTGCACTAGTCCAAGTGCTTCACTAGCTCTACTGTCAGGGTTTCTGTTTCTGCTCTGAATGAATTTTCCCTTAACGCACACCTCACAGTTAAGGGAAGACTTATCAACTTTACCCTTAATATTCATGCCATCAACAACATATTTTAACTTAAGAATGTCGTCGAAATTGCAGTGTCCAAGAACCTCGTGCCACTTCTGCATACTCTGACAACTATTACAATTGTCATCACTTTCATCATTAATTGTGTTTAAGAAATAAAGTCTGTTATATTCCTTAATGTCAAATTCATTACCATCTCTAAGCTTAATTTTATCTTTCCCTTTCTGGAAGATCACCCTGGCGCCATTCGCTGTCGCTGCCTTCACGGAAAAAATGTCCTGTGGATACGAGGGAATGTATAACGCGTCTCTCAGCGTCGCTGTACAACGTCGTCCTCTGCTGTCCATCAGCTTTACTAGTGCGTCACCTCTCCGTTGCGCCACTCCGATGGTTTTTGTTCCGTCCGCCAATTCC
Source organism: Paramormyrops kingsleyae (assembly GCF_048594095.1). NCBI lineage: Eukaryota > Metazoa > Chordata > Actinopteri > Osteoglossiformes > Mormyridae > Paramormyrops > Paramormyrops kingsleyae. The sequence continues at coordinate 461,786 of NC_132808.1, read as the reverse complement.
ATGGTGTGTTTATCCGGTTGGAAATCATTGTCAAACGCTTGAAACTTCTTTATGTCGGTAATGATGTGTGACGTCGCGCCTGTATCGACCATCAGACCCTTCAGTTCCACTCTCGGCTGCGTCGTGTTTTCACTCGTCTTGAAAACGAAACTATATTCGGTGTCCTTCTCAGCCATCTGCTTGGCGTCGTCTTTATCACGCGGTCTCCTTCTGCACGTTGCGTCTCTGTGAGTCTTACTTTTGCAATGGCTGCACCACTGGGACTGTCCGGGATGTTTTCTTGAACATACTCTGGCTTTATGTCCTTTTTCTCCGCACCTATAGCACACGATGCCCGTGTTGCTGTACATCGGAGCACCAGGCCTTTCTTGTACTTGAAATTTCATCACGTTGTCCTCTGTTGCACAAGCACTATATTTCTCCGTGTCTTCATAACTCCTCAACCTTGTTTTAAACTCGGCAAACGTTATAGTGTTGTCACCTTGCGTTACATGCACAACAAATGGTTTGAACTTTTCAGGCAGTCCTTTTAAGACCATTGCTATTAAAAGTCCATCACCTAAGGTTTCCCCTGCATTTCTTAGGGCCGTAATGGCATTTTCTGCACGAATGATATAATCAGTCACGCTTTCTCCCTGCGTTTTCTGTAAGGAAGTCAACTCAGTATATAAGCTAATTATTCGTGGTTTGCCCTTACCTGCATAATAGTCTCTTAAAATCTGTAACGCTTTTCTGCCGTCATCTGCCGCTTCTCGCATAACGAGGGAGAGACTTTTATCATCTAGAAATTGTATTAACTCGGCATATGCTTCGCCATTTTTCTCGGCGTCTTCTGCTCTTGCATTTTCTCCAGTGGGCTCCTTAAGTATCGTTTCTTTTAGCCCTTGCAATCGTAGATGGCCCAAAAATTTAGTTTCCCATAGTTCATAATTCTTTTCATCTCCGTCAAACACTAACCTGTTCCATCGGTTGGTTTGTTCCCTCAACCTGGGTTTAACAGCTTGTGCGTCAGCCATGTCTACCACGCTGTCTTCTCGAACTTTCGCGGTAATATTCTCACACGAGTCCTGGGCCCATAACCTGTTGGCACATCGACAAAACTGTCGGTGCAGCGGTGAGAAAAAATCAGGAGAAGACTAACAATAAAGGAATTATAATATCGGAGGAAAATAAATTCACACAACACGTTATTAACTATATGAACTGGGAACAATCTCCATCCTCTTTCTTTTATCGTACGCACACACATACATATACACTTATATACACTTCGAGCATGCGCATCACAGCTCAATGCCCCCTACCGTACAATCAAATTATGACAGACCATATATAATTGAGAGCATACATTTACATTCACATGTTAACAGAGGGAAACAAACAGCACGCGCAGCGGCTGTAAATGGCGCGCGGAGCGCTGCGCGGAGAGGAAGCCGGCAATTAGCCAATGTAGCTATTGCCACGATATTATTTTATAAAGGGGAATCTAAGTTGCATTTAGTTAAGTATATTTATAATTTAATTTAGTAATCGCACTCTTATTGTGCTGGCGTAATATATTTAATATACGATTAATAACAAAAAAAGAAAGGTGAATAAAATATATATATATGCGATTCCTATGATAAGCAAGTCGCAAACACGGACATCGTTGAACTCTGGAAATTACAGTTAGTTACAATAACGTAGACCGACAATTTCCCTTTGTGGCATGCAGCGAAGGATGTATTTAATGTTTCTTTGCAGCTTGTTTTACTAAAATGTAATTCCGCAAGCTGTGCATTCTATTGATTTGTGTGTGGAGTTTGCATGTTGTCCCTGTGTCATCATGGGGCTTCTTCCAGGTTTCCCAGTTTCCATCCACAGTCCAAAAACATGTGAAGTTATTCAGAGTTACCAAACAGCCCATAGTGAGTGAGTGACTGTGTGTCCTTGGAGATAGGTTGGAGCCCCATCTTGGATTGCTCCTTCCAGGGCAGGGTGTGCCAGTGCTTTTCCTGGGTGCTGCCTCACAGAAAAGATCTTGACCTGGTTTCATTTTGAGACAAATTGGCCCAAAATTGAAACAGCAGCACTAGGTGGCAACAAAGAATGGATGGGGCAGCTATAGACGACAATTGACCTTATGAATTGTCGTCTTGTTTTCTGGTTGGTATAAGAATTAATAAAGCATTACAGCATGTCCCCGACCGCGTCCTGCTCGCCTGCAAGGGCCCTTGCTGTATCCTGCTAACCACAAGGTGCCCCAGCTGCATCCGACCTGCCTCCAGGTGCCCCAGCCATGCCCTGCTTGCCTGGTGTCCCCTTGGCATTCATCGCATCTGCGGAGCTGAGAGCTCCTGCCTGGTCTCCTGCCATCCCGTCGCTAACTAACAGGAAGACTATTCCATACTCTAACTACATACTGTGTAAAGAAGTGTTTTCTCAAATCTATTTTAAAATGTTCTCCCGCTAATTTCCACTTATGGCCACGAGCTCTAATATTTAAATTAATATTGAAATAGCCATTTGGCTGAACAGCATCCAGACCCGTTACAATCTAGACCTGGATCATGTCCCCCCTTAGTCTCTTTTCTCCAGGTTAAACAAATTCAGCTCAGCTAACCTCTCCTCATAAGACATTCCTCTAAGACCAGGAATCATTCTTGTAGCCCTTCGTTACACCCTTTCCAAGGCAGCAATGTCCTTTTTAAGGTATGGTGCCCAAATCTGCACACGATATTCTAGGTGGGATCTTACCAAGGAATTGTATAATCGTAGCATCACTTCCCTTGACTTAAACTCCACAGACCTAGAGATGTAACCCATCATCCGATTGGCCTTTTTTATTGCTACCCCACACTGGCGAGAGTGGGACATGGAACCATCAACATACACACCGAGATCTTTCTCGTAATCAACAAAATCACAAAGCGGAGGGACACATGTAACATTTTTCTGCTTGTCACACACACCCCTTAAAGAGAATCACTTGAACAAAAAAGATGAGCATTGCTTAGCTAACATGTTTATAACCACAGCAATAAAACATGATGTCTGATGATGAGGAGTTAAGGTGGCTACATAAATCTTTACACGATAGTATATATTTTATACAATTTTATGTACATTATACTATATACAACTATTATTTATTTGATGAATAAAATATGGAATATGGCCTTTTCCCCCTTCAGAACGCTTTAATTTGAGAACAAGGTTATACAAGTGGATTTCCCTGTTTACAGAACAATTCACTATACTATATTCACTATATCTTCCATTTCTTATAGCCCAGAGCATATGTGAAATTTGAGCACTATTTTTCATATGCAAAAATAATTTGAGTAGCCACTTGTGTGTTTATATCAGGACTTACCAGGAGAGGGGGCCATTGCTTTTCTTACATACCTGTATACCATATGTAGGCCTACATCCATTCATCTTCCAACACCTTAGTTAGAAGAGTAGTTACCACATACTCAGCCAGGTGGCTCTATGTGGTTTGGAAAACAGTCAATAGCAAACATGCAATGCAGCCAATGTTAATATCTGCTGTTCTGTACAGGAAATGCTCAGAATGCATATGACATCAGTCCCAGAAAATTCAGCCCCACCTTCTCATCTGTGGTCAGTCTATTTTAGGTGCATTAAGTGGTAAATACTTTTTTCATCCACCCCATCCTCTCCACCTCGATACACAACCCCTCTAAAAGGACGTGGTTAGACTCTGCTGGCCTCAGTTTAGCTGCAGAAGTGACGCTGATCTTCACAAACGTCCAGTGGAATCATGAAGTCCCATCAGATCTCTGCCTTCTTCCTCCTGATGACAGTGCCGTTGGCTCATAGTAATCTACAGCATCTCACAGCTTTTATCAGGACTTAGTTGGCATCTAAAATTTTAATGATTCATTAAGATTATGAACCCAATTGTGACATGAGTCCAGGTCTGACTAGTTTTTCACTGCATTTCTAATGTACGTATTCAGAGTGGCTGTATATATTTTGTATATAGACTGTATATACATTTTCTGTTCTTCATGTCTGTCCAGATGAGTGCTGTCTTACATACTTTCCGGGATGGCCCTGATACCTGGATATGAAGAGGCCATTGTGAAATGCCCTATACCTGGAATTATGTAAATATTTACTCTTTTCATATATTGTTTTGACCTATTACTGTTTTGAGACTTAAAGTCTTGTGTGCAAAATGTCTATAATATGTTTTTTACTTCAGGGATCGATACAAATGATTTTAACAAGTGAGAAGCAGATCCATGTGTTTTTTTTTCAATTTTTTGACTGTACAGTACATCATTATTGGCAGTGAAATTTGTGTCAATCCCAGCAGTTACTGCGTTTAGCAGGTCAAGAAGAAGCTGGATCAGCAGTAACGCCTCCTCTCTGCCTGGCAAATCGAAAAAAGAATGAATTTTATTGCATTTCACCTTCTGCTGTAATTCTCATATAACATTATTTTGTGTCATCATCCAAATCATTTAAGGTTCTGCTACATTTTATACTTCATTATCTTCAGCTTATATGTTTTTAAAACAGTAGTCAAATTTCAGTTGCACTTATATTGCTTTGCATGCATGTAACTGATTAAAGAGTATTGAAAGTTAATGGTGGCTGACTCGGGTTTTTCATTTAAACCGTTTAATTTACAAAACAACAATCTTTGGTTGGTGGGCATATGAAAAAGACAGTTACAGCTAACATATGTTGAATGAATGATACAAATACAGTCATGGCCGAAATTAACGGCATCCCTGGACTTTTTCCAGGAAATGCACCATTTCTCCCAGAAAATTGTTGCAATTAGAAATGTTTTGGTATATCAATCAATCAATTTATTTATAAAGCACATTTAAAACAACTTCCGTTGACCAAAGTGCGGTACAAGTATAGGAAACAAGTCAGTAGGTACTATACAGTGTTTATAGTTAATATACAGCGAGTATTAATACAATAAAATACCACAGGACACAAATCAATAAGATAAGATAAAAATAATACAGTGGTACCTCAAAACTGGAATTTAATCCGGTCAGAACTCTAGATCGAATCCTAAGAAGTTCGAGTTGTGATCGAATTTTCCCCCATAAGAAATAATGGAAAACCAATTAATTGGTTCCCGGCCCCAAAAAATTACACCTAAATATGTTTTTTTTTTTAAGCATTTAAACACAAAATGAACCGGATAAAACAAGATGAGCATATACTGTACTAAACACATTTATCAAAACAGTAGTTTGTAAAGTAAGAAAATAAATGCATCCAAACAATGTTTAAAGTTAAAAAAATAGAATGTGTCCTGCCCCAATCGTCCGCACCTTCCGTGTGCCACGCCCCCTCGTTAACCCCGCGTGGAATCCCCCTCTGATCAGCTGTTTCTGGTTGTTGTCATTAGTCCTCTGTATTTAGTCCGCGTTTCAGTTTGTTTCTCCAGTCCGGTCATTGTTTTACCTGTAATTAAACCCTGTATTCCCCGATACCCTGACGTCTGCGCCTTTGTCTCCGTTCAGTCCCGCTCAACACGACAATATTATTATAATTAAATGTATTAAAGGTTTATTTTTTATATTAAATTAATTAATAAGAAATCATTATTTTTAAATGTATTTTATTATATAATAATAATTACTGTTACTGTCTATCATTGTCTAAATGATACAGGTTACAGTCGGGCATATTGCTGAAGAATATTTTTGAAATCTTTCATATGTTCTCTCCTCTGTGTTATGTAGCGTGCCGAAACAGAAGATGTTCAACAGGATCTCGTCCACCACACAATAAAAATCTTTGTCTTTAAGAGAGCTGAGCAGGAGGACATCAGCACTGTCTTGGAGGGTTCCTAGGAATGAGTGGCCAAGGAAATGTGGCTATGGCTTGTGCAATTTTTCTTGGCCTTATCTATGCACTAAATCTTACTTACCCTAAATCTCTCAGATATGCATTTGAGGTTTTTCAGAAGCTTGGAGTTGGATGCTTGTAAGTTTTCACCCAAAATGATGTCCCTTTAGAATAAATGGTAACAATTTATAATACTGTTCCGTAGTTAACAGGTAAATATGCAGGAAGTAAGCAGCAACAAAGGAGTAGTGCTTTTGAGTATTGCTGGTCTCATTGGGAATTACACTCACCTAAAGGATTATTAGGAACAATATACTAATACGGTGTTTGACCCCCTTTCGCCTTCAGAACTGCTTTATTTCTATGTGGCATTGATTCAACAAGGTGCTGAAAGCATTCTTTAGAAATGTTGGCCCATATTGATAGGATAGTATCTTGCAGTTGATGGAGATTTTGTTCCACCACATCCCAAAGATGCTCTATTGGGTTGAGATCTGGTGACTGTGGGGGCCATTTTAGTACAGTGAACTCATTGTCATGTTCAAGAAACCAATTTGAAATGATTCGAGCTTTGTGACATGGTGCATTATCTTGCTGGAAGTAGCCATCAGAGGATGGGTACATGGTGGTCATAAAGGGATGGACATGGTCAGAAACAAATCTCAGGTAGGCCGTGGCATTTAAACGATGCCCAATTGGCACTAAGGGGCCTAAAGTGTGGCAAGAAAACATCCCCCTCACCATTACACCACCACCACCAGCCTGCACAGTGGTAACAAGGCATGATGGATCCATGTTCTCATTCTGTTTACGCCAAATTCTGACTCTACCATTTGAATGTCTCAACAGAAATCGAGACTCATCAGACCAGGCAACATTTTTCCAGTCTTCAACTGTCCAATTTTGGTGAGCTCGTGCAAATTGTAGCCTCTTTTTCCTATTTGTAGTGGAGATGAGTGGTACCCGGTGGGGTCTTCTGCTGTTGTAGCCCAACCTCAAGGTTGTGCGTGTTGTGGCTTCACAAATGCTTTGCTGCATTCCTCGGTTGTAACAAGTGGTTATTTCAGTCAAAGTTGCTCTTCTATCAGCTTGAATCAGTCGGCCCATTCTCCTCTGACCTCTAGCATCAACAAGGCATTTTCGCCCACAGGACTGCCGCATACTGGATGTTTTTCCCTTCGCACATCATTCTTTGTAAACCCTAGAAATGGTTGTGCGTGAAAATCCCAGTAACTGAGCAGATTGTGAAATACTCAGACCGGCCTGTCTGGCACCAACAACCATGCCATGCTCAAAATAGCTTAAATCACCTTTCTTTCCCATTCTGGAGGGGACTGTCCAGGGTATTAAAAAGAACATGAGGTTTTTGACTATTGTTTGACACAACCTCTGAGAAATGTTGTGATTTCGCTGCTTTAACTGCTCTCATGCTCCTGAAGGCTGTTTTTGAAGATGTTCAGGGAGACTTGAAGATTGTCCTCCTTCCACTTTCTCTCAGCACGCCTGCACACACATCTGAGAGCGCGTGTGGTCTCATTCAACCACGGTTCAGTCGCTGGTTTGGAGCGTTTAATCCTCGTAGGAGCTACTGAGTCCAGAATATCAGAACATGCGGAGTTGAACAGATCATACAGTTCATCCGTGTTGAGATCACCACAGTTTGCACTGGTACAGAGCACAGAGTCATTAAAGGCAATGGAGAATCGAGCAGCAGTTGAAGGATTAATGGTGCACACAGGTAGAGCTGGAGCGCGGGGTTTAACGTGGGAGGATGGCAGCATGAATGTAAACAAAACAGCAAAATGGTCCGATATACATGTGTTGTATATATCGACGTCTGACAGATCTAAACGATATGACAGAACAAGGTCTAATGTGTGCCCCTTTACATGTGTCAGGACATTCACTGATTGAGTTAGGTTAAATGAATCAACAAGACTGAGAAATTCATTGACTGATGGTCAATGACATCGATGTTAAACTTACCGACAATAAGAAGTCTGTCATTTGGCGCACAAACACACACAACAGAAAGGCTGAGTCAACTTTTCTCCATTTTAACTGGCTTCAAGTGTGTTTGCTATATTGCCAGCACCTGTTTCTTGCCACAGGTGAGTTCAAACGAGCATCATATACTTGAAATAAAATGATTTACCCGCAATTTTGAAAAGGTGGCCATCATGTCTGAATCCAAAGAGTCATATAGTCGGAACTCATTGGTTAATTCAATAGGCTCTCCAAATATACTGTGTCATTAAGCATTTTCAATTCATGTTCAGTTTTTCAACAGAAGTAAGATGCCTGTTGTCCCATGTACATTTAAGGTTCAGATGAATTGAAGAGTAACTTTAAGACCTTACATGCTATGATGCCTCCAATAAACATTGTTGTTTCAACTCTACATTGAAATATAATAATCTGAAAGTATTTATTGTCTTTACTTGGCCTTGCCTTTGAAGATGTCTGTAAAATATGCATTGGATATGTAATTCGATTCTTAGTGTTAGTGTAGCAACAATGCTAACCTGTGCACCACCATGCAGAGTTACCATGCACAAATTTATGAATCATATAAATCAGTCTTAATATCTTCTATAATCTCTAAATTCGATAAATGTATACAGTGACCTATGTACTATTAAAATTTAGTCAAATTTACCAGGTTTTTTTAAATCAGTAACCATTTACAGTTTTATTGTATCTGTCTGTAACAGGGTGACAGGTAGCCCATACCAAGGTTTAAAATATTGGGGGGGGGGGGGGGGGGCAGTAAAAGGTACCACCTGAGATGGAAAATATTGTCTTTTACTATTGTCTTTTTTTTATCTAAAATAAAAAAGAAAGTATCAAAAAACAAAAAAATGAAAAAATAAGATTTTCAAAAGTGAAAAGGAACTTGTTCCATAGAATCACCCACTGAAGCTGATGTAACTGTAGAATGTTAGTAAACATGGAGGGAAATTCCCAAACACGCATACATCAGTTACTTCAGACATACATTCATGTCACACCACTCTTTCACATAGGGCATTGGAGGGTGGGGGGAGCTGTGCAGGTCCTGAGTCGGCTGCTTCGGCAGCCCACAGCTGGACAGCGCGACTCCCTTCTCCTCTATTTTAACTCCACTTTAGACATTGAGGGCCTGTGGGGGCTGGGGGGGGAGGACCGCAGCTCTGGCTGGGGTATCCATCCCCCACTTGTGTCCCCCCACATTTTAACTGCACCCTAGCTCCACACACACGCCCATTCCCATTGATCAAGGGGGGTGGTGGGCGGACCGGGGGAGTTGGGGGATGGGGGGGGGCGGCGGGTGCTGGCTGGCGGGCCCGGGTGCGGGGCGGCGGCGTCCGCGGGGGGCTGCCGGCCTTCGGCGGGGGGCCACTAGCCTGCGACCTGGGGGGTGGGGGAACAGCCTCTGGAGCCGACCACTGGACAATTCCAGGGCATCTGCTGTTGGGCCTCGAGATGAGTGTGTGCGTGTGGGCGTGCGTGTCTGTGTGTGTGTATCTGGTGAGTGTGTGCGTGTGGGCGTGCGTGTCTGTGTGTGTATCTGGTGAGGGTGTGCGTGTTGGGCGTGTGTGTCTGTATGTGTGTATCCGGTGAGTATGCATGCTCTGTTTGTCTGCATGTATGGCCTGGGATGGGGGAGCACGTCGGTGTTGGGGTGGTGTGGGTGTGGTGGGGTGCGAGTGTTTGGTGAATGTGGGTATCTGGGTATGAATGGCTCGTCGGCGATGCCGGCACAGATGAGGCCCCAGACACCTCCTTGGGTTGGGGCGGGGGGGCGCTGCGGCGGGGGGCGGGGGTGTCCCCCTGGGTGTTGGCGCCGTACGTCCGGGCGTGCCTTGCCTGGCGCCCGCTGCCCTGCGGCACTGTCGACTATCGCCCCACGCCCCCCCTGCCGGCCCGCATCCACCTACACCACACATAGGTAATGGGGGGTGATCAGCTATTCACCCCCCATCTTACACATTAGACGCCACATCTAGACATCACACCGCACCACACAGAGGGAAGGGGGGGCGATTAGCCACTCATCCCCCCCTCATTATCTTAACTGCATTTTAGACAATACATCCACGTCACACCACTCCTCCACATAGGGCCTTGGAGGGCGGGGGGAGCTGTGCAGGTCCTGGGTCGGCTGCTTCTGCAGCCCGCAGCTGGACTGCGCAGCTCCCTTCCCCTCTATTTTAACTCCACTTTAGACACTTAGGGCTTGGGGGGGCCGGTGGGTGTCTTTTCCCCATATGCTCCCCCATATCTCAACGACACCTTAGCTCACACACATGTACACCATCAATGATCAAGGTGGGTGGGGGGCGGTTGGGGGGCGGACGGGGTGAGGGGTCCTGGGTGTGGCGGGCGCCGGCGGGTGGGCTTGGGGGTGGGGCGGCTGCATCTGTGGGGCGCTGCCGGTCTCCGGCGGGGTGCCCGCTCGCCTGCGATCTGGGGGGGTGGGGAACATCCTCTGGGCCGTCCACTGGGCAAGTCCAGGGCATCTGCTGCCGGACTTCAAAGACGAGCAGGTGTGACTGGGAGTGTGTGTCTCAGTGTGTGTATGAGTGCATGCATGGATCGGTGTGTCTGCATGTTTGTCCTGGTACGGGGAGCACGTGGATGATGGGGCGGTGTGGGGGCGGCAGTGAGGGGACTTGGGGGAGGGAGGGTTGGGATCTGGGCTTGGGGGAGGGGGGGTCGGGGTAGCCAGGGGCGAGTGTGCTTGGTGGCTCTCGGGGCGTCCCCCTGGTCCCCCGGGTGGGGGTTCTTGGGGGGGGGCGGGTCTCCCCCGGGGCTGGCGAGGCCCCCACGGGGTGTGCGGGTGCTCTGGGCTCCGGGCTCTATCCGTGCCTGCGTGGCCGGCCCCCGGGGGGGGGGCGGCGCGCTGCTGCCTGTGGCCGTGGGGTTCCTGGCTCGTGCTCGCCGGTGGGGGGCGCCCGGTGCCTCCCCCCCTGCCTTCCTTGGGTGGATGCGCAGTCTTCCGGTAGCGGGGGGCCCGGGTACCTGGCCGCTGTGGGGCGGCTGGGTCCATGACCCGTCGGGGCTCTCCCGGCCGTCTGGGGGCTCCGGGGCGGCGTTGTTATGGCCTCGCACACTCCCTGGGAATCATTCCATGTTAACCTGCACACTCATACATACACTCACAACACCCAAACATACACACATACACAAATGCGTACACACACACATACACGTATGCGTACACACACACACATACACGTATGCGTACACACACACACATACACGTACATATGCACACGCACACATACACACACTTTCATATCAACACACATACACTTAGAACGCACACACACATAGACATGCACGCACACATACTGTACACACAGGAGAGCCTAGGGCTCTCATCCCCTATTTTTACCCCTGTTTCTCCTTGTATGGGTGTGTGTGTGAGAGTATGTGTGAAAGTTGGTGTGTGGCTTCCACTCCCTCCTCTTAGATGCAGATACGGGTACGACAATATTTAGACAGTGTTCCTGGTGGTCTGCTTATGCATATGTGTGTGTGTATGTGTATATATATATATATGTGTATGTGTGTGTATATATATGTGTATGTATGTATATGTGTATATATATATATGTGTGTATATGTATTTTTTTTATTTATTTATTTATTTTTTCCGCTGGTATTAACGTATTTAATTCCAGGAGCAGATACTGACACAAGCATATTCCCACGTCATAATAGTACCACTGGTTTCTTTGTGTGTATACTGTTTGTGTGTGTCCCTGGATCTTATCTTTCAGATACAGCAGCTGGTGTAATGATACAGTATCCAGCAGTAAGATGCAGAAGCTGTCCTTTTATTACTCTTTCTTTTTTGTTCTACTGTTTATGTATTATTTCTCTTTCCCTGTCTCTCTCTCTCTCTGACCTCCTTATTTTATTTTTATTTTTATTATGCATTTATTTATTTTTCTACTTCCTCTGTCTCTCACCCCTTTCTCTCCTTTCTCACTTTCTCTCTCTATCTCTTTCTCACTAACCCCCCCTGTCAGCTCCGGCTTTGTGGCGCAATGACATACAACCGATTAATAAAGAGTATACCTCAAGTAACAAGAGGAGCTTAAATCCGAAGCTCCACTTGGCAAAATAAAAGTGTTGGCACAATAAAGCACCCAGACTAACATCCTGCTTGCTAAACCGCCGGACATGACAAGGGGAAAAAAAAAAAAATACATCAGTTATGTGTATTTTTCTATGACCGGCACACAAACTTAAGCCCAATTTTCAATGTAACCTTTTTCTCCCACTGCGCTTCTCGTTCATCCCAAAGGTGTTTAATGGGTTTGAGGTCAGTGTTCTGTTCAGGCCACTCAAGTACTTCCACACCAAACTCACACAACCATGTCTTTAAGGATCTTGTTTTGTACACAGGGGCAGAGTCAAGCTGGAACAGAAAAGGGCCGGTCAAAAACTGTTCCGACAAATTTGGAAGCATAGAATTGCCCAAAATGTCTTGGTATGCTGGAGCAGTAAGAGTTCCTTTCACTGGAACTGAGGTCCAGTCCAACCCATGATAAACAACCACACACCATATTCCTCCTACACTTAATTTTACACTTGGTATGTACAAAGTAACTGAGATCACCCGTGTGACATGTGACGTCACCGGGGATCTCCCCCGGGCTGACGCGTGACAATTATCAGCACAGAGCATGTCAGGAGATGTATAAATAGCCATTTGTTGTCGTATGTGCCCTTGTCTATGTGATATGTGAATCCTGTCCAAATCTCACGTGTCTTTATACAGTGGATATAAAAAGTGTACACACCCCTTAAAATTCCAGGTTTTTGTGATGTAAAAAATGACATCATGATAAATCATTTCAAAACTTGCCCACCTTTAATGTAACCTGATAACCTGAACAATTCAATTGAAAAACAAACAAATATGTTATGGGGAAAAATATATGAAAAAAAAGATACAATAAGCTGGTTGCATAAGTGTGCACATCCTTAAACTGATACTTTTTTGAAGCACCTTTTGATTTAAATACAGTCTTATTGGGCAGGAGTCTATCAGCATGACACATCTTCACTTTCCAATATTTACCCTCTCTTCCTTGCAAAAGTGCTCCAAATCTGTCAGATTGTGAGGGCATCTCTTGTGCACAGCCCTCTTCAGGTCACCCCACCGATTTTCTATTGGATTTACGTTGCTAGTGGGACAACAACCACCTGTAAACACAAAGGAAGGCGTTCAGGCCCAGGAGTGGAGGGCTGGACTTTAGGTCACACTGTAGCATACACTGAAATATGTTTCTCATTTATTTACAACTCATTTAGAATTGGGTTCTCTTCATCTACTTTGAGGGCTTGTGTGAAAATCTGATGATATTTCAGTTCACATTTATGCAGAAATGTAGACAATTCTATGGGGTTCACAAACTTTCAAGCACCATTTTATTTAGGTGCAGCAGCGTCCTCCAGGCCAAAGTCACTGGATCATCTCAGTTTGTGTTGGGGGCTCCAAGATGATCAAAAATATCACTGGCAGTAGGATTTGTTTTTTTATTGGTGATGGACAGCCAGCCCTCCAGGGTGTACCCCAGACACGTGACGGACAGGCACCCCTCCAGGGTGTACCCCAGCCACGTGACGGACAGGCACCCCTCCAGGGTGTACCCCAGCCACGTGACGGACAGGCAGCCCTCCAGGGTGTACCCCAGCCACGTGACGGACAGGCAGCCCTCCAGGGTGTACCCCGGCCACGTGACGGACAGGCACACCTCCAGGGTGTACCCCAGCCACGTGACGGACAGGCAGCCCTCCAGGGTGTACCCCGGCCACGTGACGGACAGGCACCCCTCCAGGGTGTACCCCAGCCACGTGACGGACAGGCAGCCCTCCAGGGTGTACCCCGGCCACGTGACGGACAGGCAGCCCTCCAGGGTGTACCCCAGCCACGTGATGGACAGGCAGCCCTCCAGGGTATACCCCAGTCACGTGATGGACAGGCAGCCTGCCAGGGTGTACCCCAGCCACGTGATGGACAGGCAGCCCTCCACGGTGTACCCCAGCCACGTGATGGACAGGCAGCCTTCCAGGGTGTACCCCAGCCACGTGATGGACAGGCAGCCTTCCAGGGTGTACCCCAGCCACGTGATGGACAGGCAGCCTTCCAGGGTGTACCCCAGCCACGTGACGGACAGACACCCCTCCAGGTTGTACCCCAACCACGTGATGGACAGGCAGCCCTCCAGGGTGTACCCCAGCCACGTGACGGACAGACACCCCTCCAGGTTGTACCCCAGCTACGTTCCCTATGCCACCCTGTGACCCTGAATGGGATAATCGTGTATTTAGCTAAATTATTTAGGTTTATATAATCAGTTTTTCTTTGGGACATGGAGGAATCTGATCAGTCACTGAAAGGCAGATTAGGATATGACTGGGTGGGCTGAATCGGATTGAAGTCCAAATTTATTAAGGCTTAGTTTGGCTTCAACACAGACTACGGTAGAATCTGCCAAGTACAGCTTAATTAGAAGGTCAGTTACCCCTGATTAAGTCAGGTGGCTTCATGTGGTTTGAAAATCAGCCAATTGGAAACATGCAATGCGGCCAATGTTAATATCTGCTGTTCTGTATAGGAAACACCCAGAATCAGGGTTCAAATTACGGGGGAGCTAAGGGGAGCTCGGCTCCCCTGAAAAGGACCTGGGCTCCCCTGAAAGCCTACTTTGAGACGTTTAGGGGGAGCTCTAAAACACTTTCCATTTTTTGTGTCGCATATAGATTTTGATTTTCTGTACATTAAGGTTCCTGAAATAAATGATGATATTAAAAATGTGTCAATGTTGTGTGTTTATTCGCTCATTACATTACTATTTCCGAACACTATTTTCTGTCTCCTGCTGTGACCATCCATGCGTGGCGGCGCTGCACTGAAATTACCGTATTTTTCGGACCATAAGACGCACTTTTTCCCCCCAGAAGTGGGTGGAAAAAGTCCCTGCGTCTTATGGTCCGAATATTGCTCTGCTCACGTGCTTTAACCTTCTGGGTTCGAGTGCATTGTACAGCGTACTTTTCGCGTCTATTTCAGTTTATATCTCACTGAAATCTTAATGTAGAATAATGAAAAAACGCTGGCTTCTGTCTTTTCAAAATTACGTTAAATAAAAAAATACATAAAAAAAATCAAACCATGTCACCTTACTTTGTTTTACCTGCATCGGGGGCGTGTAGTACCGCTGTCACCCGAAGATCGCTATTCACATTCTAAATAGCCGCATTAGCGCGTATTCAAATCGCATTCGCATGGTAATTTGCTGAACAACGCAGCGGTGAAACGCGATCTAGATACATCCCCATCAGCGCCATAAAAGGGGGGAGGGATGTGGCCAGGTAAGGATGGTTGACATAAAATATTTTAGGACACTATTTGGTTGAGAATTTTTTTTTCTTCATTTCCCTCCTCTAAAACTAGGTGCGTCTTATGGTCAGGTGCGTCTTATGGTCCAAAAATTACGGTACTACGTTTACGTCACCACTTGAACTTCTCACTGAGTTGGTATTTGAATGTTAGCTTAACTTCAAGTTCAAAACATACTTTATTCGTTTTTTGGAACACTCTGTGGATACTAATAAGAATGTCAAAAAGAAAGCAGCCAAACCTCAGTCAATTTGGATTTACAAAACAAACGAAGAGGAGTGATGACAGTGCACCAGCTACAACTAGCTTGCCGGTGTTACCGCCGCTGCCGCCGCTAAAAGTTGCTGCTAGTGACAGCACCAGCACCGAGGATAGCGAGACTTTGGCGCCAGAAACCACCGCTGCGACCTGCAGCGGACCAGGCGATCATGCAACACCTTTCAACTGGACAACAAAGCAATGGAGTGAGTGGAGAATCAGGAATACATGGCTCTACTCCAAAAATCAGAAGTTAGGATGTACAGTATGCATGGAGGCAAAAAGCCTGCTGCTCGCCGAAAGAGCAACGGGAGTACATCTGTCAGAGGAATGGATGAATGGAGAGGTCAGCAGCGAGTCACAGAATAACCTGCAGAAAAAGATTTACAAGCATCGGGACAGTCACCGACCCTCAACATCCTGGGTTACAGGACGGAAAGCAAAGACAGAAGACCCCAGGCCTCTGTGGTCACTTCTGATTTAAGGTAAGAATCATGGAATTACTTACTTGATCTGTGCGTTTGTGAGGATTGGCCCTAATCCTATTTAATATTGATGTATTTTTTTATGATTGTTATGTACGGAAGAGGATTAGGGCCACCATGAAAATATTATTTGAATTCTGACTTTAATCTCAGAATTCTGACTTTAATCTCAGAATTCTGACTTTTTTCTCAGAATTCTGACTTTAATCTCAGAATTCTGACTTTAATCTCAGAATTCTGACTTTTTTCTCAGAATTCTGACTTTAATCTCAGAATTCTGACTTTAATCTCAGAATTCTGACTTTTTTCTCAGAATTCTGACTTTAATCTCAGAATTCTGACTTTAATCTCAGAATTCTGAATTTAATCTCAGAATTCTGACTTTTTTCTCAGAATTCTGACTTTAATCTCAGAATTCTGACTTTTTTCTCAGAATTCTGACTTTAATCTCAGAATTCTGACTTTAATCTCAGAATTCTGACTTTTTTCTCAGAATTCTGACTTTAATCTCAGAATTCTGACTTTTTTCTCAGAATTCTGACTTTTTTTTTCCTTCTTCCATGCAGATTGATAGTGAAGTCATTGGGCTGGTGGATGATGCAACTCTGGTGAATTATATCCTTTCCTATATGGAGACTGAATTGCTCTTTTCAATTTCTGCAAAAGTCTTAATTTGAAATGATCACATAAGTTTTATCAGTTTTTCTGCTTACAACAATGCCTGCAATGCCATATGCGGATGACTTAATCAGACTGTACTTCAGACTTTCTTTTACTAACAAAGAAATACTCACACTTTTAGCACACAACAATCAGATAGTCATAAGTGTCCGAACTCTAAAGAGAATTTGTAAAAGACTAGGTCTATTCAGAAGGAGAAACCAGTCAGACCTGGACGAAGTGCTGGCTTTTGTCCAACATGAGATTATGACTAATGGACAGATGCAGGGTTACCGCTGGCTACATCTTCGCGCAGTTCAACGAGGATTTGTTGTGTCACAAGATACAATAAGACGCATCATCAAATTGGTTGATCCACAAGGTGTGGAATTAAGACGATCACGGCGTTTGAGAAGACGCCAGTACAGCTGTAGAGGACCAAATGCACTTTGGCACATGGACGGCTATGATAAATTAAAACCCTATGGCATTGCCATTAATGGCTGTATAGACGGTTTCAGCCGTTATGTGTTATGGATGGAGGCCTATACCACGAACAATGATCCTAAAGTAGTTGCAAGCTACTTCATCAAAACAGTTTCATCCATAGGTGGATGTCCAGAGAGGATTCGTGCAGAAAGGGGTACAGAAAACGGCTGTGTAGAAGAAATGCAGATGTTTTTGCGCAGAAACGACCCAGACAGTTTTGCAGAGGAGAGAAGTTTTCTTTATGGAAGAAGCACAGCAAACCAGCGCATTGAGGGATGGTGGGGTACCCTCCGCAAACAAAGTGCACAGTTCTGGATAAACTTATTTCTAACCTTTCAGGATGATGGTCACTTCACAGGAGACTTTTTGGACAAAAATTTTATTCGGTTTTGTTTCCTCAATCTTGTTCAGGTACAAATCTTTCCTCGCCCTCTTCAGCAATAAAAATTGCATAATAAAAGTAAAAATAATTCCAATATTAATGATATTTTTATAAAAATAAGTATTCTAAAAATGTACTTATAGTGCTTTTGGTTGTGTGTAGAAAATGTTTACAAGCTCTCTCAAAGTCAGGTGAACATTGTTTCTTTTTTTATACTTTGATGGCACTGAATTTAATTCACTATACCAATGATATCAACTCCACCTTTCTCTGGACAGGTACATAGGGCACATTTGTTTTTATTGTCACATAACAGGCCTTGTATTGTAAGGCATGAGTATATAGGTCAATACGTGGATTGAAATTCTGGGTTCAGAAAGAGCATTTAGTCAAAACTGTGAGTCTTAGCCAGACACAAGCAAATTTCTGGGATTCAGTTCTAGAAAGAACTGTTACTCTGAGTTAGTTAATGTAGTAACTGACTCTGTAAACCTAACCTTTTTCTGGCAGGTTTTCTTTAACTAACTGACTTTCTCTCTGATTCCTCCCCTCCTGCTGCCGAGTTCAAAGGAGCTGTATGACACAATATTTAATTTCCTTATGCACACAGTCAATATCCAAGCACATATCTGAATGCATTTATTTGTAGAACTTTAGTTTTTAGAAACATCTAAATTTCGGTTAGATACAAGTTTGTTAAAATAAGTACTTTTCAATCAATCAATCCTTCATCAAGGAGAGACACACAGATGTGTGGACAGTGTGGCTTCATCCATGCCACCTCAATTATATAGTCAGTGATTTGCCCTGAGCTCAGAATAACATGTATTGCCCCCCTTTATAACACTGTGATTATTAAGGCAGCTGTATGGTTGTCAGTTCACCTGCTCTGATTTACTGTAGGGTTTTTTTTTGCAGTAATCACTGTTTAAAGTCTTTTCCTGTGATAGTTGGATTGTCATTAGCTGATGGGGAAATACAGTGACAACACAGCAATTTAGACAGACCCGTTTCACATTGCTTGTAGTCTATAGTTACTATGCTTCTTTCTATGCAGGATGAACTTGATGAAGTTGTCAACACATGGAATTCACACAAAATCAGGCCAAGATCAAACGGTGACATGGCATCGGGCCGGCCTGTTATGATGTACTCCTTCCCAGAACTGCACAATGCTGATGATAGACTTAAACCTGTTTCCATGGAGGAGGTCAATTTGTGTATGGAAGAATGTACTCCCAAAGGCCAGTTTCCATGCGATGAGACTGTTTTTGAACTGTGTTGTCTACTGATGGAGGAATATGGTTGGGATGCTCCAGCAGATCCACTTGCTGCAGCTGATCTGTACATCATGTTAAGAGAGCAAATACTG
This sequence comes from Paramormyrops kingsleyae, assembly GCF_048594095.1. Classification (NCBI taxonomy): domain Eukaryota; kingdom Metazoa; phylum Chordata; class Actinopteri; order Osteoglossiformes; family Mormyridae; genus Paramormyrops; species Paramormyrops kingsleyae. The sequence continues at coordinate 442,902 of NC_132808.1, read as the reverse complement.
CAAAATATTTGATAAATGCTACAAATCCAGTTTTTACTAAATAAAAAAGAAAATATGTAGTTTAGCCCTTTAATAGTTATCTTGTAAGTAGACTGTGTTGCTTTTTCAGTGCATATCTATGTCTCAACATGAAGATGACTGCAGTGTAGGCCTGGCAGAATATAATGAGAGAACATAACCAGTATAGAAGCCAACATAGGAAATACATCCCCCGAATATATAGAATTTTTTTTATGAGTTAGTTTAATTACATAAGTACTGAATCATTTTTGCATGGACTATCCAAATTAAATGGGAAGTGAAATCTCTGTAGGTAGTTATTACACATTATGCAGTCTGAAACATTCTAAATACCATGGCAGGGTGAGATATAAAACATACTTTTGTATTATATGCAAAATTCTGACTTGAATAAAAAATGAGAAGTAGTATTTCTACTTGTGGAGTATTTTTCTTAAGCATATGCTTGCATTTTAATTTGAATATCTTGTTTGTGTACTTTTTTAACAACACAGAATTTGACTAGTTAGCTGATAAGTGTCTGAAAGTCTCAGTTGTCCAGGTCATGGTTATACCAAAAAAGGCCAGTTGGATGGCCATTGTGTATGATTTTCAGTGGAAGCACTTCATGTGTCATATTTTCCTTAACACTTGAAATCTGTTCTTATCGGTAAATCCCTAACTCTATGTAATGGTGACAAGTTGGCACCTGGTGCTGTTAAAATAATTGACTGCACATTTAAATCAGCCAGTTACTGGTAATCATAGAGCCTTTTTATCAGAATGTCTATGCACGCAGCCCTCCGGTGGCGGGGGGCCCGGGTACCTGGCTGCTGTGGGGCGACTGGGTGCATGATCGCTCGGGGCTCTCCTGGCCGTCTGGGGGGGTCCAGGGCGCCGTTGTTGTGGCCTCGCACACCCATTGGGAATCATTCCATGTTAACCTGCACACTCATACATACACTCACAGCACACAAACATGCACACATGCACACACATACACACGTATATATGCACACACACATACACACTTTCACATCCACACACATACACATAGAACGCGCACACGCATAGACACACACATACACACGCACACGCACACACAAGAGAGCCTAAGGCTTTCTTGCCCTATTTTATCCCTCTCTCTCCTTGTCTGGTTGTGTGTGTGTGTGTGTGTGTGTGTGTTTGGCTTCCATTCTTTCTTCTCAGATGCAGATACTGGTGCGGCGATATCCAGACTGTGTTCCTGTTGGTCTGCTTATGTATCTTTTTCTTTGGTATTAATGTATTTAATTTCAGAAGCAGATACTGGCACAAGCATATTCCCCATCATAATGGTACCATTGGTTTCTTTGTATGTATACTTTTTGTGTGTGTACCTGGATCTTATTTTTCAGATAACAGCAGCTGGTGTGATGACACAATGCCCAGCAGTAAGATGCAGAAGCTGTCCCTTTGTTATTCTTTCCTTTTTGCTCTACTTTTTCTTAAGTTGTCATGTATTATTTTTCTTTCCCTGTTTTTCTCTCTCTGTCTGAACCCCTACCCATTTTTTAATTATTTTTTTGTGTATTTATTTATTTTTCTTCTTCTTCTCTCTCTCCTCTTTCTCTCCCTCCTCTCTTCCTCTCTCTATCTCTTCTACCTCAGTTAACTTTCCCTGTCAGCTCTGGCTTTGTGGCGCAATAATCTAAAATGGTTAATAAAGAGTATATCCCAAGTAACAAGAGGAGCTTAATCCGAAGCTAACTAATCCCAGACTAACATCCTGCTTGCTAAACTGCCGGACACGACAGGGGTAAAAAAATAAAATAAAAATGTCTATGCAATGCAGTGTGCATTTCATTTGTGAAGTGGACAGCCTCTTTCATAATTGCTTTTAATGCAAGCTAATAGGTTTCTGACATTTTTGTCCAATAGGAATTACTATATAATACTTTATTATTAAACAACTGTATTTTTAAACTTTGTTTACACCATCAATTTTTACCCTTATGGACATGTTGTTTTATAATAAACATTAGATCAACATTTAACTGAAGGCCTGACAAATGTGGTGGTACAAGTAACATTTTATTAACATCAAAAGTTTCCATAAAAAAATAGGATTTTCTTGGTAATGCCAATAATAACTTGGTTAAATCTTATAAACGTATTGTCTGTTTTGTAACAAGGGTATAATCAGAATGACTGGCTTCGTTTAAAATGCAAATGCAACATTTTTAGTGTTTCAAAGGCTTTATAAGACATCAACTAAAATAATGCTCAGGGGCCAAAAACATTTCCTGCATGTGAAATTCCACAAAATGCTTGCTGTATTATGTGAACCATACAATTTCATTTTGATTGTTAAAAATAAAATGGTAAACTTAAATGGTCATATAGAGCCTCTTGAACATATCTTCTACATCAGCAACCTGATGTCAAATATCAAAAAATAAAAAAGCATAGGCTATCACAACATATCTCTAGAGTCAACCATAAACATGGTGTAGAATTAAAACAAGTGTGAGTACTTAAGAACACGCAATCAGAAAATTGTTTCTGATGTAAAAATAAAGTTACTATACCTGAGAACATAAGAATTTGGAATAAGAATGACTGGACAATTACAGCCCCTCGATGTTGCTATGATCAATTTGGATGATCAACAAGACATGTAATGAAAACTCAAATTTGTCAGACTGCATTATATAGTGCCTGTGATTCTGCTCACAACAATGCCTGTAATGCTGGATTTGGATGACTTAATCATATACTACTTCAGACTTTATTTCAATAACAAAGAATTATAGTTTCATGCATAACAACAGTTTTGGTGCATAGGAGCAATAACTGTCTTTACTTCAAAAGGAATTCACAGAAGACATGGTCTGTTCAGAAAGAAGAACCAGAATTATGGTGTCCCAAGATACTGTAAAATCTGTCATCAAGTGGGCTGGCTAACAAGACCTGTCATCAAGGTGATGTGACATCTGAGAAGTCATCAGAATAGCTTAGGAATTTATTATAAAGACTTTAAAACACTAAATACACTTAAAACTTACTTGCACTAACTAGGAAACTGTATTTTAGCAGCAAGTATCCAAACGGTACAGACCTGAACTGAATTTAACCCAGAAATGGCTTATAAAGCATTTTTCAAGTGTGACTAATGCAAAAATAATTTGCACGATGCACAATGCACAGTGAAATCAAATGTATAATACTCTTAACAGTGTATTGTTATGGCAATGATTGTAGGAATCTAAACAATGTCCATTATCCAGACATTGCTTTCAAGAACTGCATTAAATTCTGAGCGGAAATCTGGGAAATTCTCATAGCTTTCGGCTACATGCAGAATCTTGCCACATGTGTGCCCAACTGGTCTCCTTGTGAAATCTGTCATTTCTTTAAACTCCACATAGATGCTGTCTGCAACAATGAGATCAGATCCAGTGCAGAACCGCAAAAACTTCTGAAGTTTGTTTTCATCTAGCTCTCTAATGAATCTTTTGAGATGATTTGCCACTTCCTTTTGTTTGGGAGTTAAATCAGCTGCAAATTTCAGCAGCTGACAGACCTTTTTTGAGGTTGGCTGCAAGTCAGAGAACAACTTTTTCAGTGCCTCTGGACTAAGGGAGAGATGATTATGGGTGATCTCCCTCCAGCAGTCAATGACAAACATGGGTTTCTGGATCAGCTCTTTGTGTGCTATTTCATCAAGTATTGTAGAAAGAGTCTCAGCTGTGATTCTTCTTCTGCAGCCATAGCTGTCAAGAACTTCCACAAGGTCATCAGAGTCAACTGTGGAGAAATCACTCATCACTTGCTTCAAAACCTCACGTTCCTGGCTGCTAACAAACTGGAGAAAATGTTCTTTAATATTACTATACACGCTGTTGAAAAGAACCTGTTCAAGGAAGGGGAGTGCAAGTTTGTTAGGCAAATACTGACAATTCTGGTAACCCATCAATAGGATTCTACCAATTGCCTTCCATGTTTCAGCAGGAAAATCATGGCGAATGAAGGGCACTTTAACCGTTGTACCCAGTGTGCAACGCTCATAGAATTCATGCCAGAAGCAGCTGAGGACATCTCTTAATACTCCAGATCCGCTGCCTGCTTCTTCTTGGTTGTCTGGAAGTATGCGTTTCACATTTAATGCTTTGTTCAAAATCTCAGGATCAGAGAAAGCAGTAATCATATCATGTAAAGTGTTAGCATGATGTACAGTGATCGTTATCACATCCTCTGGATGAGGTGGACTTGCAGGCACAAGAAGACCCTCATAGATCAGTGTGTCCTCTAGGTCTTCTTCAGCATCATAAAGGGGGGCAAATGCAATTTCAGAATCAATAGACACTTCTAAACCAAGCTGGACTCCATCAAAATCTCCCATGACATCTCCCACTTGTAAATCTGCTGTACTAATATCACTGGCACTGTGTGCTGAGACAAAGATCACTTCAGATTTCCCGCTGGCATCATCTTCAAGTCCTTTTGGCGTGGTTGCAATGTAAAAACGTAACATGGTCAGCTTTGCGGTCTCATACATAGTGCCAATAGACTGGCAAGTTTCATCAGAAAGGTAGTTCTGTTTAAAGTCCCACACCTCAAACTCAAAGTCTGATTCAGAACCTTTAGGAGATACTCCATCAGGAAAGAAAAGCTTCTTTCCTTCTTGAAGGATGTCTTTTAATCCAGCTTCATTTGCCATTGGAATTTTTCTGGTGCCACCTCCTTGTTTTGCCCTTACTTGCTTAGCTATTTTACCGTCTTTGTGAATCCATCCTATCTCTATATTTCGTGTTGTTTTCAGCTTTTTTGTCTGTGTTTGTCTTGTGTGGGGTTCTGATATGTTTTCCTTTCTGCTTTCCTTTCTGAGTTTCATTTTATCACGAAGTTTTTCCAAAAGCCCCTCTTTTCGTTTTGAAAGAGGTTTTGTAGTTTTGCAGAAATTGAAGAGAGCAATTCGGTCTCCATAGGAAGGGATATAATTTGCCAGAGTTGCATCATCCATCAGCCCAATGACTTCACTGTCAATCTGCATGGAAGAAGGAAGAAAAGACTAATTTGCTGGAGAGCTTTCTATGCAGGTATCAGTACAATAATGAAACAACAGAAAAAATAAAGGTATTAATAAAACATGCATTTTATTTATACAAATGTATATTTCCCCCCCCCCAATAACCAGGACATCTGCCTCTCCGGCTTCAAAAAGAAAGGGTATGGGAGTGTTAAACCCACTCAATGTGAGATTTCACACTAAGTAACAGGTTCCAATAGATTACCTGAAGAAGTCTGGTCACTCAAAATATATGATTACAATCTGTGCTGCTTTTCAGTTCTCTCCAACTTTGTGTTTGCGATTCCAAAATTATAAATATTTTGCACAGCAGCTCTCTGAAAGTATCTCATGCATCTAAAATTTTTGGGTGAATAAAAAGTGTACCTGCTACCTAGCTGTCAAAAATAATTACTAGATTATATTACCAACAGCACCCTGCTGTTCTAATCCCCTTGAGAGTTTAGCAATGTTGCGATCCCCAGTCTATGGTTAGGGATCGACAGAAAGGAAAGGGAAAGGGTTAGGGCAGGGTTATTCAAATCACGGTTCTCGAGGTCCGAGCACTGCTGGTTTTCCAGCCTCCCTTTACCTGTCAGTCAGGTGTGAAGCCTCTGACCAATCAGAATCAGTAATTATTAAACTAACTACCTGGGAGAACTGAAAACAAGGTCTGGATTTGGAATCGAGGTCTAGATTTGAAGAACCCTGCGTTAGGGAATGACAAGACAAACGGGAACGGAAAAAGGGAACACGAGACACAACGTGATCTTTTTTTATAGTTTTTTTTTATATTTTATTCACAGACATTTCACAACCGTAGGTGCAACAGACTTCAGGAGTGACAGTGGCCAAAATAAACAAAATACATCTAATGAACACAATCCAAACTAAGCTAAGGCCACTTAAAATTAATAAATTGTTTTACATGGCCGCCCGCCTCAATTTTTTGGTGCCGCCTCGATTTTTTTTATATTTTATATTTTTCAAAAAATCCGTTTTTTTCACCTCAAAAACTGTCAGAGATCGTCAATGTGCCAAATCCTGATATCCTGTGCACTGTGAGCAAGTAGTCTCTTGTAGGGTGGTCCAATAATAGTGAATTCAACATTGAAACAATGGAAGTGCTGTTGTTTTGCTATTGTCAGGAGGACGCTTTTATTGGGCCATTCTGTGGCAAGACCATTAAACACTTAGACTAGGCATTTGTTTTGAAGGTTTCTCTTTTCTTGTAATTGTTTGAACTGTTGAGAGTTTAAAATGTTGAGATACTGACAAATTAAAGTTTAATTTTCTAGTTTTAGTATATCTCTGTTGCCGATCGTCTTTTCGCTAAAAATATAAAATCCCCTACTCACCAATATTTTAGAAGTTTGAGTCATGTAAAACTATTTATTAATTTTAAGTGGCCTAAACCTAAGTGTAACAAAAACAAGTGGAAACGAAACAACAATACTAAACCTATCTCCTTAACCAAGCGTACAATAAATCACCACGTCTCGCAAAACAAAAAAGGCAGTCATTTCTTACGCACCAAGTTACAAACACACACAGCAAACACACAATCTAAAGCGACAGTGTCCGAAGGGGCGAGCAAAAGAATAGTCAAACCAGAAAAGCAATCAAACCAAAAGCGAAAGTACAAAACGGAAAATCAGAAACCAATAACCAAAACTGTCATACACCAAGTCCAAAACCAATAAAACAAGCCACAATAATCAAAAACAATGAGCAGAGCTCTCGAGGTTCCGACTTCCGAGCTGTGGCCTTGATCTTTGCGCAAGCAGGAAACAGAAAGCAGCGCCGGAGACGGGAGGGGCGTGGCCAGGTCCGAGAGGGCGGAGCCGAAGGGAGCAACCGGCGAATGGCGACGAGGGCAGGAAGTCCGGAGAACCTGTAGGCATCCTCTCGAAACTTACGGCACGTACCTTCCTTATGGCACGTACCAGCAAAATATTCTTAAAGTGATGAACAGATGAACAATACGAGGCTAATAACTTAACCGCGATGACATGTGGTTCCTAGTTGTTTTCCCACTTCAAATATGCTTCTGTTTTGTCCTGTTGTAAATCATTTTTGTTAAACAATGGCTCACCTTCTATTAAGTGTAATATTAACAGACACCTTTTTCTTATTAGCTGTAAAACATAGAAACACACTATTAAGTGGAGGCTATACACAACAAATCTTCCATAATGAGTAGAAATATAAATACATAGCAATACCACTTGACATGATGTTTTTATATTTTATTTGCTGCCACGTACGCTTTCCACTACTATTGCATTTGAAATCGGATCAGTTAAGTTATTGTTAACATTAGGTTTACATTACATTATCACAGTAATGGAACTTTAGGGAGCATTACGTTACCTAACAACAAATAATAGGTGACTTCTGAATTGTGTCGCATCTGTGAGCTTCTGTATTTATTAACAGTTTTTAATTTTTTTTCCAGAAAACAAGTCATAGTCTAGTACTCGGTCGTGAGATATTTTAGACCACGTGAATTACCATGAAAATGTACTTATGCATTTACTCGGTCGGCAATACGTTGCCAACAAGCCTGCCTGCTTTTGCTGGCTGCAGTGTTATTAGACTTTCTTTGTGGCGTTGATATAAGCTCCTCATATCCCTGTATAGTTAGCATGCAGTCTTCCTCCGTGAAACATGGACATCGCGCCAAGAGTCAAACGGTGATTTGCACTGCTGAACGTAACGTTCTCCATTTATGCAAACGCGCACAAACTCCAGTGCAGTTAACACCGATGTAACAAATCGACCTCTTAACTGGCGTCGTAGTACCGATTGAGACAACCCGATCTTGTCAACCCAGCGTTCGCAAATTAACTCCAGGCTAAATCTGATTTCGTAGTACAGGCCACGGGTGTAGATCGAGGAGTAGCATCAGGGACAGCTAGCTAGCGGCACAGAATATAGCGACACACATCGCAGCGGTAGCTGCTGCATCGACATTCACGTCATTCATTCATGTTCTTTAGCTGAAAAAGGTTCCGTAGGTGTCCCAAGATCACTGCTAATGAGCGTGTTCATGCACAACACTAAAACCGACTAATTAGCAGTAGGCTTAATGGTAGTACCTGCACTTATCCTTCATATCGGTATTTGCTATTCTATGTTTTCAACAAATGCAAGCCACTAAACCATCACATATCTGTTTTTCACTCACCTTTTGCTCTTCCATTATTGACATAGCTTCTTCCGAAACCCCTCGAGCCCGCAAAAACTCACTTAATGCCGACATTTTCGATCAGCGTGTGGTTCCTCTGCTGCATAACAAAACCGCTCTCTCACTGAAGTTGGTGCCTTACAGGTACCCATATTTCTGACTTTAATCTCAGAATTCTGAGAAAAAAGTCAGAATTCTGAGAAAAAAGTCAGAATTCTGAGAAAAAAGTCAGAATTCTGAGAAAAAAGTCAGAATTCTGAGATTAAAGTCAGAATTCTGAGAAAAAAGTCAGAATTCTGAGATTAAAGTCAGAATTCTGAGAAAAAAGTCAGAATTCTGAGATTAAAGTCAGAATTCTGAGATTAAAGTCAGAATTCTGAGAAAAAAGTCAGAATTCTGAGATTAAAGTCAGAATTCTGAGATTAAAGTCAGAATTCTGAGAAAAAAGTCAGAATTCTGAGATTAAAGTCAGAATTCAAATAATATTTTCATGGTGGCCCTAATCCTCTTCCGTAGTTATGTGAGTTATTCTGTTTTCATCATGATTTGCATGATGTAGGCCTAAGCGCGGTTGATTCAGAACCGTGGACAGAGCTGTTTGCCCTAACACTGACAACACTGACTGACGCTTGCGTTTTGAAGTAAACGGTTTACTAAGTAAACAATAGGTTTACTGTAAACCTATTGTTTTAAATGCCCGAACATGCACCAAAAGCGTTAAAGTCAGTCAGGGAGGATCGGTAAATACGGCTCCCCCGAAAGCCACTTTGTAATTCGAACCCTGCAGGCAAGACACCGTACGGGACCCTCTATCACGGGTGCACACATAACTATCTACACCTCTTATAATTGAATCCCCTACTACCACAACCTCCCTCCTACTGGGGTTAGGTGGCTCCTTGGTGCCCAAGGGCCCACCTGCCTCCCCAGTCTCCTCCGGCTCTAAAGCTGGAAGCACCTGAAAGCGGTTAGAAACCGTTACTTCAGGTGATGCCGCCTCTGTGAACTGTGTACGCCCTTTTCTACGTCTACTACCTACGTTCACCCAGCTCTCTCGACCTACCTGTTCATCATTCTCCCCCCTCCCCGCTTGTGACGTACACATAGTCTCCCTAGAAGGCGTATTAACTCTCTCCTTTAACTCATTGCTATGCTGGATGAGAGCCAGTCGCTCCTCTAGGTCACGAACCTGGACCATGAGTGAGTCAACTAACCCACATCGCTCGCAGACGAAGTCCGACTGGACACAAGCATCCAGAAGGGCAAACATCTTGCAAACACAACACTGAGCTGGCCCCATAATTACCTAACTCACTATGTCCCCGTCCTTTACTCCCAGCCCAGTATATTAATAGAGAATATTTAAACTTTTAGTTGATCTAATTAACGTATAGTTAAAACAAAGTGCCGAGTACACTAAAACACTAAATTAACACTTGCGTTAAATCGGTACTTTATTATAAATTATCCGGCAGCGTCAGCGATAACAACCTTTAAATTTAACTTTTAAAATAACCAAATTTACAATTACTTACCCGAGATTAACTTCCTGCTGAACCACGTTTAGCTAAACTAAAGCGAAGAGCATCTATGCTAACCCCAGTCAGAGCGTTCATGCTAACCCTAGTCAGAGTGTACGTGTTACCTTCAGTGAGAGTATCCATGCTAACTTCAGTGAGAGTGTCCATGCTAACCCCAGTCAGAGCGTCCATGCTAACCACTGTCAGAGCGTCCATGCTAAACTCAGTCTGAGTGTCCATGCTGAGCCCAGTCAGAGTGTCCATGCTAATCCTAGTGAGGAGCATCCATGCTAACCCCCGTCAGCAAGCTTCATCTTCCATTCTCATCTGTGGTGGAGGGGTTCAAGGTGGCCAAGTGCAGGGTGGCAATGGTACTCAGAGACTCTAAAGACGAGCGTGTCAGCAATGCGGGGGTCATAACAAAAACAGGCCGCAAGTGGGTAGCAGACACCGCAGTTAGGCAAGCTGAAAGCTCCATAGAGTTGAGGGATATCATTGGCAATGTCTGCACTGGCCGGCAGACACTAGGAACCTCCCGTTTCATCCAGTGGGGGAAGGCAACTGTGCAGCAGAGGAGAGAGATGGTGCAAGCCGAAGTGCGGCACCAGGTAGATGAGACACGGAAGGCGAAGGCTGTCGAACTAGCAACCCAAGGAACTTGGACCAGATGGGACCTCCCAAAAAAGAGGGTCACGTGGACCGAAATCTGGAGGCTGGAACCGTTCTGTGTGAGTTTCCTCCTGAGGTCTGTATATGACACACTCCCGTCACCTGCAAACCTGGTAATGTAGGGCCTGAGGGAGGATCCACTCTGCAAATTGTGTGGGAAGAATGGCACACTCTCCCACATTATAGCAGGGTGTCAAACAGCTCTGGCCCAGGGGAGATACAGGTGGGGGCATGATCAGGTGCTCAGCGCTCAGCTCCTGGAGCAGGCCAGGAGAAGGCCGCAACCACTCAAGCCACAAACATCAGTGCTGCAGTTCATCAAGGCAGGGGAGCAGCCATCTTCTGCAAGGAGAACCAGGACCAACATCCTCCAGGGGGCACAAGGATGGGAGATGATAGTTGACCTGGGTAGGAAGCTCATTTTCCCTCCCATCGTCCAGAGCACCTTGAGACCTGACATTGTCATCTGGTCAGAGCAGGCAAAGAAGATCATCCGGGTAGAACTGACTGTCCCATGGGAAGAAGGCTGTGATGAGGCCCATGAGAGAAAGTATCTGAAATACCAGGACCTCATCATGTAGTGCAGAGAGAAAAGATGGCAAACGTGGCTGTTTCCAGTAAAGGTGGGGTGTAGAGAGTTTCCGGCACAGTCTGTATGGTCGGTGCTCACTACACTCGGCGTATCAGGCAAGGACCGTAAGGCAGCTGTGCGCAGGATTGGAGAGGCAGCAGAAAGAGCCTCTTGTTGGTTGTGGTTTAAAAGGGAGGAGGGGGGCTGGAGGCCTGGAGCTGATGGGCAGTGACCTGGCCACCACTGCCGACCCGCCAACTGGAGGGTGTAGCGGATAAGGGTCGAAACACCCTGAGAAGGTTGGGCACCGTCTGACGACATCGGCTCCAGGCCAAGGCCACAGGCGTTCTAAAGAGCGACTGGATGGGTGGCATCATGTGATGTATTAAGCAAGTATAGGTGATGATCTGAGACATTTCACACCAAAACTGAAGCAGTATCACTTGATGATGGCACCTGAAAGGACCACAGACACAGATCTGGTGAACCTGATTACATTGAGAAAAGTCACACAATGTTGGGCTTTACGTGTTACAGGTATTTTATACCTCCCTTTGTAATTAGATTGATAATCAGGTACTTTGAGGCAGCATTCAATGATTTTTCTAATCTGAGATAAGAGTTAAAACACATTAATCGTAGCTCAAACATCTGGACATGTCATCAATGAATATGCTTTCCAAGTTAAAAGTGTGTCATTTAAGTCTGAGGTAATATTTCTACCTAGTTATTGTTCTTTGTTCTGCTTCTATAAACACTGTAAGAGAGATTTGTGTTTGCTAATCTCCTGACAGAGTGAGTGAAGATCATGTCTGTGGTCAGAGTTTGTTTCATGTGCATTAACTGGTGATTGTGTGGCTGCAGTGTGACTCAGTGGGTTACGGTGCTGTGTCTGTGAGCCTAAGGTTGCCTGTTTAAATCCTACGACTTCACAGTTGGGCCCTCGAGCAAAGACCTTAACTCCAATTGCTCCAGGGACTCTGCTTTTTCAAAAAGAAGTTTGTTGCTTTGGATAAAAGTGCCTGCTAATACATATTAGATAAATGTTTATTCCTTTTATCTATCATCCACCCTCACCTCAGACACACAACCCCTCTAAAAGGACGTGGTTAGACTCTGCTGGCCTCAGTTTAGCTGTAGAAGCGGCGCTGATCTTCAGAAACGTCCAGTGGAATCATGAAGCCCAACACACATACACTTAGAATGCACACACACACAGACATGCGCGCACACACACACACTCACACACACACAAGAGTGCCTAGGGCTCTCTTCCCCTATTTTATCCCTCTTTCCCCTTGTCTGGGTGTGTGTGTGTGTGTGTGTGTGTGTGAGAGTGTGTGTGAAAGTTGGTGTGTGGCTTCCACTCCCTCCTCTCTGATGCAGATACGGGTACGACGATATTTAGACAGTGTTCCTGGTGGTCTGCTTATGCATATATATTTATTTTCCTTCGTTGGTATTAACGTATTTAATTCCAGAAGCAGATACTGGCACAAGCACATTCCCATGTCATAATGGTACCACTGGTTTCTTTGTGTGTATACTGTTTGTGTGTGTCCCTGGATCTTATCTTTAGTTCCTAAAGTAGTACTTTAGTACTTTAGTGCCTAAAGTAGACAGGGCTACGGCAGGCTGCAGAGCATTCTCTTACAGAGCTCCGCAGCTGTGGAATGGTCTCCCGGCGGATGTGCGGGATTCAGGCACACTCTCGCTTTTCAAGTCTAGATTATAAACGCACTTGTATAGCTTAGCGTATAGGAAACCTAGTTCTGGTTCCAGCTAGTCCCTCACTCCCAGTCAGACTAACAGTATGAGGTGATGGGCTGGGTGGGGATCGGTGTCATTGGCTTTGGATAAACTGAGGCGTCAGTGCTGTCACTCTGGCTCTACACTAGAGTGCTGATGTTCAGGGAGTCCCCATGCCTGTGTTCCCGCCTGTCTCTCCCTCTTTCTCATGCTGCTATACTCAGATCTGCCGGAGCCTAGACGAATATTGCACTCGATCATTTTGCTTGCACTGCCTCTGGTTTCCTCAACTCTGGCTAATACACAATTATTCTTACTTCCTCCCTCACCCCTTCTGGGGTGTGCTCCCTGGAGCACAATGTCGTTGAAGAATTTATGCCTCTGCTGCCTGCAAGACAACTACCTCCACCTCCGGCAACTACCCTCCAACCTGCCTGCCCTTGACTCAACACGATGCCTCGCCATCCATCCTGCGGCTGTGTCTCTATTAATCCTGCCATCGTGCATCAAGCACCACGTGCCTGCACCGGTCGGCCGCTGCATTGAGACATATATTTCAACCCCTGTATTAGCTTAGTCATTTCATCTTGTCTGTATTAGCCTAGTCATTTCATCTTGTTTGTTTGACTCATCTGCCGGCCCCTGGAGGATGGGCTCCCCCTTTGGGTCTGGTTCCTCCCAAGGTTTCTTCCTCTTAGGGAGTTTTTCCTTGCCACCGTTGCCTTTGGCTTACTCAATGGGGGGTCCTTACGAGGCAGAAATGTAAAGCGCATTGAGACAATGTAATGTTGTGATAATGCGCTATATAAATAAAATTGAATTGAATTGAATTGAATTATCTTTCAGAAACAGCAGCTGGTGTGATGATACGGTGTAAAGCAGCAAGATGCAGAAGCTGTCCTCTTATTACTCTTTCCTTTTTGTTCTACTGTTTGTTATGTATTATTTCTCTTTCCCTGTCTCTCTCTCTGACCCCCCTCCTTATTTTATTTTTATTATGTATTTATTTATTTTTCTACTTCCTCTGTGTCTCACCCATTTCTCTCCTTTCTCACTTTATCTCTCTATCTCTTTCCCACTAACCCCCCCAGTCAGCTCCGGCTTTGTGGCGCATTGACATAAAAATGATTAATAAAGAGTATACCTCAAGTAACAAGAGGAGCTTAAATCCGAAGCTCCACTTGTTAAAATAAAAGTGTTGGCACAATAAGGCACCCAGACTAACATCCTGCTTGCTAAACTGCCGGACACGACAAGTGAGAAAAAAAAAAAAGTTTTTTCGCAGTGCATTTTTCATGTATATATTCAGAGTGGCTGTATATACTTTAATTCATTCATTTGTAAAATTATTTTCTGTCATTTTCCAAGTCATATAAAATGTTACAGCGTATTATGCTTGAATATATTGAGTTTTAATTCTTTTATCAGTATTTTAATTATAAAACAACATTCTGGTACTTGGTGGGCATCTGAAAAAGACTATTAGAGAATCATACAATTAGCATAATATAAATGTATCCATTCTCTATGTGTGTGTCATGCCCACATCGGACTCCGACCACACCCAGCCTCACCAGTACAGCCCCGACTACATACAGATCACCTGAATACACTTAAGTAATCAAACTTTTAAAGTAAATTCTTGCCAAAATATATGTTGAATTCAGCACGTAAAAGACATGAATTTGTTATATTTGAACTACACTCAAATATTATGCTTTGATGTTCTTAGCTTTTCATCTACACTCAATCCTTCAATATTTCAGTTCTTATTTGGGGGATTTTCTCCCATTCGTCCTTGCAAAGGGCTTCTGATTCTGCAAGATTCTTGGGTTGTCTTGCATGCTCTGCTTTTTTGAGATGTATCCACAGATTTTCAGTGATGCTTAGGTCGGGTGACTGAGGGCCGTGGCGAAACCTTCACCTTGAGGTATACCAATGAAGATTTTGAGGTGTGTTTTAGATCATTATCTTATTGTAGGACCCATCCTCTTTTTAACTTCAACTTTTTGCTGCTTGAATATGCTGCATGATATTTATTCAAATCCATTCTTCCCTCTACCAATGACATGTTTTCTGTGCCACTGGCTGCAACACAAGCCCAAAGCATGATCGATCCACCCCCATGCTTAATAGTTGGACAGGTGTTCTTTTCCTGGAATTCGGAATGTGGCCAAAAAGTTCTATTTTGACTTCTTCAGTCCACAGGTCTTGTTTCCAAAATGCATCAGGCTTGTTTAGATGTTCCTTTGCAAACTTCAGATGCAGAATTGTGTGGCTAGGATACAGGAAAGGTTTTCTCCTGCAGACCATGAAGGTCACATTTGTTCAGGTACCGCTGCAGAGTAGAACGGTGAACCACCACTCCAGAGTCTGCTAAATCCTCCTGGAGGTCGTTTGCGGTCAAATGGGGCTTTTTATTTGCCTTCAAAGCAATTGAATGAGCAGTTCTTTCAGAAAGTTTTCTTGACCTCCATCATTTTCAATTCATACAGTATGTTTGGAATATGTTTGTAATTCTCATGTGCTTACTTCTACATTGTAATCATACTACTTCTACATTGTAATCATACTAATAATAATAGGTTACACTTTGCACTTGTATAGATTTTGCAGGGAGGCCAACCTAAAGGGAGTCGATACAGATGTATTTAATTACGCTTTAAAAAACGTGCTACAAAACTGTACACTTCTGGCGGCACTTTAGTCTAATTTGTCAAAATGAAATTGTTTCAGTCTTATTTAAAATGCTATTGGCTGTACTTGGAAGTGTACAATTGTAACATTGTTCTACTGCTGAATATGTATACAGTATATACCAATTCATTTTTCATTGACTTGTCAGACTTATGTGTGAGATCCCTCCACCTAAGGAACCTTTTGATCTTGGACATACATGCTTCCATTAAAGTACTTCAACAGAGTTCCTTTAAAAGATTCAAAGGAAAAAGTTGAGGTGGTCCACAAAGGACCCCAGTTTCTCACACTTGTCACCAAATGCACATTAAGAGATGTTCGTCTTTCTGTACAACCTTTCAAACACCATAACAAATTTCTTCAGTACTTTCTCAGCAGTACTAATGTCAACCAGTTTAACCTTTTCCTGAAGCAGAGTATAAATTCCAAAAACAAGAAGGAAGAGGTGGTTCCAGTATTTTGTGGGAAGAACACCATACAACAATGGTAATGCATATAATCAGAGATCCCCAGTCAGATGCTTTCCAGTATTTCCGTTCTTTTACTGAACATGGGACTCCTGTTAACTCTACTGGAGGTTGGACCATACAGTTAGGTTTTATACACATATGTAACTGAAGAATGCGTTATGATTGGCTCTTTAAGTGTTTTCATAAACCACGTTACTGTACACACACACACACACCAGACAAACAATAATAGACAATAATAAATATTAAAATCCCTCTGGGTTAAGAATAAAAAGCCAATAGACAATAATCACAGTAAAAAAATCACACTTATTTATTTAAGACACATATGACAGCCAGGACAAATGAACATTTAAATTTTATGATATAAAATAAACATGATATAGCATGATATAAACACATTAAATTATTAAGCATAATTATCATTTATTAACCAGATTTGATTGATTGAACTTAAATACAAAAGAGATTAGAACTTATTAAAGAACAAGACAGAACAGAACAAAACATATTCGACCCCCACCCCACCCCTCAATACACCCTGAGACAGCACCTCAAAGGAGACCAACAATGGTCACCGGCACACCCAGCCCCGAAGGGCGCAGCTAAAAACTGAGGAGAAAAGAGATAACATACTTAAATCAGTAAAAAAAAAAAGGAATACAGCTTCAGGACGTGACCCGCAGCCAGTCCTCTACCAGCTGCACGTCACGGAGCCAGCTCTGGATCGTAGAAGCAGACGAATTGTTAATCCGGGCTGCAGAGAGTTCCAGCAGAAGCAGATCAAGAAAGGTGGACTTCCAGACAGTGGGAATGGCACGATCAGGAGACTTCCAACGAGAGGCTAATAACAACTTAGCCGCTAACGAGGCAGACATCAGGAGCCTCCACTGGAAGCGAGATAGAGAGAGAGAAGAGAAGTCCAGGAGAAGAAGGACCACGGGAGACAGAGGGATGGGAGAGGAAAGAACTGAAGAGAGAGATCTGGCCACATAATCCCAAAGAGCAGCCGCTGGAGGACAGTCCCAGAACATATGAAGAAAGGTACCAGGGACCTGAAGGGGACAGAGGTGACATAAGGGGTCAGACTCTAAGCCCATGAGATGGCGTTTCCGGGGAGTGGGGTATAATCGGTGAACAAACTTAAATTGTGTTTGCTGGTGATTGGGATTTTTAGAGCAGTTTTTAATATTATGAAAAATAACACTCCAAGATAGGACAGGGGTGGGAGAGAGCTCCCTCTGCCAGACAGAAATTATGGGGAGAGGTTTATGAGAGGATCTGCGGAGGAGGGAATAGAGACTGGACACGGGTTTAGAAATGGGGGAAAAGGACAGAGCAAATCTGCACAGCGGGTGAAGCGGAAGAGGCGAGGAAAAAGAGATATTACAGGCCCTAAGCATGGACCTCAGCTGGAGGTAGAAAAAAAATGAGGAAGAGGGAAGATTAAATGTGACCATAAGAGACTGGAATGATTTGAGACCAGAGCTGTCAAAAATGTCACCCAGGGTGGAGATACCCGACTGAGACCACGGCGAGGAAGAGATGGGGCGGCCTCCAATGTTCAAGACAGGATTGTGGAGCAACGGAACGCTGGGATGCCATTTTGGGAAGGGGCCCAACAATTTCTCAACTCTTCTCCAGGTGTGAAGCGCCTGAGAGATAATCGGACCGACGGAGGCAGAGATGGATTTTAATTTAACAGGGAGGAAAGGAAGAGAGGCTAGACGATGGGGGAGAGCATATTCTGCTTCGAAAGGAAGCCAGGCAGGGGGATGCTGGGGAGGACTGATCCAGCTCCAAACCGGCCTCAGGGTAAAAGCAAGGTGGTAAAATTCGAAGTCCGGGAGAGAGACACCCCCATCCAACCGGTCGCGGATTAGGGTAGAGTGTCTGACGGAGGGTCTCTTGCCATACCAAAGAAATGTGGAAATAGCAGACTTGACAGAGGCCCAGTACCCGGGTGGAGGGGAGAGAGGAAGCATGGAACTAATAAAATTAATTCTTGGGAGCACGTTCATCTTAATAACGGCCAGCCTAGCCCGAAATGAAAGGGGAAGAGAAGACCACGAGGAGATTGAGGCTTTAATGCCCTCGAGAACGCGGCTGAAGCCAGCAGCTGTGAGCTCTGGGACCGACGGATAGATGTCCAGCCCCAGGTATCTGAAAGACCTCGCCTGGGGAATAGAAGGAGGAAGTGAAGAGGTGTGGCAGGCAGGATTCAATGGAAGGAGAGAGGATTTTGCCCAGTTAATCCTATAGCCAGACAGGGATTCATATGTTTGAAATAGGTTAAGGACATGAGGAAGATCCACAGGAGCGTTGCCAAGGTAGAGGAGCAAATCATCAGCGTATAAAGAAACTGACTGAGGGACACCTTTCACTAGGATGGGGGAAATAAGGTCTGAGTGGCGGAGGGCAGCAGCTAGAGGCTCCAACGACAGATTAAAGAGTAGGGGGGAGAGGGGACAGCCCTGCCTGGCCCCCTGAAGAAGCCGAAAAGGAGGAGAGATGTTGGCATTGGTCAAAAGGACAGAAGAGGGGGAGGAATAAAGAGTCTGGACAAGGTTGTTATAATAAGGGCCAAAGCCCATTCTATGCAAGACTCTCCACAAAAATGACCAATTCATCCTATCAAAAGCCTTCTCTGCGTCTAGAGAGAGAAGGGCAGCAGGGAAGGGAAAGGAAGGAGCAGCGTGAAGTACATGCAGCAGGCGACAGATGTTGTCGGCCGCATGACGGGATTTAATAAAGCCAGTTTGGTCCGGGTGAATCAATTTGGAAATCACCGCCTGCAGTCGACGGGCAAGCACCTTGGCAAACAGTTTGATGTCTGAATTCATCAGGGACAATGGGCGATAGCTGGAGCAATCTGAGGGGTCCTTACCCTGTTTGAGCAACAAAGTCATCAAGGACTGATTAAGAGAAGGATGGAGATGGGAGGCAGAAATAGCAGAATTCAGCATGTGGAAGAGCGGGGTAGAGAGCTGCTTCCAGAAGGCAGAAAGAAGTTCAGGAGGGAGGCCATCGGGCCCTGGAGACTTCCCAGGGCTCATGGAGTCCAGAGCCTCTTTAAGTTCTGTCATCGAAAGGGGAGCCTCGAGCATAGAGGCTTCTGGGCCTGAGAGACAAGAAAGAGGTACAGAATCAAGAAACAAATCAGGGTCAGAGGGTGGAGAGACAGTGGGAGGGGAGAATAAATCTGAGTAAAATTGAAAAAAGCTACTGTTAATTTCCTGTGGGTCAGTGGTGAGAGCTCCATCCTTGGTTCTAACAGAAGAGATTGTGGAGAAAGAGTCACATTGCCGGAGCTGAGAGCCAACAACTTACTGGGCCTAGCACCCGAGACATAATTTCGAGACCTAGTGCGATGAACCAAAAACTCGGCACGACGTGACAGAAGAACATTTAGCTCTGCCCTTGTGTTTAAGATGAGGGTCTCATGATCCGGATCAATCACTGCAAGACGAACACTCTCTAAGTGAGTTAGGCGCCTTTCGAGATCACAGATCTTCTGGTGACATTCACGAGCCAGGCCACTGGCAAAAGCAACCGTGGAGTCACGAAGAAAGCCCTTTATCGCCATCCAGCAGTAGACTGGGTCATCAGTTGAGCCTGAATTAATTGAAATAAATTCTTCAAGTCTAGGGATCAAATAGGCTATATATTTGGAGTTTCGAAGCAAAGAAGTATTGAGCTTCCATCGTGGGGCCCGAGGAGAAAGAGAAGGTACAGCTAAGTGGAGGAGAGCACACTTGTGGTCAGATAAAGAAGAAGAGATCAGAGAAGCCGTAGAAACAGCGGGGGCAACAGATCTAGAAACAAAGATGTAGTCTATGCGAGATTGGGAGTTGAAGCGGGGTGAGAAGAAGGAAAATTCTCTAGCGGAGGGGTTAATTAGGCGGAATGAGTCAACCAAATTCAGGACCTCCACGAATTTACACAGGGAACGTGTAGAGGGGGGCAGCAAGGCTACCCACGAGAGAGGGAGATTTATCAAGGACAGGATCATGGACAGCGTTAGCATCAGTTCCAATAACAAAGTCGAAGTCTTGAAATTTAAGAAGGTGGTCAGAAAGATCCTGAAAGAATGAGGTGCGTGGGGGAGTGGGAGCGTATGCAGCAACAAAGCAGACCTTCCTGCCCCCCAGGTCGGAGAGGGCATAACAGTACCTGCCATCAGCATCACCCCCGGAATTGAGAATATGAATCTGAAGGGTCCGTCTCACCAGTATGGCCACCCCACATCTACGCGAGGAAGCTGATGAAGTGGAGACAACCCTGTAGAACCTGGAGGCCGCCCGCAGTGCATCTCGCTGGAGTAAATGGGTCTCAATTAAAAAGGCAAGGTCAGCATGCTGCCTTTTCAGAAATTCAGTCACACTGGACAGTTGTTGTTCGGGGGTATTCAGGGCCCTAACGTTCCATGAAGCTATATTTATATTGACCATTATCAAAACAGAACAGACAGTAAGGTGTAAACAAGGAAAAAATAAATAAATAAATAAATAAATAAATAAAAGTCTCAATATGCCAGGCATGCACCAGAGGCTGAATGCCCTGGTCGGTCAACCGTAACTTTAGGAAGTGTGTCTCAGGGAAAACCCCCTTCCCACCCCCCCAAACAAACACAAAAATTCCCCAAAGCCATGCTCCAGACCGGCAACGCAGCAGCAACATTAAACACAATAGAAAGGTAAATGGTTCTGCTGCCAGGTCCAGAACATCTACCCTCCCGCCCCCTCCGACCGATGTCGGAAACTGCACGCACGTGGCGCCCGAAGCCAAGCCGCAAAACACACTAACTCCGCGCACACATCCCCACCGCCTTCTGAGTAACAGCAATGGAAGTAAAATAAAACTGACCCCGTGCCACTGCTTGCTGCCCCGTGTACAGAGCAGGAAGAAACTGCAAATGGGAGTAACCGTCAGCGAACCGGGCAACAGCAGTACAGCAAACGTCCAATTAATATAGTAGTAGAAGCAAAAAAAAAAAAAAAAAAAAACATCACATAACAGTACATTAATAATAAAATAAAATAACTGGCTTATAGGGGCGAGAAGAGGTTTCGGACCGGCCGTACAGCCTGTGGGCACGGTCAATTGCTGGCTGGAAATTGGGAAGATGGGGGAAAATAGCCGGCCAGAGCTTATTAAGGAAAGACCGCATATCGCCCCCTTCGCGCCCTAGCTTAATCCAAACCACTTTAAGATTGAGGCGACGGTCCTCAATCTCTGTGATTTTGTTATCCAGGGAAAGCAGAGCCTTATTAAAATCAGCCAGCTCCCTGGAGTGCCGATCGGTCACAGCCTTCACTGAGGCGACTTCTTTTTGTATGGATTTAAAGTCTGCCCTCAGCGAGTTCAGGTCAGCGTGGAGCTCCGAATGGTGTTGCTGGAGCATGCCATTTAGCGAGTTCACCTGTTCGGAAACGAAGTTCTTCATTTCCGCGAGAAAGGGAGCCAGGAGAGGGGAAAGGGCCTCCTCAGCAACGCCGCCATCAGAGCGGGGTACTTTCTTCTCCGGGCTGGAAAGGGCTGGGCGAGGTCTACGTTGATTAGCAGCCATCAGGAGGAATAACAGGGCAAGCGCCGAAATCGTGCGTAATTGCGAACGGGAGAGTGACAAGGGGACAGACTAAAGGGCAAAAAGGCGGATGGGACGAGCAGAGCTAGGCAGCCATTAGCGACGAGCATCCCCATACATAGCTGATATCTAGTAAGTTGGCCCAGCCCTCGGAATATTTTTCTGTATGTGGCCCTCACTAAAAAAAGTTAGGACAGCCCTGCTGTAGACGAAAGGGCCGCTGTTCTCTCTGCTGGTTTTCATGTTCAATTCACAGTGGGGCATATCTGCAAGAAAACATGGGAAAACCAGGTATCTGAGCCTGATGAACTGAGAGATACTAGACTAGCAAGGTTTGTGTTGAAGGAGCTTACTTACCTTTGGGTCTCCTTTGTCCAAATATGCGGCGGAACAGCCTGACGAAGAAGTGCTTTACGCGTTTCACTGCTCTGAATCTTGGCACCTTGTGGTAGCTGTTTGATGGAATTTCCTCCGCAGTGAAGCCCTAGGGTTGTAGTTTAAGATGTTTCGGTTGAGCAAAGCAATTCCTCAGGACGCATGAATACTATTGAACTCAGCAGACCAGCAGTTTGCATGTACCTTAGTGAAGAACTTATGGTTTAGGATTTGCTCCAATGTGGGCCGATCCTGTGGATTCTTTTGCAGGATCCAAGAAATCAATTTCTTGGCTGATGAGGAGAGGGACTTGGGTAAAGTGTACTGTGCTTGAGTGACACGCAGCTTGATCTCTTCAGCGTCACCATCAAAGGGGTATGCACCAACAAGCATCGTATACCTGTATCGAGAAAGTCAGCAACGGCATTTGAGTTTCATTTGCATATAACAACATTCTGCATTGGTGCATTTCAGATATCATTCTTGACTCTGGCTCTGACTGTGAGGACGATTGAGAAGGTATACATACATGATACACCCCAGCGCCCAGACATCTGACTCTGGCCCTTGTCCCTCCATCTTCCACACTTCAGGAGCCGCATATTCTCTCGTCCCACAAAAGCGTCTACAACACACACAAAAGGAAAACAGTATACATGTGCTTCAGCCTGCTGCATGAGCAATTTGAAAGATTTGCTGGAGAATCTAAGAAAAAGAACCCACTTCTGCCTCCTTTCCAGTGGCTCCAGCTTGGTGGCCAGTCCAAAGTCGGCCACTTTTAATTCCAAGGCCTCCGTTAATAATAAGTTCTCTGAAAGACCAATGACTCAAATATTTCACCTAATAACACCAGACATTAAACAGTTGCAGAATACAACAATCATATAAACCACACAGGAAATGCCATGTAAAATGCCAACACTAACATGTGAAGAATTAAACAAATCACGTGTGCACGCACACATACCTAATTTGAGGTCCCTGTGGACAATGCCTTTGCCATGGATGTGTCGTAATGCCCCAATGAGCTGCCTCACGTAATATCGCACTTCTGGCTTGCTCAGGATTTCTTGTTCTTGAAGGAGGTCTAGCATCGACTGGAATGGGAAAAGAAAGGATGGCGTGAGTCGACATAGAGTCTTAACCTTAACAAACTGTCTGCAAAGGCCAGAAACAGCTGGGCTCACCCCCCTACTGCACAGCTCCATGAAGATATACAAGATTTTATCATCTTCTACATGATGGGAGAAGTTTACAACTTGCTGGTGTTGCAGCAGCTTCAGCAGCACCACTTCTCGGAGACTCTGAAATGTCAGACGTGTTACCACAATGAGCATAAGGGAAATGCAGTTTAACTGTGGAGGGGGCTGACTTCAAGCAGGATTCAGACCACATACCTCTTTTATTCCATCAGAGTGCTTTATCGGAATCACCTTCACTGCAAATATCTCTCCAGTGAAAATGTCTATCATCTTGAAGCATTGGGCAAAACCTCCCTAAAAACACAAGTACAGTAGAGGTCAGCGCGGGACTGATTTTTCATCCTGATCCCGCAGAAATGTGTAATATTTCTACCCGCTCCCGCCCGCATCTGTTATGGTTTGTCCAGCTCCCACCTGCTGAATCCCGCAAGCAAGGCTGGTGTAGTATAGAGTGTGCCAAAAATACCGGACACATTTTAAATGCTATAATATCTTGGCTTATAAAAATTAAATAAGGTACCAAATTTATTTATCTAACTAGGCTACAGACCTGAATTAAAAAATATCTAAACAGTCTCAATAGAAACATTTCACAGTCAAAATGAGAGAAATATAGGGAAACATTGAAATTTGTGGCGCGGCTCTGCGTTTATTTCAACTAGAGGTCTGCGCAGGACTGATTTTTCATCCCGCTCTGGCACAAGAAAACTGTCAAATGTAGACCCGTGCCGCGTCCCGCGAGTTCCGCGGGCGTCCCACCCCGTTGCAGACCTCTACTCTACAAGACAAATTGTAACTTAATTATCTACGGGTATCTTTATAGTACATACTTCTCCCAACAGTTCGAGTCTGCGGTAAAATCGCTCATTTCTGTGATCAAAGATGATCTCAGGAACTTCGTGTCTCCGCTGAGGACAAGCCATGTTGCAGTAAGACAGAAACCGATGAAGTGGCGTCCAGTAACTAGGCAACGGAACAAGGTACGTTCCATAATTACGTAACGCATCGCAAATTCGAACGAAAACATGAAATAACTTTTTTTCCCCTCCAAGAAATCACAGGTATTACATAAAACTATTCTGCAAACACACCCACTGGCATTAGTTCGACCAAAAAAAAAATCAGTTTCAATATCACAATATACACCTCTAGTTATCATGAGAATATTAAATCAGCCATCCGACACGCTTTTACTGTCAGGTACCCAAACCCAAGGGAGGGAAACAAACACCACGCGCAGCGGCTGTAAATGGCGCGCGGAGCGCTGCGCGGTGAGGAAGCCGGCAATTAGCCAATGTAACTGTTGCCACAATATTATTTTATAAAGGGGAATCTAAGTTGCATTTAGTTAAGTATATTTATAATTTAATTTAGTAATCGCACTCTTATTGTGCTGGCGTAATATATTTAATATACGATTAATAACAAAAAAAGAATGGTGAATAAAATATATATATATGTGATTCCTATGATAAGCAAGTCGCAAACACGGACATCGATGAACTCTGGAAATGAAAGTTAGTTACAATAACGTTGACCGACAATTTCCCTTTGTGGCATGCAGCGAAGGATGTATTTAATGTTTCTTTGCAGCTTGTTTTACTAAAATGTAATTCCGCAAGCTGTGCATTCTATTGATTTGTGTGTGGAGTTTGCATGTTGTCCCTGTGTCATCATGGGGCTTCTTCCAGGTTTCCCAGTTTCCCCCCACAGTCCAAAAACATGTGAAGTTATTCAGAGTTACCAAACAGCCCATAGTAGTGAGTGACTGTAGTTTCAAAGTTTCAAGTTTCAAATCTTTATTGTCACATCATGTTACTGGTACAGTACATATGAGTGAAATTCTTGTGTGCTAGCTTCACAAGCAATAGTGGTGTGCAAAATCTATATATATATATATATAAAAAGAAAGATAAAAAAAAAAAAGATAAGTACAAGATATACATATATAATATAATATTAGACGCTGAATATCAAACTGAATACATATATAATATAATATTAGATGTATGTTCTTGGTGATAGGTTGGAGCCCCATCCTGGATTGCTCCTTCCAGGGCAGGGTGTGCCAGTGCTTTTCCTGGGTGCTGCCTCACAAAAAAAGATCTTGACCTGGTTTCATTTTGAGACAAATTGGCCCAAAATTGAAACAGCAGCACTAGGTGGCAACAAAGGAAGGATTGGGCGGCTATAAACGACAATTGACCTTGTGAACACAGAACCTCTAAAAGTATTCAATGGATCTTTTCCAAACTCCCCATGAACATTGTGGGGCCCAAGATGATTTTCACCTCTCTGTGAAAGTTATCATGTGGGATCTCACCATACAATTTATCTGTAACAATCTGTCAGAAGGTTGGAAAAAATTATGGGAATCCCCCCCCCACTCAGTACATTTTATTGTATCAAAAGGGATCATCACACTTGACAAACATTTTTTGGAGGCTCAGTTAAGGTTGAGAATCACTGGTATAGGTGATGATCTGAGACATTTCACACCAAAACTGAAGCAGTATCACTTGATCATGGCACCTGAAAGGACCACAGACACAGATCTGGTGAACCTGATTACATTGAGAAAAGTCACACAATGTTGGGCTTTAGGTGTTGCAGGTATTTTATACCTCCCTTTGTAATTATATTGATAATCAGGTACTTTGAGGCAGCATTCAATGATTTTTCCAATCTGAGATAAGAGTTAAAACACATTAATCGTAGCTCAAACATCGGGACATGTCATCAATGAATATGCTTTCCAAGTTAAAAGTGTGTCATTTAAGTCTGAGGTAATATTTCTACCTAGTTATTGTTCTTTGTTCTGCTTCTATAAACACTGTAAGAGAGATTTGTGTTTATTAATCTCCTGACAAAGTGAGTGAAGATCATGTCTGTGGTCAGAGTTTGTTTCACGTGCATTAACTGGTGATTGTGTGGCTGCAGTGTGACTCAGTGGGTTACGGTGCTGTGTCTGTGAGCCTAAGGTTGCCTGTTTAAATCCTACGATTTCACAGTTGGGCCCTCGAGCAAAGACCTTAACTCCAATTGCTCCAGGGACTTTGCTTTTTCAAAAAGAAGTTTGTTGCTTTGGATAAAAGTGCCTGCTAATACATATTAGATAAATGTTTATTCCTTTTATCTATCATCCACCCCCACCTCAGACACACAACCCCTCTAAAAGGACGTGGTTAGACTCTGCTGGCCTCAGTTTAGCTGTAGAAGCGGCGCTGATCTTCAGAAACGTCCAGTGGAATCATGAAGTCCCATCAGATCTCTGCCTTCTTCCTCCCGACGACAGTGCTGCTGTCCTCCACTTTGGCTCAAGGTAAGTCTGCAGCATCTCACAGTTTTCATCAGGACGTTGTCAGTATCTTGGATTTTAATAAAGATCATGGACCCAATTGTGAAACATGAACACAGTTTCTCTGGACATATTTCTCATGTATGTACACTCACCTAAAGGATTATTAGGAACACCTCTTCAATTTCTCATTAATGCAATTATCTAATCAACCAATCACATGGCAGTTGCTTCAATGCATTTAGGGGTGTGGTCCTGGTCAAGACAATCTCCTGAACTCCAAACTGAATGTCAGAATGGGAAAGAAAGGTGATTTAAGCAATTTTGAGCGTGACATGGTTGTTGGTGCCAGACGGGCCGGTCTGAGTATTTCACAATCTGCTCAGTTACTGGGATTTTCACGCACAACCATTTCTAGGGTTTACAAAGAATGGTGTGTAAAGAGAAAAACATCCAGTATGCGGCAGTCCTGTGGCCGAAAATGGCTTGTTGATGCTAGAGGTCAGAGGAGAATGGGCCGACTGATTCAAGCTGATAGAAGAGCAACTTTGACTGAAATAACCACTCGTTACAACCGAGGTATGCAGCAAAGCATTTGTGAAGCCACAACACGCACAACTTTGAGGCGGATGGGCTACAACAGCAGAAGACCCCACCGGGTACCACTCATCTCCACTACAAATAGGAAAAAGAGGCTACAATTTGCACGAGCTCACCAAAATTGGACAGTTGAAGACTGGAAAAATGTTGCCTGGTCTGATGAGTCTCGACTTCTGTTGAGACATTCAAATGGTAGAGTCAGAATTTGGCATAAACAGAATGAGAACATGGATCCATCATGCCTTGTTACCACTGTGCAGGCTGGTGGTGGTGGTGTAATGGTGTGAGGGATGTTTTCTTGGCACACTTTAGGCCCCTGAGTGCCAATTGGGCATCGTTTAAGTGCCACGGCCTACCTGAGCATTGTTCCTGACCATGTCCATCCCTTTATGTCCACCATGTACCCATCCTCTGATGGCTACTTCCAGCAGGATAATGCACCATGTCACAAAGCTCGAATCATTTCAAATTGGTTTCTTGGACATGACAATGAGTTCACTGTACTAAAATGGCCCCCACAGTCACCAGATCTCAACCCAATAGAGCATCTTTGGGATGTGGTGGAACGGGAGCTTCGTGCCCTGGATGTGCATCCCACAAATCTCCATCAACTGCAAGATGCGATCCTATCAATATGGGCCAACATTTCTAAAGAATGCTTTCAGCACCTTGTTGAATCAATGCCACGTAGAATTAAGGCAGTTCTGAAGGCGAAAGGGGGTCAAACACCGTATTAGTATGGTGTTCCTAATAATCCTTTAGGTGAGTGTATGTATGTATACATGGCTGTATATACTTTGTATATAGATTGTGTATACATTTTCCGTTCTTCATGTCTGTCCAGATGGCTGCAGACCATTTAAGTCTAGGACTTATAGGATTCTTTAAATTTCTTTGATACAAGCAAGGTTACTGACCCAATTATAAGTTTTTTCGCTGTGCATTTTTCATGTATATATTCAGAGTGGCTGTATATATTTTGTATGTAGGCTGTACATATATATATTTTATGTTCTTTATGTCAATCCAGATGGCAATCTGTCGGTGTATTGCTGTTTTATGTACTTTCCTGGAATACTGAGGATGGACCAGATAGCTGGATATGTAGAGACCCGTAAGAACTGCATTAAACCTGGAATTATGTAAATATTTACTTTACTCATGTATTGTTTTGAACTATTACTGTTTTGAGATTTAATATTTGTTGTGTGCAAAAAATCTATAACAGAACTAGTTTTTAGTTCACGGTAAGATGCATATGGAGAAAGATTCTAACAAGTGAGAAGCAGAACCATGTCATTTTTTTTCCCTTCAGTTATCAGACTTTACACCACAAAGGGTAAAGAAGCGTGTGTTGATCCCAGAGATGACTGGGTTCAGCAGGTCAAGCAGAAGCTGGATCAGCAGTAACGCCTCCTGTCCGCCTGGCAAAACATGATGAATGAATTTTATTACACTTGAGCTTCCATCCATCCATTTTCCAAACCGCTTATCCTTCTGGGCCGCCGGGTCGACTTTAATTCATTTGTAAAATTATTTTCTGTCATTTTCCAAGTCATAGAATATTTTACAGCATGTTATACTTCAATATATTGAGTTTTAATTCTTTTATCAGTATTTTAATTATAAAACAACATTCTGGTACTTGGTGGGCATCTGAAAAAGACTATTAGAGAATCATGCAATTAGCATAATATAAATGTATCCATTCTCTATGTATGTGTCACGCCCACATCGGACCCCGACCACACCCAGCCTCACCAGAACAGCCCCGCCTACATACAGATAACCTGAAAACATTTAAGTAATCAAACTTTTAAAGTAAATTCTTGCCAAAATATATGTTCAATTCAGCACTTAAAAGATATGAATTTGTTATATTTGAACTACACTCAAATATTTTGCTCTGATGTTCTTAGATCTTCATCTACACTCAATCCTTCAATATTTCAGTTCTTATTTGGGGGATTTTCTCCCATTCGTCCTTGCAAAGGGCTTCTGATTCTGCAAGATTCTTGAGTTGTCTTGCATGCTCTGCTTTTTTGAGATGTATCCGCAGATTTTCAGTGATGCTTAGGTTGGGTGACTGAGGGCCGTGGCAAAACCTTCACCTTGAGGTATTCCATTGTAGATTTTGAGGTGTGTTTTAGATCATTATCTTATTGTAGGACCCATCCTCTTTTTAACTTCAACTTTTTGCTGCTGGAATTTGCTGCATGATCTTTATTCAAATCCATTCTTCCCTCTACCAATGACATGGTTCTCTGTGCCACTGGCTGCAACACAAGCCCAAAGCATGATCGATCCACCCCCATGCTTAATAGTTGGACAGGTGTTCTTTTCCTGGAATTCGGTATGTGGCCAAAAAGTTCTATTTTGACTTCTTCAGTCCACAGGTCTTGTTTCCAAAATGCATCAGGCTTGTTTAGATGTTCCTTTGCAAACTTCAGATGCAGAATTGTGTGGCTAGGATACAGGAAAGGTTTTCTCCTGCAGACTCTACCATGAAGGTCACATTTGTTCAGGTGTCGCTGCAGAGTAGAACGGTGAACCACCACTCCAGAGTCTGCTAAATCCTCCTGGAGGTATTTTGCGGTCAAATGGGGCTTTTTATTTGCCTTCATAGCAATTGAATGAGCAGTCCTTTCAGAAAGTTTTCTTGACCTCCATCATTCCTGTTAACTGCCATTTCTTAATAACATCATGAACTGAGGAGACATCTATCTGGAAATGCTTTGCTATCTTCCTGTAGCCTTCTCCTGCTTGGTGAGCATTAATTATTTTAATTTTACAAGTTAAACTTAAACGTTATCTGAGGGCTGATCTTGGACTGGCCAAACTTTTGCTTCAGACCCTTTACATTTTTTGTTATTTTGTACCTGTGAACGATGGAAATAAAATTTAATCTTGCTTAAAATATGAAAGAAATGTGTCATCATTAACTTTATGATTATACTTTTGGTGATCAGTTCATCTTCTGCTGACTTAACAGACATTTTAAGCCCAAACTTTTGCATGCCACTGTATGCTTTTGAAACAAATAATTTAAAATTTTTGGAAAACAAGAACAGGATGAGCTAAGAACATCAGAGAGCGCTGAGCCAGAAATCAGGGGCACCAGTGAAGCTGAGGTTGACCAAGAGGTTGGAGATGAGCTGTTGCACAGTGAGATGTTTGATCAGAAGGAAACAGGAGTCCCACCTCCTAACTAGGCAGACACTCTCGGGTGAGGGGAACCTTCGCCAGGCAGAGTTGGAAAGGCAGGTCCTCCAGGCCCGGAAGCAGGAGGTGGCAGGACCAGCGCTGGCCTGGCATCTGGGTAAGGAAGCCGTACAGACCCAGATGGAGCAGATCCAGGCAGCCGAGCGGCACAAGGAGAAGGAGCTGGCGCGTGTGCGCCTGGAGAACATCAAGCTGAAGGCGGCATCGCCAAGGGTGAGAGAACACTGTCTGCCAAGAAGGGGCTGGCGGAGGGGCTGCACATCCTCGACTTCGAGCAGCTGAAGCTGGAGAACCAGACGTACAGCGATAAGGTCGAGGAGCGAGACGAGGAGATTCTGAAGCTGCGTAACAAGATCGCGGGCGCCGTGCGCGTGCTGACGCATGTGAAGGAGAAGCTGCAGTGGGTGCAGATGGAGAACCGAATGCGGTGCTCACAGCTGGCGGAGGGGCTGCACATCCTGGACTTCGAGCAGCTGAAGCTGGAGAACCAGACGTACAGCAGTAAGGTCGAGCGAGTCGCAGAGATTCTGTTGCTGCGCGACAAGATCGCAGGTGCTGTGCACGTGCTGATGCACGTCACAGAGAAGCTGCGATGGGTACAGATGGCACTTCCAGCTGACCTGGCAGAGATGGTGGCGGCGGTGGCACGGTCACGTGACTCTCTGACATGCGGCAAGCGGGCTCGGGACAGGGTGCGGGCAGACAACCTGCGGCTGCGCCAACGCAGCGGGCTGCTGGGGAAGAGCGTGCTGCTGCGAGACATGGAGGAAAGGGTGGGCGATGTCATGGCGCTGGAGCTCAGGTTGGGGGCGCTGAAGAGCAGCAACTGCAGAGCTGAGAGGAAAGTGGAGCAGGCCTAGGACACACCGTAGTGGGATGAACAGGCAGGCAGACAGATAGACACACACACACACACACACACACACACACACATGTAAACTGTCACAAATGCAGGCTTTCAGATCTATTAGTGATGGACTAATATTTAGCATCATTACGGATGTCATTAGAGATTTTGGGCCCCTAACCCAGACCAATTGCATTTTAGGGCCCCTGTAATCATCCTAACTGCAACCCCCCCCCACCCACCCCCCTTTTTGGTGTCCCTGAACATCACCACGCTTAAATATGAAAAAGGCGATTTGTAATTTAATGCAGTTTATTTTAAAAATCAGTTTTTGTAACAGATTGAGTGGTAGCTGAATCCTCAGCAAAGATGGATTCCTTTGCAGTACATTGCAGTTTAACACAGCAAACAGCATGTTCAACAGCAGTGGGGTTGAGCAGTGGGACAAATAGCAGTGTAATGCAGGAAAAAACAGTGCAGTATGAGAATGAGCAAACAAGTAATAAGTGCAATGGGGATGGAAACTGGCTACAGTATAATAAATACTAATAAAGTGCAGAAGTGGAATTTTAACAATGTGAAGTACAATGCAGTGGGGGGGACAGATGCAGGCCACTGTCTTGGTCACTGTCTTGAGTAGAGAAGCTGTCCCTGAAACAGGTGTGGGGGGGGGGGTAATCCCTTAGTCTCCACATATCTCATCTTACTCTGTTTGGGGCACAAACGCAGATCAAATGTTAGAGTACAAACGCAGGGTCAGCCATTTATTTTGGGGGATTAAGGACCCAACAGATATGCCAGTAAATTGTCTAGGATTCAATCCAGCGACCTTCTGTTCACTGATACAACCTCCTTATACTTGTAACACACAGTGTTGGAACCATTTTTAAATTGCATATCTTTATTTTATTTGATAAGCTTGTAATAGACAAAATATAGCCTGTTATATATAATGATGCCTAAATGTAATCTGTCTTTCTAAATGCCTGTATATTGCTATATCGTATATAGGTCCCAAACCTTATTTAAATATGAATTCATTTGTCATATTGGGGAGGGGCATGTTTTTCTGGCGGTGGGGGATACAGTTTTTGGACCATTACTGACGATCGCTTAGAAGTTTGTGTAAGTGCCCTTTTCCAGGAGGGATCTACGCTTCCAAAGATCTCGGAGTCGAAATTAAGTAGCCACTCTGTAAATTTAAAGCAGCTTCGGGTAAGACACAGTTAACGCAAACCGCATCGCCTATAGCTTATACATACAGGTATAATGAATAAGTCTGTTTGTAAAGGCTATTTAACCAGGAGTTAATAATGAAGGCGACGCGCCTGTTTATGAGTAAGTCACACGAAAAAGGCAGAACTCAGGCAGACGGTTCCGTTGCCTGATGTCCAGGACAGAGAGACTCAGGAAGAGTTTTTTCCCCCAGGCCATAAGGCTTCTCAACTCAAACTAACTCTGGTCCTTCTGTACACTACGTTCGTTTGTACTGGAATGCACATATACTGCACATGTTCACTTTACTGTACAAATAACTTTAGTCTGTACATCCTCGCCATTACACTCACCATTGCACTATATTTTAGATTTTAGATTGTATATTTGGATTGTGTATTTTAGATTATGTACTTGGTTCCATAGAAAACACCCCGAATGTGCAGGTAGCTCTTGTCACACACGCAGCATTCTACAGCACCAATGCCATG
Organism: Paramormyrops kingsleyae; assembly: GCF_048594095.1. Lineage (NCBI taxonomy): Eukaryota > Metazoa > Chordata > Actinopteri > Osteoglossiformes > Mormyridae > Paramormyrops > Paramormyrops kingsleyae. Next base: position 410,149 of record NC_132808.1, on the reverse strand, counting down.
ATTTCAGGGAGGTTAATGTAACACTTTGGTTTAATTGTAAAATTTGCAGGAGAAAATACAAGCTTAGTGTGAGAGAATGAGATTGGACCCAGTTGTGAGTGTCTCACAGTCAGTTATGGGACATTTGACAGCCCTGGAGTCATTGGTTCTACAAAAGGCATTGGATTAATTTAATCAAGTGCATGAATCTGTTCAAATACTGCTGACTGACGATATTATAGAAAATGAGAGGATCGATCGGAATGAGTCCATAATGGTCACTTTTAAGGACCTTGAAACTCAGGTTCATCCACATGTACTGGTAGATCCCTCTGTGCTTTCAGTGTTTCAAAAGGATCAAATCTGTGAAAGTCAGCCAAGTGTAGCTCTAATGTATCCTGTTCTATATCATCTGCTCCTGTGGCAGTTCTGGGTGGGCCGGGGGGGGCACCTGCATTTTATAGCTTCATGACTTGGACCTACTGTAGGTGTTCATTACAAAGTGATTTGTAATTTTGAAAAAAACATCTAGAGTCCTCATTACACATTAACGGTTCATTTTAAAATGTAATTGATGTCGTCCCCCCCCCCATTCAAATGGACCAGAACCTCCAGTGATGTGCTTGTGAAAGACAATGCAGCCTTAGAAGTGATGGGCAACTTAGACTGTCTGAAGGGTAGGGGTAAAAAAATAAAACGGGCACCTTCCCAACATACCCCCCCCACGCACACGCACACACACACACACACTAGTAGAATCGTACGCTATGTGTGGTGAAGTAATGTTAGTCCCTGATTAAGATTATTCAACTAGAGTTTTGTCAGCTAAAGGAGACTGAAATTGTGAGTCCTTGGAAAATGTACCTGGGGGATCAGTCAGCTGAGCTCATGGATGCTGACCTGTCATCCTTACATTTTGTGACAATAGGAACAATCTCTAAAACGCAGCTTTGAAGCAGTGGCAGCTCCTGCCAAATCTCTCTCGGGGGTGATTGTTAAGATGATGACTAAGGTGACCCTTTTAATAGGTAAATTAATAGCTAACTAATCAGGCAAATGTTACATTGCATTGTTCAAATTAGTCAGCTAGCTAACATGATATTTTCACGCTGCACTGAACAATTAATATTTTTTTTGGTCATCTCAGTGAAACAATACCACCAGTAACCACTAGATGTCAGAATAACACACCTGCTCCTGGTATTTACTAGTGTGGCTCATCAGAAGCCAGGTAGGATAGAAAACTTACTGGATAGTAGCTCTCCAGGACCGGAGTTGGTGACCCCTGCTGTACAGTGATTGTGGACAGCTATGTCCAAAATTTATAATTATTATCTACATTGACTGACCAATCTACTGTGGTTATAAACAGATAAATTGTCATCTATCAGTTTGCATTCATAAAAACCTTCATCATGAAGAGAGATACCAGCTTTTCTATTAATTACATAAAATTGAGTGAAGTCCTCGCTCTCACAATAATCTGATTCGATCAATTTATTCTGATTACTATGACCAGGGCCGGCCCAAGCCTTCAGGGGGCCCTAAGCAGAATTTTATTTGGGGGCCCCTCTGTGCCACCAATATGACTAATTATTGTCAATCCTTTATTATTCGCACACTATAAATCTAACACACCCAATATAAATTTTATTTTTTTGTAGCTGTGTTGCTTACATCATACCAATGTTTTTACCCTTGCTATGATCTTCAATTGTAACAGTAGCAAACCCACAGGAGCAGTCAGGTGTTAATTTGCACTTTAACATTCAAAGTCTTGCAGTACCAGTTGGCATACTTAATGTGGTGTACTGAAAAGTGGCAAAATAAACTAGTAGGCAATGCTCTTACTGTAAACACTTTTTTACAACATGTAAAAAGTGCAATACAATCAACACAAATAAAATAAATAATAAAATATAAGGCTAACGTTAACCACTTTACTTTTGGTCAGAAAATTTTGCAACATTTAAAAAGTGCAATACAATCAAGTACAATATAATAAATAATAAAATATAAAGCTAAATACCAAAGAACTACAAATTAGTCAAATACAAACAGGATATTTTTATATGAAAAGACAAACTAACTCAACTTTACATTCCACCTCAATATTCCACTTTCCTTAGAATTTGTGTTTCCTTGCTTTTCTGGAGGCAAAGTCTTTATGGTATCATTATAAGTGTCACGCCCCGCTCCGTCCGCTCCCGATGTGTGCCACGCCCACCTCATTACCTCCTGTTTTGCCCTGATTGTTCTAACCTGTGGCTTGTTGTCCGTGGCTTGTCTAGTGTATTTAGTCCTTGTCAGAGTCAGTTATCCCCAGATCAGTCATTGTGTAGTGTCCGTTGATGTTCGTGCCTGTACGTCTGCCTTCTATTAAACCCCGTTACCCTGACTACCTGGCTACGCTCGCCTGCTTCCTGCTTGCCCACCCCGCGAGCGTGACAGAATGACTGATCTCCGCGAAAGCACGAAGCAGCAGTCCGAGCACCACCGGCTCGGACTGCTGCAAACCTTCGTGTATTGGCAATCCCAGCCAGAGGTCCTGGAGGACCCGGTAGCCTTGGAGCTGGCTAGCCGGGGCCGGGACCTGCTCCAAGAGGAGCGCCCGCCCGGACAGCATTACCCGCTGACGAAAGCCCGGAAATGCCTCCGTCGGCTACAGCGCCGGCTCACCGAGCGAGGAGAGGACAAGCAGGAGGCGACTCCCTCGCTCTACTTGGGAGCCTGCTCTCTCCTCCCCGCCTGGGATGACACCGCCGCTATCCGCCTGACCAGCCTCCACCCGGAAAAGCCACCACCCTTGGAGGCTTATTACTACCGGCTGGAGCGTCTGGGCGTCGGAGGTATCCGCGCCGTAAGAGACGCTATTCCCCGGGTCCCGAGAGCCCTTAAAGGGAAGGCGCCTACGCGCTCGGCACCCCTCCTGCCGCCTCCGGACCTGCATGTTCCGGATCCTGCTGCAGCCGCCGCGATGCCTGCGGCACCGCCTGCTGTAGCTTCCGCCGCTCTGCCCGCGGCACCGCTTGCTGCTGATGCCGCCGCTCTGCCCGCGGCACCGCTTGCTGCTGATGCCGCCGCTCTGCCCGCGGCACCGCTTGCTGCTGATGCCGCCGCTCTGCCCGCGGCACCGCCTGCTGCTGCGGTTGCTGTCGCCGATCTGCCCGCGGCTGCGCTGCCTGCTGCCGCCGCCGATCTGCCCGCGGCTGCGCTGCCTGCTGCCGCCGCCGATCTGCCTGCAGCACCGCCTGCTGCAGCCGCCGCGATGCCAGCAGCACCGCTCGACCTGCCCGTCCTGCCTGTCTTCCCTGCTGCAGCTGCCGCCGCTCTGCCTACGGCACCGTCTGCTGCTGCTGCTGCCATCCTGCCAGCAGCTCTGCTTGACCCGCCTGTCCAGCCTGACCCGCCGGTCCAGCCTGTCTTGCTTGTCCCGCCTGACCCGCTTGTCCCGCCTGACCTGCCTGCAGTTCCTGCAGCTGCCACCGCTCGGCCTGCGGCACTGCCCGCGGTTGCGCCCCCTGCTGGCTGCGTGGAGGCTGCGCCCGCCGAGGCGCCCCCTGCTGGCTGCGTGGAGGCTGCGCCCGCCGAGGCGCCCCCTGCTGGCTGCGTGGAGGCTGCGCCCGCCGAGGCGCCCCCTGCTGGCCGCGTGGAGGCTGCGCCCGCCGAGGCGCTCCCCGCTGGCCGCGTGGTGGCGGTGCCTGCCGAGGCGCCCCCTGCTGACCACGAGACGGCGGCGCTCGTCTTGCCCGTTCTGCCGGCACCTGAACTACCTGTCTTGCCCGTCCTGCCGGCACCTGAACTACCTGTCTTGCCCGTCCTGCCGGCACCTGAACTACCTGTCTTGCCCGTCCTGCCGGCGCCTGAACGGCCTGAGGTGGCCCTGCCTGAGGCCGCTATTCCTGTCCTGCCCGCGGCCCTGCCTGAGGCCGCCATTCCTGTCCTGCCCGCGGCCCCGCCTGAGGCCGCCGTTCCGGTCCTGCCCGCGGCCCCGCCTGAGGCCGCCGCTCTGGCTGCCCTGCCTGCGGCCACGCCCGCGGCTCTGGCTGCCCCGCCTGCGGCCACGCCCGCGGCTCTGACTGCCCCGCCTGCGGCCACGCCCGCGGCTATGACTGCCACGCCTGTTGCCTCATTAGAGGTCCTGACTCCCTCGCCCTTACCCCAGCAAGGCCGACGCCCCCCAGGACCCCGCCTGTCAGTGTCCCGTAAGGGACGGGGACACAGGCGTCGGGCCCGGGTCCCGCCCGCCCTGCCCCCTGGCTCGCCCGTTCGGCCCCTGGCTGTGGCTCGGTGGCTGCCTGCGGGTCCTGCGCCTCGGGGTCGGCGGTCGCCGCCGGGTCCCCCCCTGGATCCTCGGTGCCGGTCCTCGGTCCCGCCTCCGGCTCCATGTCGGCCGCCTCCGGGCCCCCCTGCTCCGGCTTGGCGTCGGACGGCGCCTTCGCCGGCTCCGGCTGCGCCTCCGCCTGCCGCGGCTTCCCCCTCCTGCCTGCCTTCCCTGGTGTTCCCTCCTGCTCCCTCCGTGTCCCCTCCGTCACTCCCTCGTCCCGTTCCCTTGGCCCCTGGGTGGTCCCCTCCTGCTCCCTTCTCCCTCTCCCCTGCGGCCCCTCCGGCCGCTGCCCGTCGCCCGCCTGGGTTCCTTCGGGCGCCCTTTGTTCCTCCTCCGTTCCCTTCTGGCCCTTTCGTTCCGCCTGTCTTTGTTCCTGGTCCCTTTGTTCCTCCTCCGTTCACTCCTGGCCCTTTTGTTCCGCCTTTCTCCCCTTCTGTGTCTCCCTTCCAGGTCTGTCTGTCTGCGTTCCCCGTCCTCTGTCGCGTCCTGTCCTTCTTCTCGTCCTTGTTTCTGTTTTGTGTTTCGGTCCTGTTTCCCTGGTCTCGTTGATGGTTTTGTTCTTGTTTTTCAGGTCTTGTTCCCTCGTCCCGTCCGTCGCCTCCTCTCGGGCGCGCCCGGTGTGCGCGCCTTTGGGGGGGGGTTATGTCACGCCCCGCTCCGTCCGCTCCCGATGTGTGCCACGCCCACCTCATTACCTCCTGTTTTGCCCTGATTGTTCTAACCTGTGGCTTGTTGTCCGTGGCTTGTCTAGTGTATTTAGTCCTTGTCAGAGTCAGTTATCCCCAGATCAGTCATTGTGTAGTGTCCGTTGATGTTCGTGCCTGTACGTCTGCCTTCTATTAAACCCCGTTACCCTGACTACCTGGCTACGCTCGCCTGCTTCCTGCTTGCCCACCCCGCGAGCGTGACAATAAGATATCTAATGGGCAATTATGTTATTAATACTAATTAGTGCATGAATATACTAATAAGTCCACTCAGTCTTTCTTGGGCCATGGAAGATCTCAAATAGTTTTTGATCAGTTTGAGTTTGGAAAAGCTCCGCTCTGCAGATGGAGAGTGCAGGCTATCCGCAGATAACAACAATAACAACAAACAACAGTTATTTTAACATCAACCTATATGGCACCGCAGCGAGCCATCTGTACGCCTAAAACATTAAGACATAATGATATAATAACACAGACCCCAAACTTAGGCCAGTCCAGTGTAAGTAATGTTAAACTGTTATCAGTACCAAAGTTATAAAACAGAAGCTTATTTTTTATTATTCATCGGTAATTTTTGTCCGTGTCATCCTTTGCACGAGCATGAATTGACGAGCCGTTAGCTGCCGCTGGTGATCGCTAAGCGGAAGAAGCAACATTAGCTTGCAATTTAGCCTCGTTTAGTTTATACTCATTTTTTTTAACTTACCTTTATCTTGCTGTTTTTTCTCTTCCTCTGATTTCTTCCGTTTTCTTTTCTCTGCACCAGAAAGATATGTTGTTTTGCTGCAGTGATGCTGCTTCTTCAATGAATTTAAGTTACTGTAACTTACCTCAGGCATCGTACGGCTGTCATACTCCAACTGTGCATGCATCCTGCAGCAGCCAGTTAAAATATTATTGCGTTGTTTTTTTTAATTGAATAATGGATTTCATTACCAATATGATATCAACTGAAATATTAAACATATATAAATGAAAAAAATTCAAATAAAAAAACGATGTAATTTCATGTACTCTTGGGGGCCCCGTGGCCACCAGGGGGCAGCCGCTTAGTTCGCTTATGCCTTGGGCCGGCTCTGCTATGACGACCAATAGCAGAGCCAGAAATCACAGCGTGGGTGGGTCAGCAGAAAATCAGGCCAATTCACATCATAATCACACTACAGACTCAACTACCATACATTTACAGTATTTTCAGTTTTTAAATGACCTGTGGCATCACTAAGACCACATTAATAAAGAGAGAAAAAAATCTGCTTGTCTCTTAACAGCACATTTCCTCCAACTGATCTAACGACACACACACGTATCTGTCTGTCACAATCATTGCATTGTACTGTATCGCTCGCTTTGAGTGCTGAGGTGGGCCTGAGTTCCACATGGCTGCACCCAGGAGTACCTGTGCCAGCATGGTAGGTGACAACTGGACAGTGTTTCTATTAATGACATGATCAAGTCATTAAGTTCAATCAAGTCATTTGAGTTGAGGTAACGTTAGTCATGTTGACCTTGAATGTGACAGATTGCTGGCTGCCCCAGTTATAAAGCAGATTGCATTTTATAAAGCCAAATTAGTGCAAACCCTTCTCGAACCCATACAGAGTACAATACAGTGCCTGCAGTTTGAAAAAAAATGCCTTAACATGACAGAGTACTCCACAGAACATGGCCTGATGCTGATTGGACTATGATATTCAGATGCAAGGCAAACTGTCAACGTTAGAGTAACTGTCTACGCTAGAGTAACTGTCTACATTAGAGTAATGGTGTGGTAGATAATTCCCTCCCTTTCCCATTCTGGTGGTGCGTCGTCTGGTCGCCCTAAGGAACAGACTGCCCCTGCTTTAAACGATGATACATGAATATGAAAATCACCAAATACATGCGTTAAATCAAACAGCACATAATATACTGGGTTCACCGTCCAATCAAACAAACAATTACTGCAGTCAGCTAAGAGCTGCTATTGATCGTACTTACAGCAGTAATAGCAGTTATCCAGGTACAGAATGACTTCCTGCAGGTACTTGCACTCTGCATGTTCTCCCCATGTCATGTGAGTCTCCTCTGGTTACTCCAGGCCTCTACTGGGTCCAAAAACGTGGACAGGTGCCTTCTGGGATGGGTTTGACCCCATAGTTGATAAGTGATTGAAATCTTGTTTCCTGTGTCTTTGTAACATATGACAATGGATTCTCTGACCTGAAACAAGAGTTAACACAACTTATTCAAACATGTCATCCATGATACCATAAGTATGTTTTCCCGATTAAAAATGTGCCATTTTAACAGTATGATTTAATATTTCTAGCTAATTATTGTTCCTTGTTCTGCTTCTACAAAACTATGAGAGATTTGTATCCACTAATCGCTTGACGTGCATTAAGTGTTGAATATCTGGATGAGGTGTTCAATTGAATGCTGTGCCTGTGATCAGAAGGTTGTGGGTTCCAATCCTAAGATTATGAGAGTCATTTCACCATTGGGTACTTAAGCCAGTGTCTCTCGAATCAGTGTGGGGGGACCCTCAGACGGTCCATGTTTTTGCTCTCTCCCAGTTCACTGAGTTGGGAGGGAGCAAAAACCTGGATCATCTGGGGGCCCCGAGGACTGGTTTGAGAAACACTGACTTAAGCAAGGCTATTAACTCTAATTGCTCATGGTGCTCTGCTTTCTCAAAGAGTGAAATTTACTGTTATTACTTATGTAACTCCTGCACTGCCAATTTTGCAATAAAAAAGGACATGGAAGCCTTGCAAACCAAGAATCATTGTTTAATAAGGATGTTTGTAGACTATTCAAAACGCAGGGAGCAGCCAAACTGTGATTTCATGGAAATTTTCAAAAAGGCATCAAGAAGGTAAAATACAAATATTCAGAACTACATCTGAACAGCAATCTCTGCTAAGTCTGTCACAGACTAAAAATGCAACAGCTCTCCACCCTCATCCAAAGGGACGCACCAGTGCGTGAGAAATACAACAACTTCTTTGCTCACTTTGATAGAGGAAGCAGTGAACCTGCCAGCAGGACCTCAGCATCTGAGAGCTGGGCCAGTCAATCATACAGGCTGTCTGAGAGTGAGCAGATACTGAATCTCCACACCAGTCAGACACACACTGCACAGGCTCAGTGCCATCAGGCAATCAGGCTGGATGTAGTTTGGACTAATTGGACTCTCCCTGCCCAGAGACGTCTTACTGTATGTGGAAAAACTGCTATCTGGCAAATGCTGCCCAAATGACAAGCCTAAAAAAAGTGTTTTGTAGCCAGACTGTCCCACTTCTCTGCCACTGCCCCCCCCCACCATCCCGTAAATCAGTGGTTCCCAAACTTTTTCCAGCCACGTACCCCTTGAGACATGTCAGCCTCAGCCGCGTACCCCCTGCTACCAACGACTCTTAATTAGTGTCTATAAATAGATTGCAATACCGCATGCATAAAAATAAATACTGAACAGTCGATTATTTCTCACCACCAAATGAATTTATTAATATATTTTAGTAATAGATTGTTGATATCCGGTGGGAGAATTTCACAGTAGGGATGGGCACGGAAAAGGTTTTTGGTTCCCGTCCCATCCCATTCGCGTTGGAGGGTTTCCGTTCCCATCCAATTTAACCGCCAAATTTTCAAAACCCATTCCCATCCCGTTCAGTCCCGTGGGATGTCATTCCCGTACCGTCCCATTCCCGTCAAATTTCAAAAAATTTTCTACCGCTCCCGTGTTTTTCATATATTTCCGTTAGCGCTTGTTTTCCGCGACCAGAGTGACAGATGTTTTTGACTAGGGTCCTGGGAAAGTTGCACCAGCATCATACTGGTGCATGCCATGGCAGAATTTCAGAATAGAAAAATACGCAGGACTTTATTTAATGTGCGGTTAGACACTGTTAGAGACAGTTAAGTTATCTGTGACAAAGCTCTCCAGTGAGTGTCATGCCCCGATCGTCCGCTCCTTCCGTGTGCCAAGCCCCCTCGTTAACCCTGTGTGGATTCCCCGTGTTTACCAGCTGTTCCTGATTGTTGTCAAACTTGTCATTAGTCCATTAAGATACATGAAACTTATTATTAGGTGAAGCATGAAGAAAATCCCCAATAGGGTTTTCAGAGCAAAATCTGAAAAGGAATATAACTTTAAAAATATGATTAAATAAACATAACATAAAACAAGCCTCCATTAAATATTTTCCTTTCCATTTACATGTTGCTGTTATATCCGAGGATTGCTGGGATTGCTGCGAGAGAGTGGTGTTGAGCTGCAGCGATTGTTTGGGATTGTTTTTTGGAGTGTTTTGAGTGTTTGTGTGCTTTACCTGTTTACGTGGGTGGCTGTTTATTTCTATTTATTGTTCTTATTTCGGTCAGCGTGAGTGCTTGTCTGTCCTGTCTGTTAATTAACAGCGCGATTTTTCTGAGCGGCGTTTTTCTGTCCGCGTTTAAACTCCGTAGCAAACACCCGCGGGGCGATAATAACTAATAATATCTAACGTCGGTATCGCTACCCAGCGTCGGAAAAGGACAGTTGCTCCTGAGCTTTGCTCGGTCGCCAGTCGGGGCTGGGAGGACATTTTCCACTTTTTTCCCGCTCCGGCAGTAGCCTGCTGTGAGGGGGTTTTTGTGGTTTTTCGACCTCCCAAGAGCAACTTCGATTTCGCCTTGTTTTTAGTTCATACTTGGTTCAGGCAGAAGTTCTTCTGGTAAGTAGTAGTAAATTTATCAGGTTTAAAATTTTAAATAAAATAATAATTAAGTTCCGTTTTAACACAAGTAATAACTTATTTTAGTGTACTCCGCACGTTACTGCATTTATTGTTACGCAAATTAATCTTTATAGTTAAATACACTATATAAATTTACTGGGCTGGGAGTACGGGGTCATAGTGAGTTAGTTAATTATGGGGCCGGCTCAGTGTTGCGTTTGCAAGATGTTTGCCCTTCTGGACGTTAGTGTCCAGTCGGACTTCATCTGCGAGCGATGTAAGCTAGTGGACTCACTCATGGTCAAGGTTTGCGACCTTGAGGAGCAACTGGCTCGCATCCAATGCAACAGTGAGTTAGATGAGCTAGTTGATACGCCGTTTAGGGAGATGGTGTGTACGCCACTAGCGGGGGGGAGGGAGAATGAAGAGCAGAGAGGTCGAGAGAGCTGGGTGACCGTAGGTCGTAGACGCAGGAAAAGGCGTACACATGTTACAGAGGCGGGATCACCTGAAGTGTCTGTGTCTAACAGGTTTCAGGTGCTTCCAGCTTTAGAGCCGGAAGGGACTGGGGAAGCAGGTGGGCCCTTGGGCACTGAGGAGCCCCCTCCCCCCAGAAAAAGGGAGGTTGTGGTAGTGGGGGATTCAATTATTAGGGGAGTAGACAGTTATGTGTGCACGCGTGATAGAGGGTCCCGTACGGTGTCTTACCTGCCTGGTGCCCAGGTAGGAGACCTTCCAGATCGTGTGGACAAGCTTTTGGCCCCAGCTGGGGTGGATCCAGTTGTCGTGGTGCATGTTGGCACCAATGACATAGGCAAGGGTAGAAGGGCTGTTCTGCAGGATAAATTTATAGAAGTCGCCAATAAGCTTAGAAGCAGAACGTCCATGGTGGTATTTTCTGAAATACTCCCCGTGCCACGCGCAAGTCAGGCTAAGTTAACTGAGATAAGGAGATTAAATGCGTGGCTAAAAGGATGGTGTAGGAAAGAGGGGTTTAGCTTTATGGGGCACTGGAGGACCTTCTGGAACAGGTGGGACCTGTTCAAGCCGGATGGGTTGCATCTGAACCGGAGGGGAACCAGTGTACTGGGAAGGCGTATTTGTAGAGTAGTTGAGGAATGTTTAAACTAGGGACTGGGGGGGCAGGGAGGTTAGTTAAGTATGTAACTGGGGGGAAATGGAAAGCCCCAAAAAATCATATTATAAGTAGGCACTGTAATAGGCCTACCCTTTGTTGTCTGTATTTAAACGCCAGGAGTATTAGGAATAAAATTCATGATTTAGAGGCTCTTATCTCATCAGACTCTTATGATATTATAGCAATAACTGAAACGTGGTTGAGTGATAAGGATGGACAAGAATATAATATGGATGTTTACACATTGTTCCGTAAAGACCGTATAGGTAAGAAGGGAGGTGGTGTTGCAGTATATGTAAAGGAAAACTTGCAGGCAAGGGAGCTTACTGATATAAGTAAAAGTACGGAAGCTATATGGGTAAAATTAGATGCTACAAACTCAAATAGCCTAATTGTCGGTGTTTGTTACAGAGCACCCAATGTAGCTGCTGAGGAAAGCAGATTGTTATACAGTGATATTAGGATTATGAGCAATAAAAATGATGTGGTAGTTATGGGTGATTTTAATCTACCGGGGATGCAGTGGGACATTGTTGCTGGCTCTTCTGAAAATGAACTTGACATGGTGGAATTAGTACAGGATTGTTTTTTTACTCAGTTTGTTAACACCCCTACCAGGGGAGATGCCATTCTTGATCTTGTTTTGTCTAATAACCAGGACAGGATTGGTAAATTAGATGTTTTAGAACCACTTGACAGTAGCGATCATAACATGGTTAAATTTGAGGTTAAGTTTAGTGCCCGAAGAGCAAAGTCCAAATCAAAAATATATAATGTTAGGAAGGCTAACTTCAATTGTATGAGATTAAAACTAGAAACTGTGAACTGGATGGAGTTAATTAACAAAACTGTTGAAGAGGCATGGGGATTTTTTAAAAGCACATTATTGCAAGTGCAAGAGGACTTCATACCTGTTTCTAGCAAGAATAAATCAAGGAAATTGCAACCTAGGTGGTTTAATAGGGACATAAAGTATAAAGTAAGGAGGAAAAGGGCTTTGTTCCAGAGATGGAAAATAACTGATGATGACATAATAAAGCAAGAGTATCTAAATCTACAGGCTGAATTAAAAAATGACATTAGACGAGCTAAAAGGAATGTCGAAAGGAAGATCGCATTGGAGGCTAAGGATGACGTTAAAAGTTTCTTCCAGTATTTTAACTCTAAAAGAGCTCTAAAAGCTGAAATCACTAATCTGCAGGATAGTAAGGGTCTTATAATTGAAAACGACATTGACATAGTAAATGAGTTCAATGATAGTTTTGCACGGGTATTCACTGTTGAGGACACTAGTAACTTACCAGTTCTTATTACTAATCCAACATCGTCTATAACTAATATATATATAACCGAAGCTGATGTTTTGCAAAGCCTAGCTAAGCTCAAAATAAATAAATCACAGGGCCCTGATGGCATCTTACCTATAGTGTTAAAAGAGATGAGGGATATTATTTGCCAACCCTTAACATTACTGTTTCAAAAATCCTTATCTGAAGGTGTGGTACCTTCTGATTGGAAGCATGCCAACATAACGCCCATTTTCAAAAAAGGGGATAGAAGTAATTTGTCAAACTATAGGCCAATCAGTCTAACTTGTATAACTGGTAAAGTTATGGAGGCTATAATCAAAGAGAAAATGGTAGATTACCTGGACTCAAATAACATTTTGAGGGATAGCCAGCATGGATTTAGGAGAGGTAGATCCTGTTTAACAAATCTGTTGGAGTTTTTTGAGGAAGCTACTCAGGAAGTTGATGATAAGAAGGCCTATGATGTCATCTATTTAGATTTCCAAAAGGCTTTTGATGTTGTTCCCCACAAGAGGCTCTCACTTAAACTCAAAGCGACAGGTATTTTAGGAACTGTAGCGACTTGGATTGATAACTGGTTAACGGATAGGAAGCAGCGAGTAGTTATTAGAGGTACAATATCACAGTGGGCCTGCGTTCATAGTGGGGTACCGCAGGGTTCAATTTTAGGACCACTTTTGTTCCTTATTTACATAAATGATATAGACACCAATATATACAGTAAACTGGTGAAATTTGCAGATGACACCAAGGTGGGTGGTGTAGCAGATACTGAACTAGCGGCTCAGCAGCTACAGCGGGATCTTAATTTAATTAGTGACTGGGCTGACACCTGGCAGATGAAATTTAACATAGACAAATGTAAGGTACTCCATGTAGGGAGCAGAAATATAAAGTACAGGTATTTTATGGGACCTACTGAAATAAAGGTAGCTGATTATGAGAAAGACCTTGGTGTGTATGTTGATGCTTCCATGTCTCATTCTCGCCAGTGCGGGGAAGCAATAAAAAAGGCCAATAGGATGTTGGGGTATATCTCCAGGTGTGTGGAGTTTAAGTCAAGGGAGGTAATGCTAAGATTATACAATTCCTTGGTGAGACCTCACCTAGAATATTGTGTACAGGTTTGGTCACCATATCTTAAAAACGACATAGCGGCCTTAGAAAAGGTGCAGCGTAGGGCCACAAAAATGATTCCTGGTCTTAGAGGAATGTCATACGAGGAAAGGTTATTTGAGCTAAATCTGTTCAGCCTCAAGCAAAGGAGACTGAGGGGGGACATGATCCAGGTCTATAAGATTCTAACAGGTTTGGATGCTGTTCAACCGAATAGTTACTTCAGCATTAGTTCAAATACAAGAACTCGTGGCCATAGGTGGAAATTAGCGGGAGAACATTTCAAACTGGATTTAAGGAAGCACTTCTTTACACAGCGTGTAGTCAGAGTATGGAATAGTCTTCCTGATAACGTAGTGCAAGCTGAATCCTTGGGTTCCTTTAAATCAGAGCTAGATAAGATTTTAACAACTCTGAGCTATTAGTTAAGTTCTCCCCAAGCGAGCTCGATGGGCCGAATGGCCTCCTCTCGTTTGTATATTTCTTATGTTCTTATGTTCTTATATCGTTGAAGGCTGGATACTTACGGGGGTGGGAAAAAATAGTGGGAACATCAATATATTAATTTCAAGTACTTTAATTTCAGCCCCTTCAGTTTAGATAATAGGTTCAATTCTTCAATTCTACAATGTGGTCATGGAATCCTGATGTGTGCAGTGGGACATTGGACCGATCTTCAGAAAGTCTCCAGTTCCTTGGAGCATTAAGGAGGTGGAAATCGACTTCACACACTGTGTTATGATTGCGTAAGCGCCCGGAAACGCAGACGAATAGGCAGGACTCCAGGGATCAGGAACACGGGGTTTAATGGCAGCACAAAGCACGCAACGAAACAACTTCAATGACCGGACTGGGGAAACAAACGGAAACGCGGACTAAATACAATGAACTAATGACAACAATCAGAAACAGCTGTAAAACACTCGGATTCCACATGAGGTTAACGAGGGGGCGTGGCACATGAGAGGAGCGGACGATCGGGGCATGACACACTGTGCTCCAGCACCTCCCATAAACCTTTAATGGTGTTCAGATCTGGTGGCTGGGAGGCCAAGGAAGGCATCTGACTTCATCCTGGTGCTCATGAAACCTCTCCCGAGTTTGTTTAGCAGTGTGTATGGGGGCATTATCATCTTGGAATAAGGGAACATCATGAGGGAACAGTGTCTGAGCCACAGGGAGCAGCTGGTCTTGTAAAAAGCCCTCATATTTCTTGGCTGTTATAGGACTATGCAGAACATTATCGGACCTAATGACTCCCACAAGATGGCTGCCCACACCAGCAGGTACTATAGGTTGATGGCATCCCTTGATTTTCTCTAAACCCCATGCAGATGCTCTGCAATACTGCACTGCAAATTATGGACGCATGCATGGATGCAGTGAAACCTCAGGTCTTCGGAAATGCAACTATCTCTTTATTTTGTGTCCTTATTGTTAACAGAAATATGATTAAGGAATACTGATTGATGTTGTAGCTAATTGTAATAGAAGGAGGAAGTGCAAGCACTGTGAGAGGAGGCAGAAGAGAGGAAAAACTGCTGGGATACATGCTAGGCTAACAGCTAACCCCACCAGACCAGTGATACTCTGAATTCTACTTTCCAACATCTGCTCTTTAGAAAATAAACTAGATATTATATAGCTGATAGTCCTATCCATGCTATTAAAAAACACAACAAATACGAAAGTAGGCTTAAAGTAAGAATTAGCGATTGTGATGAAAGCTTGTTATCAAAATTGGTGAATATCTCTAACTCTACTACATGCCCATCCATTATGTGTTAAATCTTACCCAATGTTGCTAAGTAACGTTATCCAAGCTGTTGGTCGCTTTGGCTTGTGTTAGAAGTTCGTGTGGATGGTAGGTGGAATGAGATGCCGGCAGTATTTTTGTACGTCTGTGTAAAATTCTAATGATGGGTTCAGTGTCACCAACTTGTTCAGTGTCATTCATCTGGTTAGCATGCAGACGTTACTTAAAGTTACTTAAACTTAGCAGGCCCAGGTGATGAGACCCTGTTTACATGGTTTTTGGATAAATCAGCAAACTTCATTTAGTTAAATGTTAGCATAAAATCTTTTTCAGATTTAATTTTGATAGCGTTTGAAGAAATTTGTTTATTTAGATTTAAAGTGTATTTTATCTATGAGGTGAAGCATTAAGTGTATTTTTCCCCTTTTTTCAGTTTCTTACTTTTCATTTATTTCAAATTCAGATTCTCATTGAAATTTTGCAGCAGTGTTACTGAGTCTTTTTGAGTAGCTAAATGTCTCCTATTTCTCTGAACAGTGCCCCTTAGGTTTAGTCCCATTCCCTCTGCTGATTCTAGTGAAGTTGGGGTCAAGCCGCGCATCATCTCCTGCAGGTAACCAGCTATATCACATGCATACAATTCACATTTTAAGACACAGAATGCACCTGTACCCTGATTTTGAAACTTGTTGCTTGACCTTTATTTCCACCTGATGCCATGTCGAATAACGCATTAAGGTTTGGAAATGACACTCTATAGGCACCACCAGCATCATCCAGCACAGATGTTGAATCCCTTTTCTCCTCTATCGCATAGTCTGAAACCTGTTCCCAGTTTACTTCCACTGACCTGTTACTTCCTACTCTTCAGTGACAGGCTAAGTAAGATGCCACAACACACACACATATTTATTAACTTCTGTATACTGTAACTGCGTGTACACACAAAAAGAAAATGCTGAACGCTAAAGTGAAGTCAGCTGAGTACCTGAACCTACTGAATGGCCAGGTTACACCTCCATCGATCATGAATGGATTTTTTTCTTCCCTGTTGGCATGGGTATATTCCAGGACAAGAATGCCAAGATTCATTGGGTTTGATTTGTCAAAGAGTGGTTCAGGGAGCATGAGGAATCATTTTCACGCGTGACTTGGTCACCACAGAGTTGTGACCTTAACCTCATTGAAGGTCTTTGGGATGTGCTGAAGGAGGCTTTATGTAGTGGTTCAACTCACTTGTCAATACAGGATCTCAGTGAGAAATGAATGCAAATCTGGGTGAAAATAAAGGGTGAGGATGTTGCATAAGCTTGTGGAAACAATGCCATGACAAATGTGTGCTATAATCAAAGCTAAAGGCGGTCCAACGAAAAATTCAAATGGCGACTTTTTTTTTTGGCTGGGCAGTGTACATTACTCACAATAAGTTAGGGATATTGTTATTTACATGAGTGCTTTTCCTATTTGCTCTGAATTTTAATGAAATAACTAAAAGTTCCCTTTGATATTACTAATAATGTATGAGAAGAAACACCATTTTCATTAGTTTAATATTTATTACCCCAAAAATTTAGACAATAACAGGGACAGCCCCAAATAACAAAAATTGACAATGTCAGTAGCGGGTGTTTCCACCATTTGCTGCAATGACAGCTTGACAGCGACGTCTCATGCTCCTCACTAGCCTCATGATGTTGTTCTGAGGCAATGCGTTCCACTCCTCCACAAGTGCTACATGCAATTCTGCCAGGTCACGTGGGGGTGGGGTAAGATCATCCAGTCTCTGCTTCAACTGGTCCCAGACGTGCTCTATGGGGTTCAGGTCAGGGGACATTGATGGCCATCCAACTTCCTGAAATCGAGCTGTGACAATTCTGCCACGATGTGGTGGAGCATTATCATCCATGAACAGAAAGTTGGGGGTGTGCTGGCGGAATTGGGGGATGATGATGGGTTCTATGATGTCTCTGAGGTAAGAACGTGCAGTGACTGAGCCATGTACAATAACCAAATCTGTTTTGTGCTGACTGGTGATGCCTGCCAAGACTGTTGCACCTCCTCCACCAAAGCAAACCCTGGGGACCATGTTGACCTCAGCGTATCGCTCACCTCGCCTGCTCCAGCAACGCTGACGACAATCATTTCTGTGCAAGGTGACCCGACACTCATCAGCAGTGTTGGGGAAAGTTACTTTTAAATGTAATATATTACAATACTGAGTTACTCCCCCCAAAAAGTAACTAATTGCATTACTTAGTTACTTTTTATGGAAAGTAATGCGTTATATTACTTTTGAGTTACTTTTGCGTTACTTATTTCTTACCTGGCTAAAGCTTTATGTTGTTCAGGCCTTAGACATGTTTTTTTGACTAAGAAATTCAGCATTCAACAACAGCCTTTATAACCTCACCTTGAGCAAGACCCTCAACCCCCAGCTCCCTGGGTGCCACTACAAAGAGCAAGTTGAGGGAGGCGTAAAAAGAATTAATAAAAGAATGTAAGTGTAAATTATTTTTTCATTATTATTTCATTTTCTTTTAAAAACACATATATAGAATAATAATATAGAATTATATAATATTCTCAGAACTTTCAGAGCTATGCATGCCATTTAAAAAAAATCTCAACATTAATTATTGAAAGTTGAAAATTAATGTGTTTGTTAAGTTTTTATTTTTGTTTTGGTAGGCTATGGCCTACATAAAGTAAATTCACTGTCCAATGAGATAATAAAGAGTGCAATATAGGCTAGATAATTGCCATTGTGAAATAAGTTATATTAGGGCAAAAGACAGATCTTAAACATTTAAAATGTTTAATAACTTTTTAGAGAACAATGAAATTGTACTACAGAACAAACAACATCCCCAATTAAACATAAATCTTTCAGCTATAATTTGAAAAATTGCTTGACATAGCCTAAACAAATGTATAAGCTGATTCCAATAGACCAAAACTCTTGAGTTTTCTACTAAGTGTCCTCAAACAAAAATTAGTTTTCATCCTGACGCCTTGGGATATTTGTAGCAAAATTCAATGCGGCTTTGAAAATGCATTCCGAGCTGACCACGCCCACCCTACGGCAATCATGCCTCTGTGAAATTTCTTATTTACTCAAGTGATCTGAATTCCTTAGTTCAATTTTTATCAGATTATTCAAGTCAGCCTATGTGTTTCTATGATGCTTCAAAAACATTATTTCTCTGTTCACGCTCCACTTCATCTGCCAATGAATTCAACGATCTTATCAGATCTCCAGCCGCCATGTTTCAAACGATCCAAATGTAACGCGCTTCCGCCAATCCCCGCCTTGACGCAATGATTGCCGTAGGGTGGGCGTGGTCAGCTCGGAATGCATTTTCAAAGCAGCACTGAGTGCGTGATTCTACGTGACTACGTTCGTTTTAATTAAATATTTTTTTAAGCAAATTAATTAAAATAGAAAAGTAACTCGCGCTACTTTTTAAAAAAAGTAACTCAAATATTAATGTGTACATTTATAAAGTAATGCGTTATATTACTCGTTACTTAAGAAAAGTAATATTATTACGTAACGCACGTTACTTGTAACGCGTTACCCCCAACACTGCTCATCAGTGAACAGGACGTTAGACCACTGCTGCATTGTCCAGGTCACATGGTCTTGTGCCCACTGCAAACGTTCACGCAGGTGTCTTGGTGTCAGTGGAGTCATCTGCAACGGTCGTCTGGCATTCAAGCCAAAGTGGTGGAGTCGGTTGCGAATGGTTTGTCTGGAAACCCTAGTACCCCTCGCATCTCGTAAATGGGCCTGCAGCTGTCTGGCAGTTGCATGACGATGTCTGAGTGCATACAGTAGGTCCTTAGGTACTGGTCATCGTTGCGGTCTGTCACTCGTGGGGCTCCACTCCTGGGTCTGTCATGAACTCTGCCAGTACTTCTGTGTCTTGATGTCTGCTGATGACACTTTGAGACACACCAAGTTCACGAGCAACATCTGACTGCCTGCCAACGACCCGAAGGCGCGCCATGGCCAGGTGGTGCAGCTCGTCCGTTAAGTGACACATGACAGAAAACAATGCTAAAAAAGCATGATCATATAATAACAGTCTGCCACTATGGAACCTCAGTCAAATATAATTACAGTGACCGTTGTCAATTTCTCCCAATGTGCTTCTCCAGACTCAGCAAAAGGGAATGTTTTCAAAATATAGCAGGGATCAGGCACTGCGGTACATCAGCACACCTTAGTGAATCTTCACTTGGCAGTTTGGAGAGATAACAAGATTTTACTGTGGCAGGGCAGCAATAGACTCAGAACACCTGGAGGAAGAGACAACAGAAAGTGCAGAGGAATAAAGTGAGGAAGAGAGTCCTGTAGGAATTGAACAGCTCAAATGGGGATGGTTTCCCACCAATGTTCAGGGGAATTGATTATGAATTAATTAATGATTAATTCATACACAATTAAATAGGGAATATTAGGTTTGAGTTGTTGTTCCGATATCACAGTTTTTATATTAGTCCCACTTGGTAAAGAGCTGGATGATTTAAGTCCAGAATGTGAATGGAATTCATTCGTTGGTATCACTACTCAGTCTAAAGATAGCTGCCCGTCCACCGGGTTAGCTTCTCTCTGTAACCTAGCGACTCAGCTCTTGGCCAAAGAGAGAGTCTCGCGATACTTGAGGACGCGAGTGGGACTTCAAAGCTCAGTAACGGGATTCAGACCAATAAAGGGACTTATTGTAAGCACAGAGAGGGAGATTTAAAATGTGAACAGCATGCGTTTATTCTAATACTACACTAAAACAGGACAAACATTACACATAACCTAATACATACAAACACAATAACGGAATTACGGAAAATGGATTTACAGTAGGAAACAGTGATAAGCTTTGATTAAATACTGTTCTGCAACGGCAAGCCTAGGATCTAAACAGGCAACCCAGATTTCGGCGTAGATCAGCCGGTACTAGTTGCTTATTAGAGAGTTGTCGGTGAGTTTACGTGATTGCAGCGGGGATCAGCTTTGTCTTTTGTTGAAACTCGCGGCGAAGAGGCTTCGTAGTTTCGATGGTAGATTTAATCTTCTCCGCGCGTAGTTTCTCCCGCAGTCTTGGATTGGAGGCTTTACGTTTTCTTCTCCTTTTTCGATGACGTTTTTCGATGACTTTTCTCCTCCTCCTGGTGTGAGGTTTTTATGCCCCGTGGGCTCCATGAATATTCATGACCCAGGGTCCAACTCATACCCAATGAGAATTGGTACCTGGATCCGAGGGGCCGGTTGCAGGCTCCCCGAATGTCCCCATAGATTTATGGTGGTCTTTGGCCAACTTTTGTGCTGATTTTAATTAAGTAATTTAGCTTTGGATAGGTTCAATTGTGTAATAATCCGTCCCCGGATTCACATTCGGACATAATTTAGGATGACATTGATACCAAACATGATATTCCACCTTTGATCCAAACCTTTGCTAATTTTCATTGATTAATTTATAATTCCTCTTATGAGGTGCATGCTTATTATTGCCATCAATGTGCAGAATACATGGCTAGGTGGCATATCTCACAGCTGTGACAAGTTCAGGTATATTTTACTGAAGCTGTACCCCATTGCATACAGTGTGTCCTAATTAAGGATGGCTTGGGTAACTTTCTTTACTTCAGTAAAAGAACAGGGTTGATTATACATTGCCAAATTATAAAATGTAGCAAATCGGGCTATTAAAAAGGGGTTCAGTACACAAGTTTTCACATACATTGCATAGTCTCTTTCAGACAAAGGGAGGCAGGAAAAGAGCGCGAATCTCTGATTTACGACTGTAAGGCATAGATAAGCAACCGCATTTCTACCCCTTCCCCCCCCCTTTTGGTGAGGGGTGGGGGCCTTCCTTAGTTCTATTAACTAAATAACTATGTGCTCAAACATTTCTACCTACTTGGTTACACCACTTAAACTCATTCCCCCTATTCTCTGAGAGAGGTGTGAGCACGTGGTTGGATAACCCCAGTGTTTACCTATCTGTGCATATTAATATATATATATATATGTATATATATATATATGTATATAATTGTCCAAGTGGTGAAGATACAATGGGACATTCATAAGAGGAATAGAAGACAATGGTGACTGACACATACACATCCACCAAGTTTACAGTAATGATGCCAAATAATAGTGAGGATAACACACAATCAAATACACAATAGATGGCATATGATTTTAGCTTTGTCCCACTCCAGAGAGATGCAGGATCTCCCCCCCTTTCCACTATCTGGGTCCTCCGTTTGAGGGCCATAAACATTGGAATGCGGGCTTCGGCTTCCTGGAGAGGGGCCCTGGGTCAAAGAGGTACGGAGGGAGATCTTGGCATGGCCGACTCACTCCCTCAGCGGCCATAAAATACTGGCTGTGGGGCCTGCGTGATCCTACATATCCCCCCTTTCGGCTGATTATGGCACTGCCATCATTCAGGCGACAAAGAGCTAAAAGGGATCACCATCACAAGACACGACACAGAAACTTCCCATCCTTTTGACAGCCTGGGTAGTATGGTAGAAGGGAGTCGACCGTTGGCATCAGGCTTTGGAGACATGAGTGAGTGGGGACAACACCGGTTTATGGCGGTCAGGGATTGCGGCTCTCGAGCGTTGCCTAAGGGTCCCCGCTATTGGTAGTATCCCTGCGGGGGGGCAGAGGAGTTACCTCGATGAGATCTCCAACCTGTTCAGTTGGAGGTTCGGTTTGCCGTTTCCTGTTCCTGAACAATCTGGGATAAGCGGTGGCGCATTTGTCAAACTGACTTTTTACCTCGCGGTAACGGCGGAACAGGATGACTGCCAGGAGGAGGGTCAGCCCTTGGCCGAGGACCAGAGCAATGCATAATACAGTGTCTGCAGGAGTCCAAGTTTGGCCAAGGGTTGGGGCTGATCCGACCGGTTGTCGAGTCAGAGCCTGCAGGGCATCGTTGAGGGGCTTCAGGTCTATGGTTTGGGTCCCCTCGTACTGGATGCGTTGCTCTAAGGTAGGGTCCAGCTCAAAGGAGTATTCTTTGAAGAATGGGGACACTTCTAACGTTGTTTCATAGGTGTCGGTGGGCAGGTGGTATAGGGCTAAGTCGTCCACATGGAGGATTGCCCCTTTAGGTACATTAGCCCAGAGCGTTTGATTTGGTAGTGTAATGCGGGTGGCAGTGTCATGTTGGTCATATGTAAGCATGGCTGTCTTGGAGGGAGTGTTAATGAGCCACTGACTTCCCACGATTTCAGCCTGGGTTCCAAACACTTGAGATCGTGGTGTAACCTCGGCCGCGCAACTGGAGTCAGTCCTCATCGGCTCGAGTCCACAAATACCTTCCGTGTTATCTCGGACAAAAGGTTTGCTGGGGCACAAGTAGTGGATATCCTTGGTTTGGGTACACATGCGGAGATTTGGGGCCAGATAGAGTTCAGGGTTGCTGTCATGATAAGCTACCACGTCTGGGGTATGGAGCCGGACATAAGTGTCTCCTCGCCAGAAACCCACATTGATGACGTCCTTTAGACGGTAGATGCTGTTTGGGTCTATAATGGGCAGGTTCACGAGGAATGCTACTTCCCGGAGAATGGGATCAACGTATAATGGTATAGCGCTTCCCAGTGAATAAGCTAAATGGGCTTGTATGGACTGTACAGCTCCCCGTGTGGCCCCGGCCAGGATATCTTGCACTAGGCTCAAGGGCACCAGGTACGGTGGTATTCTACCCATGGCCAAGCTATCCAAAGAGGAACTTATCTCGCGAAGCATGTCCCCCATCAACAACGAAACGACTTGCGTGTGCGCATAGTCGTTCTGAAGAACGTGAAAAAGTTGGTTTACGGCCTTCACTGTCTGGTTGAGGATGACACTATGAGTGTTTACCACAACGATGGTGCCCTGCACGGTTTTACCGATAGCTTGGGACGCCTCCTTCTGGGCGCGAATCTGTTCTTGGAGTTTGGGAATTTCGTCCTGCAATTCGCTGACGTGACGCCGTACGGTGGCTAAATTTATGGCATTGACTGTGGTAAACCCAATATTAAAAAGGGTGCCTACAGCTGCGGCAGCCCCTAGCAGCGCCCCCAGGAACCTCTTTGGGCGGGGATTGGAACCGCTTAATTCGGCTTGGGTCACAGTCATCTTTTGTAACTGCTGCAACATATAGGTAGTGTCCGCAGCAGCGTGGTGAAGGGCGTCCTGAGTCCACTTGATACCCGCCCAACTAGCCTGGGGCTTTTCATTGGGGTAATGGGTTCGGTAGACCTCGTAGGGGTCGAGACGGACGAATACCCTCTGCGTGTGGGTACGGCAGTTGGTAATCAATAGGCCCGGTTGTTCCCTCAAAACGATGCCTGATGGAGGCCCAGGAACAACCGTCTCAGACTGGGTCCTTGCTCTTCCCATCCAGAGTAACGTCAGGAGCAGGGTCAGCATCCTCCTAGTGGCAGGGGGTAGACAATGAAAGGTCGTGTTATGAGGGGCACTGAGCTAGGTCAGAGCCTCGGGTGGTTGAGCTTGTGGAGTAGGGTTAAGGAGTAGTGAAAGAGGGTAGGATAGTGAGAGGATTGTGCACACCGGTGCAGAGGGGACAGAGAGAGTTTGAAAACCCTAACACTCAGCCAGGGAACGACCGAAATCAAATAAACGGGACAAATAAAAATGCATAACCGTATCCTCTTCAGTAATTTCCCGGGCACGCGTGAGCCACCCCAGGTCCTTACCAAAAACAACAACCAAATGAAATAAATAGTTAAAAAGAAAACTTAATGTCACTCAGATACCAGTAGTCAGGCTCACCACCTTAGTCTACCCATCTGAGTTTCCTTGTCCTTTTTTTTGTTTTGTTTTGAGCTTGGGGACATATTTAAGGTTGAAGGTTGGCTGTGGTTTATTTGGAACGGCTGGCTTGATCCTGACCACGGTCCACTGGGGAATGATCAGTGGGTCTTCCCAGCCTTCCTTGGGTTCGGTGTTGCCTGATTTGGTTGCGGTGAACCCACTTGAGGCATGTTTCTGGAGTGCCCCGGCTCATTTTAATACGGTAAGCTACAGGGGACAGTTTGTCCACGATTTCATGCGGTCCTGACCAGCGTGGCAGGAGTTTCCTGGAGAGTCGTTGTGTGGAATTCCGACTGCTCGGCTGCACGAAGTTGTAGTACCAGACTTTGTCCCCCACTTGGAGTTCTTCCTGTGAGGTTTTCTGGTCATAGTAGGCTTTCCTGCCTTCTGCTGCCTTCTGCAACTCCTGCTGGGCGAATGCGAAGGAAGCTCTTAGGTGCTTGTGCAGACTGTCCAGATACTGCTGCGTGGTGTAGGCTGTGACAAGGCTGTGGTCACCTGTTTGGTAGAGGAGGTGGAGAGGGAGTGTCATTTGTCGTCCTGTCATTAGTTCGAAGGGTGACACTCCCGTGGACTTGTGGGGTGTGGCCCTGATGGCCATGAGTACCAGCGGTAGCTTTACATCCCAGTCCTTCTGATTTGATGCCACGTATTTCTTGAGCATACCGACTACGGTTCTGTTGGTCCGTTCTACTTGGCCGGATGCTATAGGGTGGTGGCTGATATGGAACTGTTCTTTGATGCCCAGAAGTTTCCAGATGTCCTTCATCACTTCGGCAGTGAAATGGGTGCCTCGGTCTGAGTTGACCTTCAGCGGGAGGCCAAATCTGGAGAACACATGGTTCATGAGCAGGTATGCCGTTGTCTGGGCTGTGTCATTGGGTGCTGGTAGGCATTCTACCCACTTGGTGAACTGGCAGGTGACAGTCAGGAAATACTTGTTTCCCCGGGTCGATCTCGTCAGGGGTCCTACCCAGTCGATCTGCAGATCTGACCACGGGAAGTTGATTCCTCGGCGCTGTAGAGGGGCCTTGTGGTTTGGGTTTGCTGGCTGAAATTGGCAGCAAACCAGACACCCTTTCACGTATTCTGTCACGTCCTGCCGCATGTTAGGCCAGTAAGCTACCTGATTGAGGGCTTGATAGGTTGCTTTGGCATTGCGGTGTCCCGCGCAGGGTGCGTCATGGGCGTAGAGTAGCATCACCCCCCTTTGGTCCCGAGGGACCACGAGCCTTGGCGAAGTGTGATCCTTGGGGACGTAGAGAAGTACGCCCTTGACCAGACGCAGAAAGGCGAGGAGTTGGATGAGGACGCGGAGATCTGCGGAGGCGTCGAGATCCGTGGCCGAAATCGGATTGGTGGCGGGGTCGCGGAGGTGATCGGAGATCTTGCTGAGCACAGCATCAGCAGATTGGAGGGAGACAACGTCTGAGTCAGTAAGCTGAGGGCCGAGGTCCAGGAAGGAAGATGCTGGAGCCAAGGCCAGCTCACGAGCTTGGCGGCGAGTGATGGCATGCACAGCAGGGTTGGGTGGGGGGGCTTGAAACTCCCACGGGTCTCCGTTCAACACTCCAGCTTTGGCGAGTGCATCTGTTTGGTCATTGTAGGTCTTGTCCAGGCCTGGGAGTCTGGAGTGACCACGGACCTTTTTCCAATAAATGTGCATGTCGTGCGACATTATCAGTGCGTCACACGTCTGCAGCAGTTCCTGGTGTTTGACTGGCTTGTTACCTGATGTCTTGAAGCCATTCTGCTGCCAGTGAGGGAGATGGCATAGGAAGCTGAGTCGTGCATAGTTGGAGTCCGTGCAGATCAGCAAATCCTTTATGCCCTGTTTGGCAGCCAATTCCAAGGCAATCAAAATCGCTGCTAGTTCCGCATACTGTGACGTGCGGGGGCCCAGCTTGAACTGCTGTGGTGGGAGTGGATCGTCTCGGAGCCATGTGAGACCTGCCCCAGCTTTCAGGTTTCCTTGATGGTTGAAAGCACACCCGTCCACATAAACGGTGGCCATGTCCTTACAGACGTTCTCATCAAAGTAGTGATGGTGAGATGGCTCCATCACCGTCTGTGGGTCAGGGACACTGATTGCTGATGGTTCATCCTGAGAGCAGTTTTGGCAGCTAGCTAGTCCTGTCCCAAGGGGTAGCTTTTGGGTTTGGGCATACCGGATGTCGATGTCACGGCCCTGGAGTGTCATCAGCCAGGTGGCTATGCGTGAATTAGTGACCACTCCATCTCTGATGCGCTGGCTGTTGAGGAATGTGACAGGTTGATGGTTAGTTTCAATGATGGTGTTCTGTCCCCCAATGTAGTTGGAGAAATGCGTCATTGCCCAAACGGTGCAGAGTAGTGCCTTTTCACAATCGGAATACTTGCGTTCTGGTGCCAGAAGGGTTTTGCTGGCATAGGCAACTACACGCCTGTCTTGGTCATAGACTTGATACAACCCTGCGCTCAGACAGTTCTTCGAGAAGCCTGCTTCCAAGTGGAACTCCTTGTCCGGGTTTGGGTAAGCCAGGCAGGGTGCTGAGCACAAAAGCCGTTTCAGTTCTGTCATGGCCTCTTCTTGTTCTGTGGTCCACTGAAATGGGATATCCTTCTTCAGAAGGGTGGTCAGTGGTCTGGCAACGTCCGCGTAGTTTTCGATAAACTGTCTGGAGTAGTTGCACACCCCTAGGAAACTGCGCAATTCTGACAGGTTAGAGGGCGCCTTGATGTTCTGGATGGCCTGGGTGCGGCTGGACTGGGGCTCAACACCGTTTGGGCCCACCAACAGGCCAACATAATTGACCTTGGTTTTGCACCACTGGCCTTTGTGGAGGGCAATTTTAGCACCTGCTGTAGCCAGTTGTCCTAAAACATGGTCAAGTTCAAGCAGATGAGCGTCCATTGTGGTGCTTCGGACCAGAATGTCATCCACATAGACAAGGTTTCCTCGAGCTCTTGCGTCAGGCAGTGCCTTGTTCAGGAAAATGTTGAACTCAGCCGGCGAGTTGGCATAACCAAAGGGGCACCTGGTGAAGGTGTATTGTCTGTTGGCAAAGGTGAATGCCAACTTATGTTGGTCTTCAGGGTGCACTGGGATAGTCCAGAATCCTGAGGCCACATCCATAGTGGAGAAGATTCTGGCACCCCCGACTCTGGGGAGGTCTTGTTCCAGCTGTGTCATGGGCCAACGGGACAGAGGCACTTGCTGGTTCAGTTTCCTGTAGTCGATGGTGGGGCGCCATTTCCCATTCGGTTTGAGAACTGGCCAGATGGGGGCTGAGTATGTGCTGTTGCATGGTCGGATGACCCCCTTTTTCAACATGGCATCGACGATGTCCTGCACAGGCTCGTATGAAGCGATGGGTATCTTGTACTGCTTCACGAATGTTGGCGGGGCCCCTGGTCGAGTGGGGATGCGGACCATGTGAATGTCCGTGAGTCCACAGTCCAGAGAGTCTTTGGCGAAGAAATCCTTATACTTATAGATGACTTGACGAAGCTTTTGACGATCTTCATCACAGTCAATAGCGTCGGCGTCTTTGAGGATTTGCCGTACTTCCGCCTCAAATCCAGTGTAGGGTTCACTGATTTCCTCTGTGGACTTCGGCATCGACTGATTTGGGGGTTTGACCGCTTCTGAGTCTGTGGTTATGGCACAAATTGTGAGATGTTGCTCATCTGTGAGTTCAACTCTACATACCGCCTCCTTCGTCACCGGTACGGTGGAAGTAATGGCGATGGCGCCGGTCGGTGCTGTGAACAGCCGATCTCTGTTCAGCTGGGCTGTCAGCAAGTTAGTGGGGATCTGACCAATCACCGGAAGTGCTAGGTCAAAATCATGGAACTGTTGGCTGATGAGCCATCCTACCCTGGTTGCCCTGGGTACAGTGATGTCGGCTGCCGTGCAGTTATTGACGAGCACATATACTGTCCGACCTGTTACCTCCAGGAGCGGCATGGCCTCCAGGGTGAGTCCCAATTCCGTTGCTTGGGCGGACGGCTGGAAAAAGGCCATGGAGTGGTCTAGCGTTTGGCCTTTCTGCATGTTCAGGCGCATCGAGATGCCTTTCCTGTATGCGGGGAGTGTCACAGTTCGTTCGGTGACCATTGCGCATGCTTCCGGAATGGTCTGTCCTGAACAGAGGTTGTCAAGGTTCACCTCGGATTGGTGCATTTGTCCCCGTAGGGAGGTCCAAAGGACGTTGTTGATTGTGTCCACTTGGATGGCCATTCTGATCAGTAGATCCGCACCAATGTGGACCGAGTGTGGAAGACTGGGGATGACCGTGAAGTAATGCCTCAGAGATCGCTGGTTCCAGACGAGGTCCAGGACACAGATGCCTGTGGCTGAGACAGTGGACTCCGGGTCCGTGCTCAGCGGGAACCTCGAGGCTTTACTG
Organism: Paramormyrops kingsleyae; assembly: GCF_048594095.1. Classification (NCBI taxonomy): domain Eukaryota; kingdom Metazoa; phylum Chordata; class Actinopteri; order Osteoglossiformes; family Mormyridae; genus Paramormyrops; species Paramormyrops kingsleyae. The sequence goes on along the minus strand of NC_132808.1, from coordinate 381,874 downwards.
GCATGTGGCACGGGAACGTCTCTTTGCCTTAGTTCCTCGTACAGTTTCTGGCTAATAGCGGATTTTTCCACCCCCAAAGTCATCACCACGTCCATGACTTCCATGCCTTGGAGCCGAATGCCGTCCCTGACCTTGGGACGATAGGGTCCCAGCGTAGGATCCAGGCTGCACAGGAAGGAGTCATGTCGCTGGTAAGGGTCTCCTGCGTTGAGATGCTGATCTGGAGGGGAGTCTTCTCCTTGGTGCGGAGTGAAGTCTGGGGAGACAGCCAAGGTTTGGCATTCCCCTATGACGGTGTTGGATGCCGGTAAGGGCAGTGGTTCTCGGACCTGAGCCCAGATTTTTAAGCGCTGCAGGTCCAGCAGTGGCTCAAACCGGTTCAGGAGGTCTTTTCCAATGAGGAGAGGGATGGATTCGAGTTGGGAAATGTATATGGGGTGCATCACGTTCATTGGGCCAATGGACAAGTTGAGTGGCATCACGTGTTCGATCCTGGTGCCTATTGGTGAATAAGCCTGCACGTCCAGGGAGCACTTCTTGGGCTGGAGGGTTTTGTTCTCCCAAGCCGCTAGGTGTTGCACCTGTAGGAAGAGGCTGGTAGACATGAGCGTGATGTCTGCTGCCGTGTCGATGAGGGCCTCCAAGGTGATCATATCCTCTAGGGTGAGGGATAGATACAGCTTCTTGGCAACCCCCCTTTCCACCAAGTCCCCCAGGAATCGCGGTGCAGGGGCCTGGACGGAGATTGGCGAGGTGTTGCCATCGTCGGGTTGGTGTTCCGAATCACGACACACCACAAGAACAACGCTGTCAGGCACAGGCGAGGGCTCATCTCCCTGGTCGGGTTCTGTGGTGGGGGCAGCAACATCAATTGTGACAACGAGGTGTGAGTCCGCAGGTTTTTCTATTGGAGCCAGGGCTTCTTCCCTGGTTATGATAGGAATGACCGGTGGGGTTCGAACGTTGCCTGGGGTTGAAGGCCAGGGCAATTCACGGGTATGGTCAGGTGCGGGTTCAGGTGACGGCTGGCCCTCTCGTCCTAGTCACTTGGGATCTTTCTCTCGAAAATTCCTGGGACTCTTGGGAGGATTCTGTTCGAAGAAGTCGCGCAGCATTTGAAGCAGGGCGGACTCCTCCTCTTTCTTGGACGGTTCCGGCTTTGCATCCCGTTCCAAATCCCTTGTTCCATCGGACTGGTTCCGTGGTAGGGTTCTTCGCGGTCTCGGGGGAGAGCCGGAGTTAGGACGCCGGTCTTCCGTCTTGTTCCACGAATCCCGTGCTTGTGGCTTGCCCTTGTTATGGTGGCGCTGTTTCTCCCACTGACCTGGCTGGGTCTTTGCCTGCTGAGGGCGTGAGCTGGGGTATCGCTCTCTGGGGCCCGTGACCTTCCAACCATGGTTATGGGTTGGAGCAGGGGGTTGAGAGTGGCCACCTTCTAAGGGTAGGCTGTGGTCTTGCGTCACCAGGTTCAGCACTGTGGTAGGCTTGGGTGGTTTCTCTGTTGTTGCTGCTCGTTGCTTGTTATAGGCCTTGATTGCCAAGTCTCGCAGCCGCTGGCTGGTCATGGTGTGGGGGCACGCCATGAGCCCGATGTGATGATTCACGGTGGGATGGAGATTCCGGAGGAAGAGAATCTTGAAGTTTACATCTTCTTCCATGCCTGGCTCATTTTTGGACCCGAAGTAGGCTCGCCGTAAGCGGTTGTAGTAGACTTGGGACGTTTCCTGTCTACTCTGTCTGACGTCGAGTGCCGTAGTAAGACCTTGTTCTGACTCTGGATCAGAGAATTCTCGAGTCAGTGCTTCATGTAGCAGCTTGGGGTCCATCTTGACTTGATCTGGCTGTCGATCCAAGAAGCTGCGGACCTCTAGGCTGGAGGTGATCCTGATGAGGTAGAGTCTATCTTCATGGGTCACATTGTCCAGCCTTTGGAGGTGGAAGTCAACATCTTGTAAGTAAGCATGTATGTCGTGGCCGCCCGTAGGGTCGGGGGTGAACTTGTTCACGTTCCGGGCTACCTTATCCAGCTCTTTGGTGGTGAGTCTGTAGTAGTGAGGGACTGGTCTTGGTAGGCTCGTGCCGTCTGGGGAGTCTCCCTTGAAATGGGCCCTCCAGGCGCTTGGTTCCTTGAAGTTGCTGGATAGGTGGGGTGGAGATTCCACCCTGTGAGTAGTTATGGGGGCCGAGTACAACTGCTTTCGGGGTGGCCGTGTGGCAGGAGGGGACCCTGGTGCTCTCGCTGGGTTGTACGGCATTTCATATTCTGCCTTCGTTGCGCGCGCCCATTCGAGTTCTTGGCTCAACTGGTCAAGTTCCGTAGCATCAGCCTGGTGCTTCCTCTTAGCGTCACTGAGCTGTTCTCGGAGGTCCGTCACCTGGTGCCTGAGCTCGCGGACTTGCCTTTGGGCTTCTCCCCGATGGTCCTCCAGGGATTGGATTCGGTTGTTCCTTTCCTGGAGCTCTTTGTGGGCTCTATCCAACAGGGTTTCAACCTGGTTGAGTTTGGCCGTGAGGTCCTCTCGGGTGGCTCTGGCTTTCTGTTCTCGTTGATCAGCCTGAACTCGGAGCTCTTCCAGGGCCTGTTGAAGCTCTTCAGTGAGTTTATGTGTGTCATCTTCTATGGTCTCCTCCCCCTCTGGGGATGGGGTCCTCTTTTGCTGGAGTTCTTGCTCCAACTTCTCGATGCGATCTTGTGCTTGGATAGCATCTTGATGACTCTCGGCCAGTAGTCTTCGGGTGTCTCCATCCCGTTGCTCGAGGATTTGCACCTGTTCCTGGAGGCGGGATGTTTCTTCTTCACCCATCATCAGCCTGGCTAGAAGCTTGTGTGCTAGGGAGCCGAGTACTTTGGTTAGCTCTTTGCTCCCGGGCTTCTGAGTAGGGGGCGTGGCCATGAGTTCAGCAATGTCCTCATCAATCTGGTCCATGCCTTTTTCCTGTATGAGCTCCGTGTGACCGGGCAGGAAATCACCAGTCATGACGTCCAGCCAGGTGCCTAAGGCTTTCCATTGGTCCAGGGGGCTTTCTCTGTGGGCCGTAGTGACTTGATTAACTGAAGGGTGACACTAGAGGTCTGTTGCTCTCAGACGGGTATGGGCTAGGCGGGTGGCCTGCTACCTGAAACTGAGGTGACAAATCAAAGAAAGAAAAAGAAAACAAATAGGACTAGGGCCCGTCAATGGGTAACAGGGCGGGTGTATTGAACCACGAAACTGGTTACCCAGACAAAATAAATAAAGAAAAGTTGTTCCCTGTGAGCGTCTGTGGTAGGAAGAAGAAACGACAGCTAAGTCTGGAAGGAGTCACACCACCGGCTGTGTGTGTGACTACTGATGGGCTGTCAGGAGAGAGAAGGGAAGTTGGGGGAACAAGGAGAATTTCCAGCGGCAATAGCAGTGGGACCGCGTTCAAAACCTGGCTTGCTGTTGCAGATCAGATCTAACCAGAAGAGGAAAAATTGGCAGGTTCTGTTCTGCTTGCCTTTATGCGGTGTGTCGCGGTGTTAAGCTATTTACTGGAGTGGAGGGGTTTGAATGCTGTCAGGTGTCTCTCCCGGACAAGGCACGTCCCACAGCTCAATCTTAGCCAAGCAGGCCCGAGCCCGGCTCCCACTCCCCCGATCCCCAGCAATGTCAACTTGGAAAGGGCGTGTTCTGTACGCACAACTGAGACAACCCAGGTGGGGCTCAGCTTATTGGGCGCACTGCCTGGCCCTGACTCGAACAAGAGACGGCGCAACGGCACTCGGGTGTCACCCAACCGATTGAGAGTCCAAGCTAGGGCTGTTCTCCTGAACTTTGCCCTAGACGAGGTCCTGCTCAAACTTGTAATGACCTCCCGAGATACCTGCCAACCTTGCCCTTAATGAGTCAGTGGGTGCAGCCCAGCTGGCGCGCTTTTGGGCGTCCAATTGCTGAGAACTTCCCTTTCAGTTCTGACAAACTGTAAGATCGCAAGCAGTGACAGCAGCAACTCGGACAAGCTCCACCAATTAGAGCGGATGGTAAACACCCAGTACCGGAAAAGCTTGACTGATCACACTCAGAACCCCAACCGCTGCCTGAGGTGGTAGGGCAAGTAACTGATTTATTATTATTGATTTTATGTATTTAATTCAAACCCTTGCCTAAGTCCTTGTGTTGGGGAAGGGAGCAATTAAAATCATAAAATGTGAAAAGCCCAAATTAAAATGAAACAGGGAAAGGAAACGTCAAATTAAATCAAATGAGATTCTAATTAATTTATCATAAACACAAGTTGATTGTGTAACAATTAACTAATTAGATGCCACCAAGTTACATAAAAGTAGTCCTATGGTTGACCTCTGCTCAGAGTACAATGCCGTTGGATCCAATTCAGTGTTTTTGGAGCTGACCACTAGAGGCGCAATTTAAATGGCGTAGCACTCCTATGGTTGACCCCTAGAGGCGCGATCCAAAATGGCGTTGTACTTCTATGGTTGACGCCTAGAGGCGCAATCCAAAATGGCGTGGTACTTCCAGGCCGGCCCACTAGAGGCTCTATGGGGTGTTACTCCCTCGGTGGGAGGCGTTTGTGACCCCTGCAGTGGCGTCGGGGCAGGCCTGCGGCCTTATCCGACCCAGATGTGATTACGGTGGCGTTCGTGGACGGCACTCGTAATCGAGCCGATCGCTAGACAATGCTGGTTTGCCAATGCTAGAAAATCGACCTTTAATGCAAGCACATTATGGTCTGCGCGGTGCGCGGCTTAAGACCTCTGAACCTTACTACGACAGCAAGGCGGCGCTTGCCTTTTGGCGACGGATCCAAGCAGCGAGTGTGCTGTCGCGTCACGTCGCGAATGGTGCTTATACCACGGCGGGTTTTCTGCACCAGACTCCCGTTAAATAACACACACACCCTCCGGCTATTTGCCCGTGGTGGCGTTAAGCTTGCTCTTCTCTAAAGCAGGCACAAACGTGTGAGTAAGAGGATAGTTAGCTACGCTATCGGTCTTAACTCAGGGAGTCTTAGCACAACAGAATTCAGGTTAGAAACTCGTAACGGGAATTCCTGTTGGCTAATTTAGAGATCTCTGGCAGGATGTTAGAGACGGAGAACCTCGTCCGAATCTATCCTGGAAACAACGCACTATACCTGAGAATCTCGTCAGATATAGGATAAGCGTTTACTGCAGTTAAAAAAAACGAAACCTAAAATAAAATGCTTAAATAAAACGCAAAATTTAAACAAACTATTACTAGTAAGGCACAGTAGGGAACCCGCGTAGTTCCGTTCTGATGCCTTCGACTGCGGTTCGCTCAATCGTCAACCAATGCAATCCGTTAACAGTAATGCCTATTCGACTGTTTGCTTGTAAAAAGTTTAAATTTTGTGCTCACAATAAGTTTAAATCGGTACCCGCAATTCTCCACCAATTATGTAGGAATTGAACAGCTCAAATGGGGATGGTTTCCCACCAATGTTCAGGGGAATTGATTATGAATTAATTAATGATTAATTCATACACAATTAAATAGGGAATATTAGGTTTGAGTTGTTGTTCCGATATCACAGTTTTTATATTAGTCCCACTTGGTAAAGAGCTGGATGATTTAAGTCCAGAATGTGAATGGAATTCATTCGTTGGTATCACTACTCAGTCTAAAGATAGCTGCCCGTCCACCGGGTTAGCTTCTCTCTGTAACCTAGCGACTCAGCTCTTGGCCAAAGAGAGAGTCTCGCGATACTTGAGGACGCGAGTGGGACTTCAAAGCTCAGTAACGGGATTCAGACCAATAAAGGGACTTATTGTAAGCACAGAGAGGGAGATTTAAAATGTGAACAGCATGCGTTTATTCTAATACTACACTAAAACAGGACAAACATTACACATAACCTAATACATACAAACACAATAACGGAATTACGGAAAATGGATTTACAGTAGGAAACAGTGATAAGCTTTGATTAAATACTGTTCTGCAACGGCAAGCCTAGGATCTAAACAGGCAACCCAGATTTCGGCGTAGATCAGCCGGTACTAGTTGCTTATTAGAGAGTTGTCGGTGAGTTTACGTGATTGCAGCGGGGATCAGCTTTGTCTTTTGTTGAAACTCGCGGCGAAGAGGCTTCGTAGTTTCGATGGTAGATTTAATCTTCTCCGCGCGTAGTTTCTCCCGCAGTCTTGGATTGGAGGCTTTACGTTTTCTTCTCCTTTTTCGATGACGTTTTTCGATGACTTTTCTCCTCCTCCTGGTGTGAGGTTTTTATGCCCCGTGGGCTCCATGAATATTCATGACCCAGGGTCCAACTCATACCCAATGAGAATTGGTACCTGGATCCGAGGGGCCGGTTGCAGGCTCCCCGAATGTCCCCATAGATTTATGGTGGTCTTTGGCCAACTTTTGTGCTGATTTTAATTAAGTAATTTAGCTTTGGATAGGTTCAATTGTGTAATAATCCGTCCCCGGATTCACATTCGGACATAATTTAGGATGACATTGATACCAAACATGATATTCCACCTTTGATCCAAACCTTTGCTAATTTTCATTGATTAATTTATAATTCCTCTTATGAGGTGCATGCTTATTATTGCCATCAATGTGCAGAATACATGACTAGGTGGCATATCTCACAGCTGTGACAAGTTCAGGTATATTTTACTGAAGCTGTACCCCATTGCATACAGTGTGTCCTAATTAAGGATGGCTTGGGTAACTTTCTTTACTTCAGTAAAAGAACAGGGTTGATTATACATTGCCAAATTATAAAATGTAGCAAATCGGGCTATTAAAAAGGGGTTCAGTACACAAGTTTTCACATACATTGCATAGTCTCTTTCAGACAAAGGGAGGCAGGAAAAGAGCGCGAATCTCTGATTTACGACTGTAAGGCATAGATAAGCAACCGCATTTCTACCCCTTCCCCCCCCCTTTTGGTGAGGGGTGGGGGCCTTCCTTAGTTCTATTAACTAAATAACTATGTGCTCAAACATTTCTACCTACTTGGTTACACCACTTAAACTCATTCCCCCTATTCTCTGAGAGAGGTGTGAGCACGTGGTTGGATAACCCCAGTGTTTACCTATCTGTGCATATTAATATATATATATATATGTATATATATATATGTATATAATTGTCCAAGTGGTGAAGATACAATGGGACATTCATAAGAGGAATAGAAGACAATGGTGACTGACACATACACATCCACCAAGTTTACAGTAATGATGCCAAATAATAGTGAGGATAACACACAATCAAATACACAATAGATGGCATATGATTTTAGCTTTGTCCCACTCCAGAGAGATGCAGGATCTCCCCCCCTTTCCACTATCTGGGTCCTCCGTTTGAGGGCCATAAACATTGGAATGCGGGCTTCGGCTTCCTGGAGAGGGGCCCTGGGTCAAAGAGGTACGGAGGGAGATCTTGGCATGGCCGACTCACTCCCTCAGCGGCCATAAAATACTGGCTGTGGGGCCTGCGTGATCCTACAGTCCCGTAAGTGAAGAAGACAGTTTGGAAAATGAAGATGTGCAGGAGCAATCGTACAGTATATTACCAATAAATGGTAAAATTTTATGAAGCTCAACTCCGTGCGCTTCTGCAGGAAGAATGTCTGCTGAATTTGTAATGAAAAAAAATCCGGGCCCAACACAACTGTGCACGGCTGTGGCAGAAGACATTTTATCAACCTTTAACGTAGTTTCCCCTAAATCAATTAAAAAAATGATAATTAGAATGACAAATTAGTAGGGATTAGGAAATTCTAAAGTGATTGGAAAGATATGGGTGAAAATTAATTCGATGGATTTCTTGGGCTACTCATCCTTTCTGGAGTACTGTAAGTTCAATCAACCTCCTATTGGTTACCCAGAGTTAATGCGCATGCACCGTGCATACATAAAGACGTTTTCAATGGATCACCGATTTCACGGGTCAAAATGGAAGATCAAAGTGAAAAAAAGAGAGCGGCATACTTCACAGAGGCAGAGTTGGAGGTTTTAATGCATGCATATGAAGAATTCAAGCCAATAATAATGAAAAAAAGCAATACGGCTGCATCGGCTAAAGAAAGAGAGTTGGCTTGGCAAAAAATAACGGACAGAGTAAATGCGTGAGTGTATTAAATTGCAAATTTGACATCGCCTCCCCTTTTATTATAATATAAAATAATTAAGCACCCCTTCCGCAACCTTTTGACTGTTAAATCACTATGAAAGCATTTACTTTTCCTGCCATTCATTTCTTTAGGTTAAAATAACAATGTGTATTGACTAGGAATATATGGTTTATTTAATAAAGTGTAATTCTTCTGGAGCCAGAAGAACTTTCAGCAAAGTCAAAATGAAACACAAAAACATTCTGCAAAAAGGTCATATTTGATTACACGATCACTGAACTATTTATTAAACACCGATTTAGTATATCCTTTATGTCATGTAGCTAATAAAAAGAAGACTGAAGCCCATCTAACTGGCGGGGGCCCACCACCACCTCCCCTCACCCCATCTGAGGAGCTGGCTCTGTCCCTTTATAAAGGGCGACCAGTGGTTGCTGGCATTCCAGGGGGCATTTCATCACACACACCATGCACCACAAGTGACACTGAAATGTAAGTTTACCACTATGATTTCTTTTCATTATATGACTTAATAAATTACTATCTCTGTCACTTAAAGGCTTTTTGATCATGCTTAACGTTTTTATGCAGGCTTACTTTATTTAACTGCATATGATGTATAGGCTACTGTGATCTTAGTTGTATTACTTTGACATGTTTTTTTCCTGCATTATTGTTTTTTCTTTAATATTGAGAATTTTATGGGTTGTATTTTCTTATAGATACTAATAGAGGGATTGTATTATTGGACCCTACAGAAAGAACACTGTCTGTCACAGTTGTGTTTTGTTGTCAGGTACCTTTAGTTGCTTTTAGATATTTTGTTTTTTTTGTTTTTGCCAGATAATGTATACTTGCATATTTCCACTGAAAGATGAAGATGACGATGAAGAGACCACATCTGCTGTGACAGAAGTGGACAATGCTGGTAGATCCACTGAGGTATAATGCATACCATTATAATGCATGCCCCCTTTTTACATTAGAGTAACAAACTGTCATTGTCCTTTCACAGTACATACCTGGGGATTTACCCACAGATGAAGGTCCTTCAACCTCAATGCGCGATCTAAGCAGTGTAAGAATTTGTGTGCAGTTGTCCATATTTAAATTTTATTGTCTGACAGAATCTCATTTATTTAATTATTTTTGCCTTCCTAGTTGCCAGCAAAGGAGCTGTATAAGGTGCATCTTCAAAAACAAATAAGAAAAAGTGACATGGAGATGGACCTTATACAGCTTCAAATGGAAGAGAGAAGGCTATCCATTAAAAAAGCAACACTAGAAATTGAATTACTGGAGCATCGCCTTAAGGTGAGAACTTGTGTGAATATTAATCTGTTGCATGTTAAGTGTTGTATATAAAGCAATGTAATAAATAAAAAACACATTTTATTTCATTTTACTTTCATTGTTTTTCAGGAAATAAAGAAATGAATTGCACTGCAGACCAGTGCAAACAATTTAATAAAAGTAATTTTTGACAAATCCTGTCTCTCAAAAGTCTTCCATCTCTGTGCAAAAATCTTTAGGGGTTCCTCTGGGCCATCTTCTTCAATACAAGGAGGGTGGCTCTCTCCTCTTATAGTGGCAATGTTGTGAAGCACAACACAAGCCACTATGATGTTGCATGCTCTCTCTGGACTGACCCGGAGCCCACGCAGACACTGAAACCTAGACTTGAGGATCCCTATGGTCATCTCCACCTTGGCCCGTGTTCAGCTGTGAGCCAGGTTAAACCGTGTCTGTGGTCCAGGATCAGTTTCAGGGTAGGGTGTCATTAAGTAGGGCAGACAAGGGTATCCTCTGTCCCCTAGCAAGTAACCATTGTACTGTCCAGTAATGATTAAAGTGTACAATACAAATATAGTAAAAAGAAAAAAAACATTGTATGAAGCAAAACATACCCTGCTGAAATGTCTGCCATAATGATGACTCACGGTAAATTCTGGCATCGTGCACAGATCCTGGCCATTTTGCCTCAACATTGGTAATGATGTGGGTTGCCTCACATATTACCTATAGTTGAAAAGTGGAAAGTAATGAGTTTAATGATGTTAACAAGGCAAAAAATTAAGGACACAAAATCAAGTTGTTACCTGCACATTGATACTATGAATAGATTTCCTATTAACATTGTCTCCCTCATTTATTGAAGGAGCTTTAATAGGAATGTGGGTGCCATCAATGCACCCAATTACATTTGGAAACCCTGAAATAGAAAGTCATATATGGAAATATCAAGTGTGTGTGTGTGTGCAGGATGAATACATGTATAGATATAAATAGTAATAGATACTTTATTGATCCCCGTGGGGAAATTGTTTTTACGCCTCCCTAAGCTTGCTCTTTATAGAATACAAATCTCTTGAAATGTGCTCTTTACAGAGCAAGCTGTCCGCGAAGGGCAGCCACCCATAGCGGCGCCCAGGGAGCTGGGGATTGAGAGTCTTGCTCAAGGACCCGCAGACGTGCTGAGGCTGGACTTGAACCGGTGACCTTGTGATTACAGGCACACGGCTTAGCCCACTGAGCCACACGCTGCCCTTGACTACATACAGTATTAAATATGCGTCATAGATTTTACTACAAAGGACAAACCTGCCACTCTGTGGAATTCCTCTTTAATAACACGCAGAGGTTTATGGCCAGGGAACTGTACAAACGTTTGTAAGAAGCGTTTAAGTGCCAGACATACTGTGCGAACGGCTCTATACACAGTTGCCTTTCCCACAAGCTCTGCATCGCCCACATTGTACAAAAAATGCCCTGACGCAAAAAACCGAAGTGCTATGCACAGAATGTTTTCTGTGCTAAGCACAGACCCGCGGTTTGTGACATTTGCAATATGCGGTTTCAAGAGATGTGTTAAGTAAATTAACGATTCTTTTGAAAACCGATAACGCTCTTTCAAATAATCATTAGGAAATGAAAAGACATCAATACGCGGTCTTATAACTCTCTCCCAGTGAAAAAAACCTCGTATAATTTGTGCCTCCACGTCCACAGGATCGTCATCAAAAGGGCACGCCATGCTCAGTAACCTTCTGAAACAAACTGACCCTGGAACATAACCTGCTCGGTAGCAGGTTATCTTCAGAGAGTAAGCTGTTATGGTTACGTACATACCCATAAAGTTAACCTCCGTTTTTGGAACCGAAAGTTGAGGTTATCCACTAACTTAACCTTAAACTTACCCGGGTATGTCACATAACCTGCTTTCTGGAATACCCACCTGATGTAGCACACTTGAATGATAACTCAGGTGTGCTTTATATTTTGTTTTTTTGTTCTTTTACTGTAAACTTCTGTGCAAACATATATTGTTGTGAGTACGTCACTCTGTTTTGCATCTCGTCTCAGCGCTACATTACAATGTATTTGTGCATTCCATTTGCCCTCGGAACTCGGATTCCGAGTCGGATTCCGAGTTTCGAAGCCGGAAGTGATGACATGCGCGCTCCCGTTTCTCGGAGATCCGAGAAATATCTCGGATAACGCAGAGGATCCCGAGTTCAGAATCGAAGATGGCTGCGCCCTTTATCAACAGAAGGGAAAGTTGTTGTTTTATCCTGTTTAAGCACTACTTCTCATTTCTGGCTCATTAAATCGGTTGCACACACTATACCGTCCAACTTATCTGTGGACGTGTTGCTACGGAGTTTTATACGTGAAGCACCGCGCATAATGTGTTATCAAGTGATATTGCTAACAATGGCTACCAATTAACCGGTCTAGAATTGGATTTCATGATTAGTCGGATTATTTGTCGGATTTAAGGTAGTTTGGGCTGGGTGAGGGTAAAATGCGGATTCCGCCGGACGTAAACAAAAGAGAAATTCGAGGAGCTCAGCATTGCGGTGCAACTGCGCAGTCAGTACAATACGGTTGTCCGAAATCGTATTGTTCTTAATGTTAACATTAATTTCATTGTTAATTTGTTAAACGTGAAAATGTTCTATATATTATCTGTTGAGCGTTCTCTGGTCGAGGATAATCTGCATTTTTCCCCTCTCTTGTCCCGTCAGACAGATGTGGATGTCCATGGCTATATCAACGTCACTGTTCATGGATGCCTGTTCCTGACGAATATAATAAATCAATAAATAAATATGTCTTTCACCAAACATGTCAGTATTTTATTGTAATTCTGTATTTCTGTAGATCTCACATCCAAGCACTATTGAACTGTTTTGGTGTTATCTGATTAAATTTTCTCATATAAGTACAGCTATACTGTACAGCTTGCAAGCACTCCTGTGAAATATCTAGAAATATCTAGCTTGTAGAAACGTGGTTGCCACTCTGCAAGCCATTTTATCAGAATTAATATACGAAATAAATAAAAGAAAAAGGATATTGCAAAGCATCTGTTATATTGAAACATGGAAGTGCTACGTAGAAATCCTGCCCCTGGACATGTGATAGGAAGCTCGCAATTTGTACTATACGAAAATGCATGAAAGTGCCCGGAGCAGGATTTCTAAATGTGCACTTCGCCCTGTACACTGTAACCATGGGGAAGCTGCCATCCATAATGTTCAACTAAAAGTCCACGGAAGTGGCACGTAGAAATCCTGCCCTGGGACATGTGATATACTGCCGGAAAGCTCGCAATTTGTACTATACGAAAATGCATGAAAGTGCCCGGGGCAGGATTTCTAAATGTGCATTTCGCCCTGTAAACTGTAACCATGGGGAAGCTGCCATCCATAATGTTCAACTAAAAGTCCACGGAAGTGGCACGTAGAAATCCTACCCTGGGACATGTGATACACTGCCAGAAAGCTCGCAATTTGTACTATACAAAAATGCATGAAAGTGCCCGGGGCAGGATTTCTAAATGTGCATTTCGCCCCCTACACTGTAACCATGGGGAAGCTGCCATCCATAATGTTCAACTAAAAGTCCACGGGAGTGGCACGTAGAAATCCTGCCCCGGGACATGTGATATACTGCCAGAAAGCTGGCAATTTGTACTATACGAAAATGCATGAAAGTTCCCGGGGCAGGATTTCTAAATGTGCACTTCGCCCTGTACACTGTAACCATGGGGAAGCTGCCATAAATAATCTTCAACTAAAAGTCCACGGAAGTGGCACGTAGAAATCCTGCCCCGGGACATGTGATATACTGCCGGAAAGCTCGCAATTTGTACTATACGAAAATGCATGAAAGTGCCCGGGGCAGGATTTCTAAATGTGCACTTCACCCTGTACACTGTAACCATGGGGAAGCTGCCATCCATAATGTTCAACTAAAAGTCCACGGAAGTGGCACGTAGAAATCCTGCCCTGGGACATGTGATATACTGCCGGAAAGCTCGCAATTTGTACTATACGAAAATGCATGAAAGTTCCCGGCGCAGGGTTTCTAAATGTGCATTTCGCCCTGTACACTGTAACCATGGGGAAGCTGCCATCCATAATCTTAAACTAAAAGTCCATGGAAGTGGCACGTAGAAGTGAGGCCTCAGCACATGTGATATATTGCCAGGAAGGTCGGAATTTGTACTTTACGAAAATTCAAGTTTGAAGATTGAAGATTCAAAAGGTTTATTCGTCACGTACACAGTTGTACACATACAACATGTAGTGGAATGTAACCCTGGTCACTCTGAGCAGTTGTGCATGATAAGAGAGTAACAAAATATAGAAAAAATAAGAAAAATAATAAGATAAAAAATATATGAAATGTTCAGCTGTACATAATCTATACATAAGTGATAGGTAAGAGGTATATAAGTGCAATGTGCAAGAGGCCCTGAGGTATGTGCCAATGATTTGGACAGGGTGAAGCAGTACCTAGAGGCATTGAGTATTGTCCTGATTTAGGAGCATTATGACCTGGGGGAAAAAGTTCATCCTTAACCTTTCCGTTCTGGGATGCGTTTCCCAAGACCATAGTTCGAACAACTCACGAGCTGTAGTTAGAAGCTTAGTACCGGGTAAATACGTCAGCGATGGTGGAAAATGCATTCTAAGAAGGGTATAGTCACCGTGTAAGTAAAAAAATTTAACAATCTTTCATAACTAATAGGGAATAATTTAGCTCTACGATCATATATAATGTGAAGTTGTGTGAAAATGTAGTTTGAAACGTAATTGTTGTGTGGGTCTCCGGTCATAAGTATGGTATGTTATGGAAATTTGGAGGTAGGACAGAACAGATGAGTCCAATGGTTTAGCTTGGTTTCATTTATTGAGATATCTTTCTATGCGAGCTCGGGGAGACTCTCCACAGACAGTTCTGAGAAGTTCTCCAAATAGCAGACGCAGCTGCTTTCATTTTATATTGACAAACAAATGACCCTTCTCTGCAACCACAACCGGAAGACCCATGTCTGCTTTTGCACATTCTATGCTCAGGACAAGCTTTTCGTCTAGCACATGCATCTTATATTTACCATATATGGAATAAAAATTCATCTCGTCTAGCTTAACATGGGTAAGGTCTAAAACCCCCTCCCCAGTCTCTTGCATCTGTTTCTTCTATCATAGCAACCTTATTTTGCAGCCTAACTTCCTTAGTAACCATCAGACATCATGCTTGGTGGTAATTTTCCACTACATTCCCCCCTTTGATACAAAATCATTCTTGTATCACACACTGACGTCGTCCTCGTCCGAGGAGTAAGGGTTCCCAGGAGCAGTCCATTCCAGCTGGGCATGGGAGGCAGCAGAACGTGCTGTCTGTTGCTTCTTCCTTTGCGGTGGAACGTCCTGCATAAGCTGTACCATCTGATGATGTGACGCCCGTTGATGAAATTGAGCCATAGTAGAACAACATGGTATACAGCATGGAACAAATAAGCACACACAGACAAGCAATAAAACAATAGGGAGAGCAGAGAGGATAATCAAGGTCCACTTCCCAAACCATGCCTGAAACACATTCAGGGGCCATGGCCATTTGCCATTATCATGAGACTCCTGACTGTACAGCGCATGGGCGACCTCATGCATTTTGGCAATGGCCTGTGACAAATTGCCGTTGTCCTCTTCATTTGGGGGAATGAATGTGCAGCAATGGTCCCCAACCATAGCGCAAACTCCTCCTTCCTTGGCTAGCAGTATGTCTAGGGCTAATCTATTTTGGGTGGTCATTAAACGGACAGCCGTGAGTTCCTCTTTCACTGCAGTGAATGCAATAATGGAGGCATTAACGAACTTGGCCAATTGGTAATGAGTGGTCTCCAATTGGTTCCAAACCTGTGTCATGCCGTACTGGGGAAACAGGCTCATTCCAAACTTTTGAAGCTTTGTATAGAGCTGATGCTCAGGTGGGGGAAAGTCATTATTATCTATGGCCTTAAGAAAACGCTTTGTCCGGACATGGAGGGGGCCAGTGTTTCCTGTGAACACCATATGGACTGCGGCTTGTAATTGCACAAGACCACAAACACCTACCCAATTAGATGGTAACCATAGGTAGATGGAGCTCCCACACTCCCAATACCAATCTTGACCCTTTGTGGTCAGCCAATTTGGCCACACCCTACCTCCTGGGAGTGCGGCATATATCCAAGGGTTTACGCGCTGGTGAAGAGTGATATCCAGCCGGAATTGGGTAACATTCAACGCGGAGTGGTTAGTTATATCCTGATTATAGAAAAGTGACATGTTAATTCGGGAATCTTCCCCCTGGAAGCTATCAAACGGCATCCCGCTATTGGGGACATGACGTGAAATTATATTTTTACACTGTGAGGCGAGCACTGAGGGTAGTGGCACAGAGGACTTTGTCCATCCTCTCGTGAAATTGGCGCACAGGACAAACCGATTAACCCCAGGCGATACTGTCATGTCTAGTTTTCCTGATTTACCTGGGCGCGTGATGTTCTGGGTAGGCGCAAATATCAGTGCCACCACGCCTGACACAGTACCCGGAGCCGTCCGTAGGGGAAACGGCTGTTCCACTGAGTGAGGAATCAAAGTGCATACCAAACAATGGCCAGAAATGTTTTGTTGCATCACCGAGAAATTTGCAAATTGCCAATACGAATTCAGTTGAGGCATATGATACGTTTTTGTTCCTACACCCTTTTTATCATCTCTGCTTTCCTTTAGATTCACATGATCATACATATACCCTACATAAGCAATGATAGAACACAAAATTACAAAACCAATAATAATGCTTATAGCTGGGGCCCAATACCCCAATCTACGTCTCCAAATCATAGTCTTTCAGGAGGACTAAAGATCTCTTGCAGTGCGACTGATGGACCCAGGAGGAGATACCGTCGACCTTCACGGCGTTAGGTGTAGAGAGAAGGACTTGGTATGGTCCCCGCCACCTCGGTTGATGCCAATGCTTCCGGCGCAGGTCCTTGATCAGGATCCACTCTCCTGGTCCTATGGTCTCTGGCTGATTTGGCTCCGGTCCGACCTGAGCAGCCCTGATCTGGCTATGGATCCTCTTCAAGGAAATCTGTAAACTAGACACATAGGGTAGTAAATCGCCATCAACAGTTTCTAACGTGAGCGTGCCTCCCGGGTATGGGAGCGGCACTGGTCTCCCGGTGAGCACCTCAAATGGAGCTAACCCCATTCCACTATGTGTTCTTCCCCTCTGTCACACCCGACTGGACATCAAGGAGGGTGTGAGTGTCATGTAATACCCGTGAAGGCATGAGCGCCACTGGGGCATCAGTGTGTAAGGCTGCCCTCTTAGCCCACCAATCGGACCAGAAGTTACCAATGCTGACCGGGTCAGAGCACCCCGTGTGAGCCTTACACTTAACCACAGCAATGGAGTGAGGCAGTTGGATGGCAGAAAGGAGGTCTCGGACTAACTCATGGTGCTGTATTGGTTTACCTGTGCTGGTGAGGAAGCCCCTCTGTTTCCAGAGGGCTCCATGGTCATGGCATACCCCGAATGCATACCTGGAATCTGTGAATATCGTGACATCCTCACCTGCGAACTGGCGGCAGGCCTGGGCTAGGGCGAACAGCTCTGCAGCCTGTGCTGACCAGGTGGACGGTAACTTACCTCCAGACAGCAATTGGCCCTCTGACGCAACCACAGCGTAAGAGGTAGATGGGCTCCCATCAGGGAGCCTAAGGGAGCACCCATCCACAAAAATTACCTCAGAATTTGGCAATGGGTCTTCACCCAGGTCTGATCTAGGCTTAGCGAGGGATTGAGCAACCTCAACACAGTCATGAGGGGAACCTTCCATTTCAGTGGGAAGAAGTGTGGCCGGGTTTATTGTGGAACACCTTTGGAGGGTCACATTGGAGAGGGTAAGCAGGATGTTTTGGTAGTGAATCAGACACGCAGTGGTAAGGTGATATGTTTTAGCCTGCGTTATTAGGGCATGCACAGCATGCGAGGTGTGCACCACAAGGGGATGCATTTGGACTAAATCTGCAGACATGAGGACTGCCTCCGCAGTGGCTGCCACAGCTCTGAGGCAGGCTGGCAGAGAGCTGGCCACCGTGTCCAGACGTTTAGAATAATACGCAATGGGGCGCAACCTGTCACCATGAATCTGGCCAAGGACGGCGGTCATGAAACCATGCCGTTCATCCACATACAATTGAAATGGCTTGGAAAAATTTGGTACTCCTAAAGCGGGCGCATCGCATAGCGCTTGTTTAAGGTCAGAGAACGCCGTCTCAGCCTTAGTCGTCCAGTCCAGTCTGTCATTAGGTCTAAGTCCTTGTCCCCCATGCATAAGGTCTAGTAAAGGTTGGGATCTTTCAGCAAAATCCTGGATCCAGGGACGGCAGTAGCCGACCATTCCCATCCATTTCATCAATTGCCTTTTAGTATCTGGGATGGGGGCCTTGCGAATCCCTTCTACCCGTTTTAGACCTAGGCGTCTGCCTAGGTGATTGAGGACATGTCCGAGATATTGAACCTCTTGTTTGACTAACTGCAGTTTTGCCTTTGAGGCTTTATGGCCATTTTGGGCTAGAAACAGCAACAGCGCTTTGGTATCTTGCTCACAACTCTGCCTAGTGGTGGAACACAACAGCAGGTCATCTACATATTGAATTAGGGTGCTCCCGCCCGGGGGCTTGAACCCCTCTAAGTTCTTTCCTAATTCTTGAGCATAAACGCTAGGTGACTCAGTGTACCCCTGGGGCATCACTGTCCACGTATAACGCTTGCCTCTAAAGGTGTGCGCAAACCAGTACTGTGAGTCTGGGTGAACAGGGACAGAGAAAAATGCATTTGCTAGATCAATAACAGATAACCACTGAGCCTGAGGTGGTATGGATGATAGGATAGTTACTGGATTAGGAACAATAGGTGCACGGGGATGTATGGCGTCATTCACCCCCCTCAGGTCCCGTACAAACCGCCAGGATCCATCTGCCTTCCTCACAGGCAGGATCGGAGAATTAACGGGGGAGTAGGGAATTTCCTTCAGAGCCCCCTTTTGTACCAGTTCTTGGTGCACCCTGGTGATACCCTTCTCTGCCTCAGGTGAGAGTGGGTACTGAGCTTTTACTGGTCTGTGGTTGGACTTTGGCTGGACTTGCAGTGGTGCCGCGGTGCAGATTCTCCCAAAGTCATTCTTGCCACTTGCCCATAGGGTTTCTGGTATCTCAGACAGCCACTCAGGTTCAGTTGGTGGGGCTGGTAGGTTCGTGGTCTGGCGATGTTCTTCAGAGAGGAACGCTTCTCTCCTGACATCTACTGTGAGGGAGATGGTATATCTTTGAATGGTTCCATCAGTAGTAATACTTCGGCCATCCTCGACTTGAATCCAGTCTTGTCTCTCTTCACAGTCTTTGATCCATGGGCCTAGGTCTTTCCATTGGTGGGCGTCAGTTTTTCCCAGTGACACATGGGGCATATGATGATCGAAGATCCATGTACTTTGATCTTGGTTGAGCTGGACAGACATGCCGGCCATGGACGCACTTACATACAGAAACTTCATTAACACGGTCTCAGGGGGTTTCTGTTCTTCCAGGAAGAACATCATCCATTCCCTTATCTCATGGTCGCAGTGTGAACTATAGAGAGCCGTGCAATGGAGGATGGGGGGTTGTTCAAGTGAGTGTGGCACCTTGTCTCGACCAATGGTGTTATCAGTGAGGACCCATACGGCGTAGCATGGCTTACTTTCTTGGGAGACATACAATCCAAGTGGGGGAGAGGTCAGGTGGACTCCCCTCTCGTCCAAATCAATTTTGCATTGCAGTTTACATAGTAGGTCTCTGCCCAAAAGGTTAACTGGACAGTGGTTATTCAACAGGAAGGCGTGATAGACAGGACCGGACCTTGTGGCAATGGATAACGGAACAGTCTCTAACAAGGTGTGGGGTAGGCCAGAGGACCCCACAACTGTCACATGATTTCCAGACTTAGGGACTCCAGGGAGGTCTGTGTCTTTCACTGTGGACTTGGTAGCTCCTGTGTCCACTAAGAAGACAACAGCATGATTGTCAATCTCGAGGGTTATCGTGGGGTCCTCCCTTGATGTCTCTGTGAGGGACAGGAACTGGCCGTTTCCTGGTCCCTCAGTCCCCTCGCCTCTTCATTGTGGGCCATCTGTACCCCACTGGGGTGGGGGCCCCTCCCACTTGGTTTGGGTCTGGCAGACTGTTGACCACCTCCTTCAGTTCACTTAGATCCCAGTTCCTCTGCACCTGTACCATCCCGTCGTCTCTGGGGTTTGGCATTTCCACCAAGGGGAACTGTCTTGGCACTCCAACAGGTGCCCTTTGCTCTTCAGTCAGAGGCTGTTGCATGCGTTGTTGAATACGCTCACTCCTTCGAGGAGGAGTATCTTCTTCATCTTCTGCCGAATCTGCAGCTCTTGTGGCTTGCGCTGGCGAGTATGCAGGGGGCGGATCCTGTCTCGCTGGAGGTGGCAGGATTTCCTGAGCAGGGGGAGCTGGCGGCGCTGAAGGGAGGGGTGGGTAGATGCAGCTGTCTTCCGCTTTCATTTTTTCGCACGACAGACGCACTGCCTTTGCCTCTATCTTCTTTCTCTTTTAACAACATATTCAGACTTTGTTGTGCTTGGACTGCCTTTGCTGTTTCCTCGCCTATTTTTTTTCATGATTCCCTCATTCTTGCGTCTCTCAGCCTCTATTTCGATCTGTCTTGCCACATTTTCCCACATTTCCAAACATCTCTGAAAAGTCCTTTCCAGTTCTTTCCTCTACTGCTTCCCTACATGTTTTACCCCGTAGTAAACCCTTATTTCCCTTATCACGTTTACGCATTTCCCTTTCAAATGCTGTTTCACCTTCCGGATCATAAGCCGGATCAGGAGTCCAATTTGACTTGCTACTGCTATTTCCCATTTTGTCGCACCAGACTTTCAGTACTGATTTTTTTTTTTTTTTTTTTTTTAAGATAGGTTACTTAACAAACATGCACAGAATATGTTAGACAAGCCAGTCTTCTTTGCATAAAGAAAAAGAGAAAAGGTAAACTTGTTTTCTTTGCAGGGAAAGAAAAAAAAAAAAAATATATATATATATATATATATATATATATATATATTAAAATCGTCACACAGTAGAAAACTTCTATGCCTGTGTTATTTTGCAAAGCAAGTTCTTCATTGCAACAATGCAGACTTTTACAAAAGACTTATCACAAAACAGTTATATTTGTATAATTTATGTATGCCAAATGCACATCCCAGTAACATAAATCTCAATTCGGGGTGCAGTTCTGATAATAGGGACAAAGCAGTCGTGGGGATAATCTACAGTACACGGAGGTCTTTGTCTCAGCCTCTCCGTTAAACTATATGTTTGCGGAACCTTTTACACCTTAATTTCTGCTTAATTATAATTTTATTTTTATTTATTTATTTTATTATTATTATTATTATTATTATTTTTTAATAAGACTTATGAGCTCATTTATTTGATATTCTTAACTTGTCAGGTTTCTAATTTCACACTCGGCACACTCATCCAAACCACAAACCTTACACATTCATACCGTGCACGTTACATTCATACAATCTTATTTTATCTAGTTTGCAGACAAAACACATTTCACATCCCGCTGGACGTGATACAGATATTTTACGACTCTCTCAGTCGAACTTGGTTATTTTACGACTCTCCCAGTCGAACTTGGTTATTTTACGACTCTCCCAGTCGAACTTGGTTATTTTACGACTCTCCCAGTCGAACTTGGTTATTTTACGACTCTCCCAGTCGAACTTGAGGCCTTTACCTTCAGAAAGATACCGCAACAAATTTTCTATTCCACAAAATTTGTCCTACCTTTTAGTCCGGTCGGAGTGACGGGGGACCGCAGGCCTCAGGAACTGCGTTGGGTCAGGCTAAAATTCTCTGTCCTCGACTCCAGACGGGTACCTCGTCGTCCTTCTAGGACTCGCGTCCTTCTGAAGGTCCTGGCGGTCCCCGTGCAACCGAATCCCGGACGAGCCCCCAAGTCTGTTATGGAAATTTGGAGGTAGGACAGAACAGATGAGTCCAATGGTTTAGCTTGGTTTCATTTATTGAGATATCTTTCTATGCGAGCTCGGGGAGACTCTCCACAGACAGTTCTGAGAAGTTCTCCAAATAGCAGACGCAGCTGCTTTCATTTTATATTGACAAACAAATGACCCTTCTCTGCAACCACAACCGGAAGACCCATGTCTGCTTTTGCACATTCTATGCTCAGGACAAGCTTTTCGTCTAGCACATGCATCTTATATTTACCATATATGGAATAAAAATTCATCTCGTCTAGCTTAACATGGGTAAGGTCTAAAACCCCCTCCCCAGTCTCTTGCATCTGTTTCTTCTATCATAGCAACCTTATTTTGCAGCCTAACTTCCTTAGTAACCATCAGACATCATGCTTGGTGGTAATTTTCCACTACAGGTAACTGTCGGTAGTGAGCAATAGGGACACCTTGCTGGGTGATGCGGGAAGAATCCTCTATGTCAGGGGTCGGCAATTAAGTTTGGCCTCGGGCCAGACTTTTTCCAAGCCATTACATGGCGGGCCACAACCAAAACAATGGCTAATTTGTTTGATGTCTGGCCTATTTGAAAGAAGTGTTTTAATTTTCACAATAATATGACGCCTATGTCCGTTGTTTGAGTGACAACTTGTGTTTTAGAGACTATTGGAATTTCAGCACCAGACGCTGTCCGCTGACGTCATTTGTTTTTGCATGTTGAGCGTTCGCTCTGCACCTCGCTGATGCGCTTATTCACCCTCGTATCCAGATATAACAAATAAGAATTTAGATCGATTGAAATATTTCTGTTCTGAAAAATGAGGTTTCCAAACAAAGAGCTTTTTTGAGACTGTCAGTCTGATTTTTAAAAAATATAATTTATTTATTTTCATTCTCTAGTTCAAACCAGAGCATGTGAGCGGAGCGGAGCGGTGAGAATTTCCGCTCCTCGCTCACGAGGCTGTTGGCTCCGCCCGCTCCTCCGCTCTAATTCGCACTAAGCCGCTCCGCTCAACACCGCTCCTCGCTCCACTAAAATGTCCTCCCGCTCCAGTCAAATCGCTCCACGCTCGCTCCAATTTAAAAGAGGAACAAATAATCTGCATGCCTAACAAATGTCACCTTAAACCGAAGCCTTATGTCATAAAGAAATATGAGCAACGGCAACATTGCCAGTCAGAACAGAAAATATTTATTTTTAAGCAACCTATTGGCAACAACGGACAGGTTTGGCAATGGCATTCCACACAAAAATAGGCTTAAAAATAAAGGAATCAGTGGGTTTAATAGCCTAAAGAATATACAGACACGTTTTAAATTCCTCAATTTTTTTCTGTTGATGCAGCACGTCTCTAAAATAAAATTTTACGTTACGTGAAATTAAAAAAAATCTTATTATACCTACTTTGAATGACAAAACGAATTTATTTGATTACCAATATTTACTTTATAGGCTTTTATACTTTAATTTACTTTATAGACTTGATATGCTACAACCATATAAAACTTGCACGCGTTTTGCTCTGGCTTCCGCTTGTTCGCGTAGCACACTCAAGTTTCTGAGAAAAGTGATTCCAAAGTGAATCTTTACTCACTGAAACAGTTTCACCACATTGTTGTTCTTGCTGTACATTCTTGTCATCTAAACGTTTGATAAGAATAGTACACTTGTATGATTTATCAGTTTTCTTTGTGAAATACTTTGCGAATTCCATCTCAGCCAATTTGTGTAACAGTCTTGATAATTGTACAGATGAATTCTGGGTAGATTTGGGCACGCCTCAGAATTGTAGTGTGAGCGGTATCGGAGCGAAATTGGAGCGAGACAAAGCGACCGCTCCAGCCTTAATTAGAAAACCCGCTCCGCGCTCTGACCAAATTCCGCCCGCTCCGCTCCTCGCTCACGCTCCGCTCCGCTCCGCTCCGATCACATGCTCTGGTTCAAACAATCTCACGGGCCAGATGTTTTTGCTTGCGGGCCACATGTGGCCCGGGGGCCGCTAATTGCCGACCTGTGCTCTATGTGACCCCTCTGTACGTTGACGTCAAAATTCAACTCACCAGTGGCACTTGCACTCTCATCTAGCACATATTGTATGTTCTAGTCACTCTTTGGCTTCTTCTCATGTTTAGAAACATGTGTGAACAGTTTTGAGTCATTGTGTTTAAGTGATGACTACTGTATGGTGGCTGTGCTGAACTTCTGCAGCCTGTGTTTTCTATTTTGCATCAAAGTTCACCACAGTGCAAAATGTGTTTTGATGAATGGGAATGTGTTTAGAGTTTTGCTCAAATCTGCAAATTGTGTTTAACGTTTCACCAAAAGAGTGATTGATTCAATAAATGAGTTTTGGCAATTGGAAGTTTTGTTCCAAGAATGAGGTTTAGTCTTTTAGCAATTCAGAAAAACTGTAACAGAAACATAAGGCAAGGTAAACTTTAACTTACCAAAGCTCCTTGGGGCAGTCAAACCAGATGTGTCCAGTTTATACAGATACTGCACAGTTAGGGGTAAAAGGCTGTTATGGGCAGGGTTAATCAATTGTACAGTTGTGCTTAAAATCCTTCAAATACTACAAAAGTTATGTAAGAGAACTTTTGTTTTTTGTCTTGTAAACAAGTACACCTACTCTTACAGTTTTAGACTTAACAGGTTTTAAAGAATTTTATATTATATTATATTATACTATATTATATTATATTATATTATATTAACATGACTATAGCGAATGTCTGTCAGCCCCTTTTTACAGAAGGGCCTTTTAGCTATGTTTCACAGAATCTGAGCCGGAAAAGTCAGATTGCTATGCCAAGAGTACAACTAATTTGAGATAATGCAAAAACAGTGTGTGTGAAGTCATTTGAAGACTGAATTGTGTTACAGTGGAAAAAAAACCACAACAGCACAATAAAGGGCAAGTCATTCAGGCAAAGTCAGTCAGAAGGGTGTGTGAACATGCTTGGCAAACTGGGTGATAAGTATAATGATGAATGCCTGCTCACCAGTAAGTTTATGCTTATTTCCTTACAGTATCTCTTGAGGAGGCCTGCCAATGGTGTGGACAGTTTCAAAATAAAGATGGTGACTGGGTGAGGAAATTAATGTAGTCATTTGATAGATGGGAAAATATGGCTACTTGTCCTATACTGTATGTTGTTAATCCCACTGTAGATACTCTGTGATGGATGCCAGAGGTGGCAACACCGTGTCTGTACTGGCATGACCAAGAGCCAATTCAAACACATAACAAATCCTAAACAGTATTGCACAGCTTGTGAAGAGAAGTCTTCGCTATAAAAACGCAGCCACACTACAGTGGTATGCAAAAGTCTGCAACCGCTTGTTAATTTAGCATTTATTCCAACTTTTGACCTTTTATTTTTAACCCCTTCTTTGAGCCAATGCATTTATTTGAAAAACAGTGTTACAGGGGACACAGTTGGCTATTAAAATCAAGTTTTTATTCTAGCTTGGCTTTACTTTTCTGAGTTTGTTAAAGTTCCCATGTCAATCGTCTTTTTGAGTAATTTGTGTAATGTACTTCTCTCGCCAAAGTTGCAAAATAAATGAGTAATACTATATAGTAGAACAGACATGCGTCAAGTTTTCTTCATGTTCGCGTAGGTGGCCTTGAAAAAGGACATTTTGTGTCTCAGTGATGGCTCAGTATCTGGTGGGCCACACTTTGTTCTCCATCACCTGCCTGCACCATGTTGGCTTTGAGTGAACCAGTTTGATGAGGTGATCATGGGTGATAACATGGTTCCAGGCTGCAATGAGTGACTCAATCAACTTTTGGATGTCTCTTGGATATCTCCAAAGCCACCTTGTGCCACAAGTTTTCAATGAGATTCAGATCGGGGGATTTGGCAAGCCACTCAATTGATCGATGTTGTTCTGACGCTTCCAGTTGATCACCTGTTTGGAGCAATGGCACGGTGCATTGTCAGCTTGGAACAGGAACCAGCTTGTAAACAGCTGCTGCACTGATGGCACCATACACTTTTGCAGTACTGTGATGTACCATTCCGTCAACGATGTGAAGACGTTCGACGCCACTGGCAGCCATGCAGCCCCAGACCATGACCTTCAAAGGATGCTTCACAGTGAGGTTGAGGCACTCAGGCTCGAACTCCTCTCCAGGAAACCTCCTCACATAGGTGTCTGCCTGGCTACCAAACAGGCAGAAAGTGCTTTCATTGCCGAAAAGCACCTTTTCCCACGTTTCACATGTCCAGCGTGACTTCTTCCGTGTCCAGTCAATCCGGTTGCACCTTTGGACATCAGTCATCAGTGGCTTGTTGCGTGCCTTGCAACCCTGCAGACAAAACTGTTGATGAGGTGACACTGACATGGCAGCTGTCTGACCACTCACGCAGTAGCTGGGGTGAGGTCAACTTGCGATTGCTCAATGGAATGCGTCAAAGTGCATGATCCTAGCATGATGTTGATGCATGTGGATGACCAGACCGAGGCGTGTCTGCCACCAAACTCGCTTTCTTCTTTTGTAGAATCTTTACAACTGCTCTGTGACTGCAGCCGACTTTGTTAGTAATCTGGCAGCATGAAAATCCATGAAAATTTGTTGTTCCAAGGAATAGTTCTTAAATAATAGTTTATTTTCATTTGTAATTCTTCATTCTGCCAATGCATATTTATTTGTTTAATAAATGGTGTTGTTCACAAAACTACAAAAAGTAATGTGAGAACATAGTAATTCACTACATTCACTACTGTTCATGGCTTAAGGGCCATTTGTTAGACTGCACAACACAATTGTGAAAGAAGGTGAGAGCTCCCGTACTGGCTATGGGACTGTATTTCCATAGAGCTGACATTATGTGTGGCAGCCTCATTGCCTTTTAGATCACAAGGTGGGATAGATGGGACAAATCAAATCAATTTGCTCATTTAATATTTAAATTCTTTTATTAGGCTTGATTTTTGGAAGCCCAAATTTAGAAACCCACCGCAACTGAAAATGGAATGCCACAGATATAAGTCTCTTCCATGTAGTAGTACCTATTTGTTGGCCTTAAGTGATAGTTTTTTGGCTAAGTATGTGTGGCAGCAATTGGAACTATTGCTGGTTTAAATTATGTGAATGCCATGACAAATCCTACTCTATTAGGTACTTGAGCAGTTGCTCTATTTTGGGTGTGATGTTAATTTTCATCTAGCCTGGTAAGGAGGTTTAATGTCCAGGGAAATTGGGTGGTTAGTGGCTAAATTATCACTCCAGCTGCTAGAAATAAACTGTGCATAATTCTGGCTTGTTATGAGAATGCAGTAACATTGCAGCAAGAAAACAAGCATTGAGAAAACACTTTTTTTTCCCATTATTCCATGGACATACATCTTTCAAGATACCACCTAAATGGAATATAAACCAATAGATCTTACTAGGATCTGCTGTTGGAAATGCATTTACTGTTTAAAGTCTCTGGGGTATTTATACTGTTGCCCTATTCAACACCATCATGGTGAAAGGTTAAAACAAAGGCAGTACCCTGTCTTGCTATGCAAATATACATCAGCACTATTGGTCTTCAGGAGAGTGGGCAGGTCCAGGGGCTGCAGAGTGAAACAAACTTTATAATCTGTGTCAATGAGCACTGCCTTGCCTGAAATGCTTACCTGGAAATTAACTTAAACGTGTATTACATATTACAGGAGAAATACTTAAAAATGAATTAGATTGGCTGGCTGGCTCTTGAAAGTAGGAACTGTAAATTAACTGACCTTAATGAGTATAATAGTCAGGTACATTGCAATTCATTCCACTTGAAAAGTAACAACTTAGACTAGCTCAGTGTAAGTGTATAGCTCAGTAGTCTAAGTATGTGGACTTGTAATCTAGAGATGGCTGGTTCAAATCCAGCTTCAACTAGATAAGTGCATGTTTATGGGCCCTTGAACCATGAAAAGCAGTGAATTGCCATGTTCTCAAACTACTTTTTGTAGATTTGTGAACAACACCATTTATTAAACAAACAAATCTGCATTTGCAGAATGAAGAATTAAAAATGAAAATAAACTATTATTTAAGAAATATTCCTTGGAACAACAAATTTTCTTGGATTTTCATGCTGCCAGGTTACTAACAAAGTCGGCTGCAGTCACAGAGCACTTGTAAAGATTGTACATGAGAAGAAAGCGAGTTTGGTGGCAGACACGCCTCGGTCTGGTCATCCACATGCATCAACATCATGCTAGGATCATGCACTTTGACGCATTCCATTGAGCAATCACCTCACCTCAGCTACTGCGTGAGTGGTCAGACAGCTGTCATGTCAGTGTCACCTCATCAACAGTTTGTTGCCGGTTCCCGCAGTTTGGTCTGCAGAGTTGCAAGGCACGCAACAAGCCACTGATGACTGATGTCCAAAGGTGCAACCGGATTGACTGGACACAGAAGAACTCACGCTAGACATGTGAAACGGTGGGAAAAGGTGCTTTTCAGCGATGAAAGCACTTTCTTCCTGTTTGGTAGCCAGGCAGACACCTATGTGAGGAGGTTTCCTGGAGAGGAGTTCAAGCCTGAGTGCCTCAATCTCACTGTGAAGCATCCTTTGAAGGTCATGGTCTGGGGCTGCATGGCTGCCAGTGGCGTCGGACGTCTTCACATCTTTGACGGAATGGTCAGTGGGACCAAGTACATCACAGTACTGCAAAAATGTATGGTGCCATCAATGCAGCAGCTGTATAAAGGCCGGTTCCTGTTCCAAGCTGACAATGCACCGTGTCATTGCACCAAACAGGTGATCAACTGGAAGCATCAGAACAACATCGATCAATTGACTGGCTTGCCCAATCTCCCGATCTGAATCCGATTGAGAACTTGTGGCACAAGGTGGCTTTGGAGATATCCAAGAGACATCCAAAATCAGAACATGAGTTGACTGAGTCACTCATTGCAGCCTGGAATCATGTTATCAGCCATGATCACCTCATCAAACTGGTTCACTCAATGCCAACATGGTGCAGGCAGGTGATGAAGAACAAAGTGTGGCCCACCAGATACTGAGCCATCACTGAGACACAAAATGTCCTTTTTCAAGGCCACCTACAGGAACATGAAGAAAACTTGACGCATGTCTGTTCTACTATATAGTATTACTCATTTATTTTGCAACTTTGGCGAGAGAAGTACATTACGCAAATTACTCAAAAAGACGATTGACATGGGAACTTTAACAAACTCAGAAAAGTAAAGCCAAGCTGGAATAAAAACTTGATTTTAATAGCCAACTGTGTCCCCTGTAACACTGTTTTCAAATAAAAGCATTGGCTCAACGAAGGGGTTAAAAATAAAAGGTCAAAAGTTGGAATAAATGCTAAATTAACAAGCGGTTGCAGACTTTTGCATACCACTGTAGTGTGGCTGCGTTTTTATAGCGAAGGCTTCTCTTCACAAGCTGTGCAATACCGTTTAACATTTGTTATGTGTTTGAATTGGCTCTTGGTCATGCCAGTACAGACACGGTGTTGCCACCTCTGGCATCCATCACAGAGTATCTACAGTGGGATTAACAACATACAGTATAGGACAAGTAGCCATATTTTCCCATCTATCAAATGACTACATTAATTTCCTCACCCAGTCACCATCTTTATTTTGAAACTGTCCACACCATTGGCAGGCCTCCTCAAGAGATACTGTAAGGAAATAAGCATGAACTTACTGGTGAGCAGGCATTCATCATTATACTTATCACCCAGTTTGCCAATCACAATTCAGTCTTCAAATGACTTCACACACACTGTTTTTTGCATTATCTCAAATTAGTTGTACTCTTGGCATAGCAATCTGACTTTTCCGGCTCAGATTCTGTGAAAACATAGCTAAAAGGCCCTTCTGTAAAAAGGGGCTGACAGACATTCGCTATAGTTATGTTACAGTTTTTCTCCATTGGTTTGGCTCATTTCTTGAAACAGAAATGACATTCTCAAAATAACATGGACAAATCTCCAAACCACCTTGCAATTGTTCACAACAGAATGGCATTTCTCATTGATTTCATCAAATTGCAAATGCCTTAGTACATGTCTCAAGTGTCTCAGTGCATCTTTGCAAATGATTAAGTACAAGTAGCCTGCAGTTAGCACAATGAGCCCACATTTGGCACATTTTCCAAATAAATAGATCTTGCTGATCTAAACTGATTAGCTGATTTTCAGTCTAATGGTTGTTCTCTCCAAAACATGTCAGCATGATTTCATCGTGTAAGTCATCACATGCACAATAGTCTGTTCAAATGTCAAAATTAGTCAAGAACATAATACCATGAACATCATACTGTATATGAATTTCTTGGAAAATTTGATTTCAACCTGGCCAAGGGCCGCAGACGTGGCCGTAACATCATTGGTCAGCGGGCCATGGTGGATGTCCCAGGCCAGCGAGGGGGCAATTTAACAATGTGTGCTGCCATATCTGAGAATGGTGTGGCCACTCACATCCCCAGTCTTGGCCCATACAACACACACAAGCTCCTCATCTTCTTGGATCGCCTTTATACCGATGTTATCCCAGAAAATGAGAGAGGTCTCATAGGGCCTCACCTACCCATTTATGTAATTGTGTGGGACAATGTCAATTTCCACCATAACCCACTCATTAGGGGCTGGTTTGCAACGCATCCAAGGATGGTCATGGAGTTCCTACCACCTTACTCTCCTTTCCTCAATCCGATAGAGGAGTTTTTCTCTGCTTGGAGGTGGAGAGTGTATGAGCATCATGCTCAGGATCAGCCGTCCCTGCTCCATGCTATGGACGCAGCATGTGACGACATTACAGGAGATCAATGCAGGGGATGGTTGCGGCATGCACACCGTTTCTTCCCTCGTTGCATTGCAAGAGAAAGTATCCGCTGTGATGTGGACGAGAATCTGTGGCCAGACGGACAACAGCGTGTAAATAATCAGGAGGGTGAAGACAGTGGACAAGAGCGGGAGAATGAGTACAGCGACCACTGAATAAGTCCTTGTTTTTTGATTTTGTGTTTATACAATTTATTACTGTAATGTACATTTTCTTTTTACATATGTATGAAACTTTCTTTGCATGTGAATAAAAAATGGTTATAATTTCCTTGGTAGTGTGAGTGCAATCTGTGATGTCAAACCTTGGAGGCTACTCTTTTCTGTTGTATATTGTTGGTCCTCTGCCATAGTGACAAAACATCTAAACATTTTGTATGGCAGTACTCACACAATGCCAAAGGGACGATGCATTTTGGGGGCACTGACTAAGCAGATTAGAAAGAAATGTAGTTTTGACACATGAGTGAACTGTTTTAAGAGAGCTATGAGCTTTCGCAGGTGAACCATGTTGTTGTGATCAACCATCCAGGTTTATTTTGACAAAAGCACCAAGAATGATGAGAATGTCCGATCTGTGTCGAGAAATGAGCCAAAGCTATTGAGAAGGATCTTTGCCATTTTGGAGACACTGACTGTTTAAATGAGAAAGGGATTTAGATTGAAGCCTGAGTGAACAGTTTTGGAAGAGATATGAGCTTTTGCAGGTGAGCTATAGTGTTGTGCTAAACTGTAAGAGTGTTTTGCCAAATGATCTTAGAGTTTTGAGAATGTAATTTCTGTTTCAAGAAATGAGCCAAACCAATGGAGAAAAACTGTAATATAATATAATATAATATAATATAATATAATATAATATAGTATAATATAATATAATACAAAATTCTTTAAAACCTGTTAAGTCTAAAACTGTAAGAGTAGGTGTACTTGTTTACAAGACAAAAAACAAAAGTTCTCTTACATAACTTTTGTAGTATTTGAAGGATTTTATACCCCATTTTAAGCACAACTGTACAATTGATTAACCCTGCCCATAACAGCCTTTTACCCCTAACTGTGCAGTATCTGTATAAACTGGACACATCTGGTTTGACCGCCCCAAGGAGCTTTGGTAAGTTAAAGTTTACCTTGCCTTATGTTTCTGTTACAGTTTTTCTGAATTGCTAAAAGACTAAACCTCATTCTTGGAACAAATTTCCAATTGCCAAAACTCATTTATTGAATCAATCACTCTTTTGGTGAAACGTTAAACACAATTTGCTGATTTGAGTAAAACTCTAAACACATTCCCATTCATCAAAACACATTTTGCACTGTGGTGAACTTTGATGCAAAATAGAAAACACAGGCTGCAGAAGTTCAGCACAGCCACCATACAGTAGTCATCATTTAAACACAATGACTCAAAACTGTTCACACATGTTTCTAAACATGAGAAGAAGCCAAAGAGTGACTAGAACATACAATATGTGCTAGATGAGAGTACAAGTGCCACTGGTGAGTTGAATTTCGACGTCAACGTACAGATGGGTCACATAGAGGATTCTTCCCGCATCACCCAGCAAGGTGTCCCTATTGCTCACTACCGACAGTTACCATACTTATGACCAGAGACCCACACAACAATTACGTTTCAAACTACATTTTCAGACAACTTCACATTATATGTGATCGTAGAGCTAAATTATTCCTTATTAGTTATGAAAGATTATTAAATTTCTTACTTACACGGTGACTATACCCTTATTAGACTGCATTTTCCACCATCGCTGATGTATTTACCTGGGACTAAACTTCTAACTACAGCTCAAGAACTGTAGTTCGAACTACGCAACTTTACGACAGTGTTGCTCCACTATGGTCTTGGGAAATGCATCCCAGAACGGAAAGGTTAAAAAGGAGCTTTTTTGCCCCAGGTCATAATGCTCCTAAATCAGGACAATACTCAATGCCTCTAAGTACTGCTTCACCCTGTCCAAATCATTGGCATATACCTCAGGCCTCTTGCACATTGCACAGCAAAATACCTCTTACCTATCACTTATGTATAGATTATGTACAGCTGAACATTTCATATATTTTTTATATTATTTTTCTTATTTTTTTCTATATTTTGTTACTCTCTTATCATGCACAGCTGCTCAGAGTGACCAGGGTTACATTCCACTACATGTTGTGTGTGTACAACTGTGTACATGACGAATAAACCTTTTGAATCTTCAATCTTAAATTTTTGTAAAGTACAAATTCCGACCTTCCTGGCAATATATCACATGTTCTGGGGCCTCATTTCTACATGCCACTTCTGTGGACTTTTAGATTATGCAGGGCAGCTTCCCTATTGTTACAGTGTATAGGACAAAATGGATAATTACAAATCCTGCCCCAAACACTTTTAAATGTTTTCGTAAAATACAAATTTAGCCTTTTCCACTACTATATGCCAAGCCTGGGGGACTTATTTCTACATGCTACTTCCATGTTTAAATGTAACAGATCTGCTTTGCAATTTTCTTTTTCTTTGTTGTATTAATTCTGATATAATGACTTGTACAGTGCCAACCAATGTGACGTTTCTATAATAGTGTAGATATTTCACATGAGTGTTTGCAAGGTGTACAGTAGCCTTACTTATATGAGAAAATGAAACCAGACAACACGAAGATATAGTTCGATAGTGTTTCGATATGAGATCTACAAAAATACTTAAGAATACAATTTACTGGTGAAAGAAATTTATTGGTGGTTTTCAAAAAAACTAACAATGAAATAATTGTTAAACATTAACCACAATAAAGATTTCGGACAATCATATTGTACTCTGTAATATGGATGACAAAATTGCACTGGCTGAACGCGTAGCTGCTGCGTCTTGCTGAGCTCCTCGAATACCCCTTTGTTTACATCCAGCGTATACTCCACCCCTGCAGCCGACGGCAGATCGCGTTCCACGTCACGTCAGCTGCAGACACACCTCGAACGCACCCCGTGATTAGGTAACGTCGTATGGGTTTCTTTCTATGCCACGTGATCTGTCTACGCGGCGTGCGTCTTTTGCGACACGTCTGTTTATAAACACGGAATCCGCTGTTTGTAAACATTTTACCCTCACCCGTGGCCTGGGGCCTGTTTCACAAAGCAGGATTACTTGCTTAGCCAGATAACTTGCCAGATTTAAGGTAGTCTGGGCTAAATGTAAGTTGATGAAAATAAGGTCTATTTAGCCCAGACTACCTTAAATCTGCCAAGTTATCTGGCTAAGCAAGAAATCCTGCTTTGTGAAACAGACCCCTGTACTACGAAGCGGGGTTACTGGCTTATCGGGGTAACTTGTCGGATTTAAGGTACCACAGTTTAAATGGACTTCATATTCGCTCACTTGCATTTTGCCCAGACTACCTTAAATCCAACAAGTTACCCCGATAAGCCAGTAACCCCGCTTCGTAGTACAGGCCAACTTTGGGCTAATTGTAAGTAAACGAAGGTAAATGGCATTTAAACTGAGGTACCTTAAATCTGACAAGTTGTCCGGCTAAGCAAAAAATCTTGCTTTTTCCATATGGGTCCATGGTATTGCTACTTCTGTGGCAAATGGAACAGATCTGACTCGGTTTTCCCGAGTTTTTAGCGGCTGTGACATAATATCGGAATCCAAAAATTGCCTGTGTGCAAGAAACTGGAGCACAGATGTGTGAAAATAAACCAAAACATAAAACGTAAGATGTGCAAAAATATAACTATAATATATATATATATATATATATATATATATATATATATATATATATATATATTATATATATAGAACTATAATGATGAGCATGTTACACTAAAATAAAAGATGTAGGGGGTGCTTCTTTTCAGTCACTATCCTCGCACTCTCCCCATAAAAATATAATGGCGTCTCGACATTATGCAATTACCAGTTCACATTATGAATTCACCAATTAACATGTTATTATGTGTAGCATACAGGTAGGCATTTTCTAAGTAGGAGTCAGAGTTTATGAGAGTCCATAGAAATGCAATGTACGGTGGCCGAGAGAGCTCAACCCGCTGCAACTTCAGAAAACACATGCAAACAGAAAAAAACCATGCTGCAACTTCAGAAAACACATGCAAGCATAAAAAACCACAACAAATTAAGAAAACGTCTCCATCAGTTTGACAACACAGGCGCTGCAAATACGGAAACGCGCTGCAAACACACGAACGCGCAGCAAACACACAAACGCGCTGCAAATAGTAGGGACCACAACGGAAATGTTTCAGGGGGACCTCAAAAAGTGACGAACCCATCTGGGAGCTGATTATTTGTTAAGTGGCTTTTGGTCAGAGCAGAGGTGTTGTCCGTGAACTAAAAGGTGAGGTTTTTTTTGTTTTTTTTTTAACAACCTGATTCATTGGTCTTTTGGATATTATTAGACTAATCTGACGTATCACACACATAACTGTGGAACGTTATTAACTTAATTGCCAATAAATGTCTAAATAAATATATGCAAATAAATGTAACGTTCAAAGTTCATGACAAAATTCTGCAGTGCTTCATTAATGGTTAAAATCAGGTCAAAATTCATTACAGATTGATAGAAAAAAATATATTTTACAATTTATTCAGACCCTTAATAATAAAGAAAAACGGAATACAAATAAAGCATGCTAAAATCGGTAACATTGTTATTTTTTGTTTTTTTTTTTGTTTTGTTTTTTCAGGGAGAGGAACAAAGTGACTGTTTAGTGCTAAAATATACACTCACCTAAAGGATTATTAGGAACACCTGTTCAATTTCTCATTAATGCAATTATCTAATCAACCAATCACATGGCAGTTGCTTCAATGCATTCAGGGGTGTGGTCCTGGTCAAGACAATCTCCTGAACTCCAAACTGAATGTCAGAATGGGAAAGAAAGGTGATTTAAGCAATTTTGAGCGTGGCATGGTTGTTGGTGCCAGACGGGCCGGTCTGAGTATTTCACAATCTGCTCAGTTACTGGGATTTTCACGCACAACCATTTCTAGGGTTTAAAAAGAATGGTGTGCAAAGGGAAAAACATCCAGTATGCGGCAGTCCTGTGGGCGAAAATGCCTTGTTGATGCTAGAGGTCAGAGGAGAATGGGCCAACTGATTCAAGCTGATAGAAGAGCAACTTTGACTGAAATAACCACTCGTTACAACCGAGGTATGCAGCAAAGCATTTGTGAAGCCACAACACGCACAACCTTGAGGCGGATGGGCTACAACAGCAGAAAACCCCACCGGGTACCACTCATCTCCACTACAAATAGGAAAAAGAGGCTACAATTTGCATGAGCTCACCAAAATTGGACAGTTGAAGACTGGAAAAATGTTGCCTGGTCGGATGAGTCTCAATTTCTGTTGAGACATTCAAATGGTAGAGTCAGAATTTGGCGTAAACAGAATGAGAACATGGATCCATCATGCCTTGTTACCACTGTGCAGGCTGGTGGTGGTGGTATAATGGTGTGGGGGATGTTTTCTTGGCACACTTTAGGCCCCTTAGTGCCAATTGGGAATCGTTTAAATGCCACGGCCTACCTGAGCATTGTTTCTGACCATGTCCATCCCTTTATGACCACCATGTACCCATCCTCTGATGGCTACTTCCAGCAGGATAATGCACCATGTCACAAAGCTCGAATCATTTCAAATTGGTTTCTTGAACATGACAATGAGTTCACTGTACTAAAATGGCCCCCACAGTCACCAGATCTCAACCCAATAGAGCATCTTTGGGATGTGGTGGAACGGGAGCTTCGTGCCCTGGATGAGCATCCCACAAATCTCCATCAACTGCAAGATGCTATCCTATCAATATGGGTCAACATTTCTAAAGAATGCTTTCAGCACCTTGTTGAATCAATGCCACGTAGAATTAAGGCAGTTCTGAAGGCGAAAGGGGGTCAAACACCGTATTAGTATGGTGTTCCTAATAATCCTTTAGGTGAGTGTACATTTTCACAGCAGAGGAAAAAATGCAGATGTCAGCAAAAAAAAAAAAAAAGGGGTAGTTTTACTTGCTTGTTGCCTACAGTTTTTCTCAGAGTAACTCTAGCTAACATAGCATTAAAATAATGTTTCACAGTTAAGTGTGTGATTCGTCAGATTAGTCTAATAATGTCCAATAGACCAATTAATGGTATGATCAGGATGTTTTAAAAAAAACAAAAAAAAACTCACCTTTTAGTTCACGGACAATACCTCTGCTCTGACCAAAAGCCACTGAACAAATAATCAGCTCCCAGATGGGTTCGTCACTTTTTGAGGTCCCCCTGAAACATTTCCGTTGTGGTCCCTGCTATTTGCTGTGCGTTTGTGTGTTTGCTGCGCGTTCGTGTGTTTGCAGCGCGTTTCCGTATTTGCAGCGCCTGTGTTGTAAAACTGATGGAGACGTTTTCTTAATTTGTTGTGGTTTTTTTATGTTTGCATGTGTTTTCTGAAGTTGCAGCATGGTTTTTTTCTGTTTGCATGTGTTTTCTGAAGTTGCAGCACGTTGAGCTCTCTCGCCCACCGTAGGGCAATGCTGTCATCAGCTTATCAGATGACATGTATCTCCTGTTAACCCTATGGAGTGAACCAGGGGCCCCTTGCATGGGGGGGCATTTCTTCCCTCTTTGGAATAATTACCTTATAACTTCAGATATAAAAGTCACAGACACATGCCTGATACCTAAAATCAAAGTTGACCCCTTTTTACAATTGATTGTAGGAAGTTCAATAACGAAATGAATAACCTGTGTATAATTTATGGAAATGCGAATATAACAAAAACAGCTGGAAAAATACAAAATCTGTCTTTGTGTCTTGGATTTTTGAACCAATTTTAAAAATCTGGTTCCCAAACTTGTTTTCTACATGTGTGCCCAATTTCATATCATTTGATGCAGCCCAACAGGTTTTACGGAGGAAAGAGCAAATGGTGCAACTGGGAGCCTTTCCTATCCAAAACCTAACCTAAACTAATCTGAAACTTATCCAAAATGGCAATAGTGTAACTAGCAGTGTTTTTTGGGGTAGCAACTTTCTTTCTAAATGCATTACCACTTATAGGTCATAAGTAACAATTTGTCACACATCATCACCACACATTTGTAGGAAAATCTATATTTTATTCACACGACTTGTGCCAAACTAATATATATATAACTGAAGCTGATGTTTTGCAAAGCCTAGCTAAGCTCAAAATAAATAAATCACAGGGCCCTGATGGCATCTTACCTATAGTGTTAAAAGAGATGAGGGATATTATTTGCCAACCCTTAACATTACTGTTTCAAAAATCCTTATCTGAAGGTGTGGTACCTTCTGATTGGAAGCATGCCAACATAACGCCCATTTTCAAAAAAGGGGATAGAAGTAATTTGTCAAACTATAGGCCAATCAGTCTAACTTGTATAACTGGTAAAGTTATGGAGGCTATAATCAAAGAGAAAATGGTAGATTACCTGGACTCAAATAACATTTTGAGGGATAGCCAGCATGGATTTAGGAGAGGTAGATCCTGTTTAACAAATCTGTTGGAGTTTTTTGAGGAAGCTACTCAGGAAGTTGATGATAAGAAGGCCTATGATGTCATCTATTTAGATTTCCAAAAGGCTTTTGATGTTGTTCCCCACAAGAGGCTCTCACTTAAACTCAAAGCGACAGGTATTTTAGGAACTGTAGCGACTTGGATTGATAACTGGTTAACGGATAGGAAGCAGCGAGTAGTTATAAGAGGCTCGATGTCACAGTGGGCCTGCGTTCATAGTGGGGTACCGCAGGGTTCAATTTTAGGACCACTTTTGTTCCTTATTTACATAAATGATATAGACACCAATATATACAGTAAACTGGTGAAATTTGCAGATGACACCAAGGTGGGTGGTGTAGCAGATACTGAACTAGCGGCTCAGCAGCTACAGCGGGATCTTAATTTAATTAGTGACTGGGCTGACACCTGGCAGATGAAATTTAACATAGACAAATGTAAGGTACTCCATGTAGGGAGCAGAAATATAAAGTACAGGTATTTTATTGGACCTACTGAAATAAAGGTAGCTGATTATGAGAAAGACCTTGGTGTGTATGTTGATGCTTCCATGTCTCATTCTCGCCAGTGCGGGGAAGCAATAAAAAAGGCCAATAGGATGTTGGGGTATATCTCCAGGTGTGTGGAGTTTAAGTCAAGGGAGGTAATGCTAAGATTATACAATTCCTTGGTGAGACCTCACCTAGAATATTGTGTACAGGTTTGGTCACCATATCTTAAAAAGGACATAGCGGCCTTAGAAAAGGTGCAGCGTAGGGCCACAAGAATGATTCCTGGTCTTAGAGGAATGTCATACGAGGAAAGGTTATTTGAGCTAAATCTGTTCAGCCTCAAGCAAAGGAGACTGAGGGGGGACATGATCCAGGTCTATAAGATTCTAACAGGTTTGGATGCTGTTCAACCGAATAGTTACTTCAGCATTAGTTCAAATACAAGAACTCGTGGCCATAGGTGGAAATTAGCGGGAGAACATTTCAAACTGGATTTAAGGAAGCACTTCTTTACACAGCGTGTAGTCAGAGTATGGAATAGTCTTCCTGATAACGTAGTGCAAGCTGAATCCTTGGGTTCCTTTAAATCAGAGCTAGATAAGATTTTAACAACTCTGAGCTATTAGTTAAGTTCTCCCCAAGCGAGCTCGATGGGCCGAATGGCCTCCTCTCGTTTGTATATTTCTTATGTTCTTATGTTTCTTATGTTCAAACTTATCCAAAACCTATCCAAAATGGCCGCAGTGTAACTAGCAGTGTTTTGGGATAGCGTCTTTCTTTCTAAATGCATTACCACTTATGGGTCATAAGAAACATTTTGTTTCTAACCCTAACCCTGCATAACTGTGCCCAAACAAAGCCCGACAAGTGCCCCGCATAACTGTGCCCAAACAAAGCCCGACAAGTGCCCCACATAACTGTGCCCAAACAAAGCCCGACAAGTGCCCCGCATAACTTTGCCCAAACAAAGCCGACAAGTACCGTACATAATGTTGCCCAAACAAAGCCGACAAGTACCGTACATAATGTTGCCCAAACAAAGCCGACAAGTACTGTACAAAACTTTGCTCAAACAAGGGCGACAAGTGCCCCGCATAACTTTGCCCAAACAAAGCCCCGCGTAACTTTGCCCAAGTGAAAGCCAAAAGCGCTGCATTACTTTGCACACTTCAAAGCTTGACAAAGGCGATGCGGAACTTTTCCCAATGTACCACAATACAAGTGTTACCAAAGCAAATGTTAATTGTAATTTGCTGAATCACGGAATTATAAAAATCTATAGAATAAAAGAGTAAAATGTAAACTGTAAATAAATGTACTTATATCGAGCGTTGCATCCTCTCCGCGCAAAAAAAGCGACACTTTCTTCCCCCGAACCACTCTTCAAAATCATCTTCTGTGCTTTCTCAACAGTGAAAGTCATCCGAGCCATTTTTCTTCAGTCAAAAAAGTTGTTGTCAGAAAATAACTGGGTAAACTCACGGAGACTACGTGCGCAATGCGTACTCGAGACACTCCCACAAATACTGCACCTGCAGATAATAAGTTGCGCATTCATGTCCCCAGCGCGAAAAACAATGCCCAAACAGCACATCCCATACCATTTTGCAAACCTTAGACACACCTCTATTGGATGAAGCAAATGACACTGTAATTTGATGTTCATGTAAAAAGTTTATTATGGTGAAACATAACCATGGGCAAAGGTTCAGTGCGTAAAAAATAATGTGCTAGCAGGGAAGCAGAGCATATATCTGAAAAAATACTTGACAATGAAGGATTACAGTGATTGATTTATGTACATAAGAGATCAAGCTTTCAAACGAGGGTAACTTTGTCATTTTATTCATTGGTTTTCTTCTAAAACTCCGAAGATAAAAAACATTGCACGAATGTACAGAATGCCGACTGACATTTTTCCGCGATGAGTGAGCAAGCTATTTGAGAGCATTACAGTCATATTTATGGAAAAATGCGTGTTTTGTCTTAATACTGTGACGGTTTATGAAGTATTGGCCGTGAAAGAAATAGTTTGAAGTGCTTAGTTCAGGGTTCGTACGGGTGCTGGAAATCCTGGAAAATGCTTGATTTTTAATATAGTGTTTTCAAGGTTAGAAAAGTGCTTGGATTTTGGACAATGTGCTTGAACCTGCTTGAATTTGAAATTGCATTGCTTTCATAATAATTCGTTATCTTACGGAGTAGTTTTCCTTTTAGCTAAAAATGCATTTTGCACGTAACGAAAATAACTCCGCTCGAGTCCGCGCTTGTGGCTGTAGTGGTGTAATCGTGCATTCCATTTGCCTCGGGATCCGATTTTCGGATTCCGATATTACGTCACATCCGCTAAAAACTCGGGAAAACCGAGTCGGATATAGTAGCAATACCATGGATCCATATGGAAAAAGCAAGATTTTTTGCTTAGCCGGACAACTTGTCGGATTTAAGGTACCTCAGTTTAAATGGCCTTTATCTTCGTTCACTTACAATTAGCCCGAACTACCTTAAATCCGACAAATAATCCGACTAATCATGAAATCCAATTCTAGAACGGTTAATTGGTAGCCATTGTTACCAATATCACTTGATAACACATTACGCGCGGTGCTTCACGTATAAAACTCCGTAGCAACACGTCCACACATAAATTGGACGATATAGTGTGTGCGACCGATTTAATGAGCCACAAATGAGAAGTAGTGCTTAAACAGGATAAAGCTACAACTTTCCCTTCTGCTGATAAAGGGCGCAGCCATCTTCGATTCTGAACTCGGGATCCTCTGCGTTATCCGAGATATTTCTCGGATCTCCGAGAAATGGGAGCGCGCATGTCATCACTTCCGGCTTCGAAACTCGGAATCCGAGTTCCTAGGGCAAATGGAATGCACTATAACAGTCTAAAGGGCACTTCCTTGCCAATTTGTTATTGATCGTGTAATTCACGCGAAAGTATTCAACAATTTAAGTTGAAATGTCATATTGTGTTTTTTTTTTAATAGCACAATGGATTTAAATGTGAAAAAGTACATACAGCATATATAAACGTAATTTACCGCGGTTGTTAGGTGCTGGAAAAGCATAAAAATGCACCTTGAAAGTGCTTGAAAAGTGCTGGAATTTGAAGTTGGAAAAGGTGTAAGAACCCTGTTAGTTTTCATTTTATTAACACTTATATTTTACTTCCTGACACTCGACCAGTTTAAAGATGGCTACCATGGTCATTTTATTTTTACTTGTTACAAAAAAACCATGGCACAAAAATTGCGCAACTTTCTACAGATATTATCTGAAAGGTTTTTTGTAGTGTAACAAGCCGTTTTTGGTTGATTTGATACATTTGTTTCTTTTATTGAACGTCATTTTTTTTTGCTATTGAAAATTTGGACGTATGCGTCCGAACCACTAGGCGGCGACAGTGAAATAGTTAATGTGATAAGTTAACGAGGGGGCGTGGCACATGAGAGGAGCGGACGATCGGGGCATGACAGAACCCCCCCCCAAAGGCGCGCACTCCGGGCGCGCCCCAGGGGAGGCGACGGACGCGACGAGACCGGGGACACGGGACCTGGAGAGACAAAAGCAAAAAACTCAACGGGTCACAGGCAACAGTATGGACACACAGAACTGGCACAAGGTGGACAACTCAAACAATAAGCCACAAACAACGGGGAACGCAGACAAACACAAAGACACCAATGACGGAGACATGGGACCCGGGGACACTAAAGGGGACGATGGAGGGACCACACCAGGGGGCACATAGGGACGAACAGGGGGTGTGGGCACAAACGGACGGGAAGGACACACAGGAGGCACAAAGGAACCGAAAGGGGACAAAGGCACAGAAGGACGAGAACACGTGGGGGCACAAAGGGACCAACCAAAGACGAAGGTACTGAGGGACGAAGGGGAAACATGGAGGGCCCAAAGGGACCAGAGGGGAGCAATGGCACGGAAGGATGAGGAGCAAACATGGAGGGCACAAAGGAACCAGAAGGGAACGACAGGGACAAAGGACGGGGAGTGAACACAGGGGTCAAGGGATCGAAGGGCAGGGGGCAACAGGGAGCAGAGGGGACCTTCAGGGCTTGGGTAGTAGGGCACCTTGGGGCAGCAGGCCTCTGCGGGACTGGAACAGGGGCTGAGGGTAGTGCGAATGCAGGTAAAGGGGCTGGTGGAGGTGGCAAGGAGGGAGCTGTGGGGAGAGCCGCGGGCGAGGGACCTGCAGACCGTCGAAGGGACGGCGGTGGTCGATCCGTGGCCGGCTGCCCAGGAGCCCTGGGTGAGACCGGGGCCAACCGCCGAGATGGGACCTGGGGGTGTGAAGGGGCACCAGGGAGTCTACCCCGCCTTCGATGTCCCCTCCCTTTCCGGGAGACCGAGAAGCGGGGACCGAGAAGGTGGTTGGGGTGACCCCCTGGGGGGGTCCACAGGCAGGGTCAGGGTGATCCCCGAGGGGTCCCACTCCAGCTCCAACTCCATTGTGGAGGAAGGAGTGGGTTGAGGTTGTCAGGGACCACCTCGGGGACTGAGGGAGCAGGGACCGGGGAGACTGAGGCCGAGGGAGCAGGGACCGGGGAGCCTGGGCCCTTGACTGCCGTGGTGAAACCCACATGGGGCGGCGCGTCGGCCACTGGGACCGGAGTCGACAGGCATGGCGCAAGCGGAGCAGGGGCCGCGGGGGCCTCGGGCGCCAGAGCAGGGGCCGCGGGGGCCTCGGGCGCCAGAGCAAGGGCCACTGGGAGGTGAGTGGGAAGCTCAGGGGACTGAGCAGCAGCAGCAACAGGGGCCTCAGGAGCCTCGGGGAGTACAGGAGTCACGGAGACCTGAGCAGGAGTCACAGGGAGCACAGGAGTGGTCTCGGGCGGCGCGCCAGCAGGGGGCGCCAACTCCGGGCCAGCAGGGCACAGTACAGCTGGAGCAGGCGCCTCCGGAGCCTCGAGGGGCGCAGCAGGCGCCACTGACACAGGCATCACCAGCACAGGCGCCTCTGGGGGCGCCACAGGAACTGGAGGCACAGGCGCCTCTGGGGGCGCCGCTGGAACTGGAGGCACAGGAGCCTCGAGGGGTGCAGCAGGCGCCTCGGACTCCGGGCCAGCAGGGGGCAGTACGGGGACCTCCGGGACCGCTGGGGGCTGAGTAGGGGCCGCGGGCGCCGTAGCAGCAGCAGCAGGGGACTGAGCTGGGAGCTCTGGAGTCACGGGGAGCACTGGAGTCACGGGGAGCAGAGGGGGCTGCACAGGGGACTGGGCAGGGGAGACAGGTGTCAGGACCTCAGGCGATGTAGCCTGTGGGGCCACGGGCGTGGTGGCCTGAACGGGCGAGCCGGGCTGGACAGGCAGGAGGGGCGAGCCGGGCAGAGCGGCGGCATCAGGCAGGGCCGCGGGCGTGCGGCCAGCAGGGGCCTCGGGGAACGCTGCAGGAGCCACAGGAGTCACGGGGGCCTGAGTGGTGAGCTCAGGAGGCATAGGGAGCACAGGGAACGCCAGGACCTCGGGCGGTGCAGCAGCAG
This sequence comes from Paramormyrops kingsleyae, assembly GCF_048594095.1. Lineage (NCBI taxonomy): Eukaryota > Metazoa > Chordata > Actinopteri > Osteoglossiformes > Mormyridae > Paramormyrops > Paramormyrops kingsleyae. The sequence continues at coordinate 337,991 of NC_132808.1, read as the reverse complement.
CGAAGGACGGAGCTAGCAGCTCGAGCACTGGAGTCATGGGGGGCACTGCAGGGGCCGCAGGAGCCGCGGGGGACACTGCAGGGGTCGCTGGGAGCTGAGCGGGGAGCGAAGGAGTCAGGGCCTCAGGGGAGGTAGCCCGTGAGGCCGCGGGTGAGCTGGGCTGGACAGGCAGAGCGGCGGCCTCGGGCAGGGCCGCGGGCAGAGCGGCGGCCTCGGGCAGGGCCGCGGGCAGAGCAGCGGCCTCGGGCGCGCGGCCAGCAGGGGGCGCCTCAGCAGGCGGCGCCTCGGGCACGCGGCCAGCTGCAGGCACGGGAGTCACTGGGGGCAGAGCCACAGGAGGCACGGGAACCACGGGGGGCACCACAGGGGGTTGAGCTGAGAGCTCGAGCACTGGAGTCACGGGGAGCGCTGGAGTCACGCCAGGCGGCGCAGGAATGGCCTCGGGCGTGGCGATGATGGCAGCTGCAGCAGGGGACACAGGCGCCTCTGGGGGTGCCGCAGGAGACACAGGCGCCTCCGGGCCAGCAGGGGGCACCACTGGGAGCGGAGCTACAGGCACGGGAACCACTGGAGGCACTGCCCGGTTCGGGAACTTTTGGACCCGCGGGATTGCGTCCCAAATGGGCCTGGCCCCTTCAAGGGCCAGGCGCGTCCCGGAAAAAGGACATACTGCCTATGAGGGCAGCGAAGCGGCAGGCAGACGGGCATCGGGTGTCTGCTCCGGCGAAGCAGCGGTGATGTCACCTGCGAACACCACCGGGGGGAGAAGCGGACGCGGCTTCTCCCAATGCGCAGCAGGGCAAGCGGCAGAAGGAGAGACAGACCTGATGACGAGCTCGTCGGTTGCGTCCTCCTGTCGGTTCCCTGGCCTCCTTCTCCTTCTGCGCGCTGGCGCTGCCAATCCAGGCACCTCGGGTGCCGGCTTCGGTCGCCGGTCCGCTTCCGGCCAATACAAGCTGGGGTCGCAGAGGAAATAGTTCTCTGGTATCATCCTCGGAACTCCGGGTAGATACGGCCACCGCCGGTGCGCCGGTGAAGTGCCTGGTCCATTTTTTGGCAGTCCGGTCATTCTGTTCCGCCTCACGGCGCACGGAGCATTGACAGATGCTCAGGAAACCAGAAGTCGGGGCGAACTTGGGGTTTTAATAGGAACAACAACGAGAGGGACAGACAAAACACTGAGTAACATTACATCAATGACCGGACTGGGGAAACAAACGGAAACGCGGACTAAATACAATGAACTAATGGCAACAATCACAAACAGCTGTAAAACACTGGGATTCCACATGAGGTTAACGAGGGGGCATGGCACATGAGAGCAGCGGACGATCGGGGCATGACACATGTATAGTATGTATAGTAGCTCTGGTGAATTGCTGTACTGTCTGACACTTAAAACTACCAAATAGCCTAAATTACTGTTGGTTAAACTTTAAGAACTTCATTAAAACTTTACTTAACTCTTGCTGCACTAAGTTCTTATTCTTCTTAAAACAGGGAATATGTAAATAACTAACATCATCACTGCAATAACAATTACTTTTACTCTAATATACTTATTTATCCCTGAGACATAATAGGCTGGACTAACCTATGGTAAGTAAACATCATTCTAGGCTTTCTTATTCGCAAAAGATACTTTTTCTGTGTGACAGGTGATTGGTGAGTATCCTCCTGGTCACTTTGTGCAGATGCAGGGGACTCATCTTCACCCTGTGCATTCAGTGTCTCAGTGCTTTCTGGTGCTCCGAGTTCCTCCTCCTCTGGCAGCTGTTGTTCTGCACTGTCCTCACCGTCTAGATCCTCAGCTGCTGCTGCTTCATGGAGTGGCTGGAACTCGGGGGCATCAGGCGTCAGTTGACTTTTGACCTGTTCACTGCTTCTTTCTTGTGGTACCATGATGGCTCTCCAGTCATCCTCATCCTCGAAATTGTGTTCTTGTTCTGTCTGTCTCTGTTTCCTTACTTTCCTTCTCCGTTTCCTAGGTTCAGCAGGTGAGTCCACTTTTTCCATAGGGAGGAAGTCAAAAGGTAGCAAGAGGTTCTTATGGATGACTTTTGTGCGTCCTTTCCCATTTTCTGGCTTCAGTTCATATACTGGGCTTCCTTTGTGTTACAACATACACTTCCCAGAATGACCTTAATTTGCCAGGTCCACCCTTCTCATTTAAATTGCAGATCAGCACTCTGCTTCCAGGGTGTAATTGCTCCATGGACCTTTCTGTCATAGAGTATTTTGCCTCGTAACCCCTCTTAGGTGGCTGTCTTAGAAGCTAACTGATAGGCTTCAGTCATTCTAGCTCTCCATTTCTCAGCATAGTCTGTGTAGGATAAGCTTTGTTCTTTTGCTGTGAGGCCAAACATCAATAGGGAGTCTGGGGTTGCGACCAAACAAGAGATAAGGAAGCTTTCCAATCTGCCTTAGCAGTCGCTGGTAAGTTTCTGAGCATGGCCAACAATGTCCGGTTAAATCTTTCCACTTGGCCATTCCCTTGCGGGTGGTACGGTGTGATTCTCGACCCCTTGACTCCACTGTATTCCTCAAGCTTAGGAAACAGTTTGTTTTCGAACTCCTTACCCTGGTCATGGTGAAGTCTTGTAGGAAAACCAAATCTCTGCAGCTGTTTTGGCAATTTTTTTTCAACAGGGGTAAGCCTGGGCAAACCGTGTAAAGTGATCCATCACAACAAGGATATATTCATATCCTCCCTTACACTTCTCCAGATGTAAGAAATCAATGGAGACCTGTTCGAATGGATAGGTGGTGATGATGCTGGTGAGTGGAGCTTTGGTTGGTTTATTGGAATGCTTGCTTTTCAGGCAGCTGCAAACATGTGTAATGTAATGCTCGATATCTCTTTGCATATGGGGCCAATAGAAGCGGTCCCTGATGAAATTCAAAACCCTTTCTACTAAGGGGGGATATGATTCAGGTCTATAAGATTCTAACGGGTCTGGATGCTGTTCAGCCAAATGACTATTTCAATATTAGTCTAAATACTAGAACTCGTGGCCATAAGTGGAAATTAGCGGGAGAACATTTTAAAACAAATTTGAGGAAGCACTTCTTTACACAGCGTGTAGTTAGAGTATGGAATAGTCTTCCTGCTATTGTAGTGGAAGCTAAAACCATGGGTTCCTTTAAATCAGAGCTAGATAAGATTTTAACAACTCTGAGCTATTAGCTAAGTTCTCCCCAAACGAGCTTGATGGGCCGAATGGCCTCCTCTCGTTTGTAAATTTCTTATGTTCTTATGTTCTTATGTACTCTGAGATGACCCTTCTCTTCGTGCAGCTCCTTGTAAACCAGCTGGTGGTACTTTTTAGGTAGGAGTAGTTGTGTTCGACTGGCCGTTTTCCGATAAAGCAGCCCATCATTGTCAATATGCAGTTTCTCTCTCTGCCTTACCAGTGCAGCTGTTTTGTTATTATGGGAGCATTTTCCACATGTTTTGAGATGACATATTTCAGCACCTCACCAATTACAGGATCTTCTCTTTGAGCCTCTCTCAGGGCCATTTTAGGGATTTCTGCCACTGATGTCATCATTTCATTGTTCTCTTCCGCTAACATTGTGCATATGCTCACAGGAGACAACCAGGGCTCACTTCCTTGCAACTGAGCAGTCACAGCCGGAGTCACACTGTTCATAACCTCTGGTAGTAGTGCTTGTGTGCAGGTTTGCATGTACCGTTCCATATCCAGGGGCATGCGTGACAAACCGTCAGCATCCCGATTGGCTCTGCTGGGACGAAATTTGATGGAAAACTGGAAGTCAGCAAATTCAGCTATCCACCTGTGAGTGGTTGCATTCAGCTTTGCAGTGGTGAGTACATACGTGAGAGGGTTATTGTCAGTATAGACTGCGAATGGTGGAGAATAAAACAGGTAGTCCCTAAACCTTTCACATATGGCCCACTTCAGAGCCAGGAACTCCAACTTTCATGAGTGAAGGTGGTAATTTTTCTCTGGGGCTGTTAGAGTCCTGGGCCCTCATTTATCAACTATTCTTACGCACAGATTTGTGCGTATTTTTTGCGTGAGAACATTCTCATGCAAAGTGTGGAATTTACCATCTTGTACTTTTACTTAGAAATTTTCTTAAATATACTGTAAGAACAGCTCCGACCATGCGTACGCACAGAATCTAGTGGTAGAACAGGGGAAATGCAATATTGAAAGTCTCAGTTATCCACGCGTGTTCTTCATTTAAAAATGATATATACTCAATAAGTAATTATGTTTGTTGAGAAACAGCTTTGTCGCCTAATTGGTGTTAGAACCTATAACAGAGACCTGTGACCGATGGGTATTTGAAAATGTAGCATGGCTGATCTGGCTTTATTAGAAGATTTGGCAAACCGTGCACTCCGGAGGGAACGCGTCTTCTGAGAGCGCACTGATCTGCTTGGTGAGAGTTCAGAGTGGCTTCTGAGCAGATACCGCTTCCCAAAAGAGATCCTTATGGGTTTATGCCGTGATTTGGGACCTTTTTTGGAGCGACAGACCAACCGCACGAATCCTATTCCAGTCCAAATTCAACTATTGTCAACCCTGGGATTTTTAGCCACCGGCACTTTCCAACGTGAGATTGGAGACAGATCGGGCATTTCACAGCCAACGCTGAGCCGGATTATGCCCTCCATGTTGAATGCCATCATTTCCCTGAGCCCAAAATACATCCAGTTTCCTTGGACAAATCAACAACAAGCCATAATCAAACAAGAATTTTACGCAATTGCGGGATTTCCAAATACCATAGGAGCACTAGATTGCACACACATTGCAATAAAAACACCATTACAATACAAATTTAATTATGTCAATAGAAAAGGGTTTCATAAGAACATAAGAACTATACAAACGAGAGGAGGCCATTCGGCCCATCGAGCTTGCTTGGGGAGAACTTAACTAATAGCTCAGAGTTGTTAAAATCTTATCTAGCTCTGATTTAAAGGAACCCAAGGATTCAGCTTGCACTACGTTATCAGGAAGACTATTCCATATTCTGACTACACGCTGTGTAAAGAAGTGCTTCCTTAAATCCAGTTTGAAATGTTCTCCCGTTAATTTCCACCTATGGCCACGAGTTCTTGTATTTGAACTAATGCTGAAGTAACTATTCGGTTGAACAGCATCCAAACCTGTTAGAATCTTATAGACCTGGATCATGTCCCCCCTCAGTCTCCTTTGCTTGAGGCTGAACAGATTTAGCTCAACTAACCTTTCCTCGTATGACATTCCTCTAAGACCAGGAATCATTCTTGTGGCCCTACACTGCACTTTTCTAAGGCCGCTATGTCCTTTTTAAGATATGGTGACCAAACCTGCACACAATATTCTCGGTGAGGTCTCACCAAGGAATTGTATAATCTTAGCATTACCTCCCTTGACTTAAACTCCACACACCTGGAGATATACCCCAACATCCTATTGGCCTTTTTTATTGCTTCCCCGCACTGGCGAGAATGAGACATGGAAGCATCAACATACACACCAAGGTCTTTCTCATAATCAGCTACCTTTATTTCAGTAGGTCCCATAAAATACCTGTACTTTATATTTCTGCTCCCTGCATGGAGTACCTTACAATTGTCTATGTTAAATTTCATCTGCCAGGTGTCAGCCCAGTCACTAATTAAATTAAGATACCGCTGTAGCTGCTGAGCCGCTAATTCAGTATCTGCTACACCACCCACCTTGGAGTCATCTGCAAATTTCACCAGTTTACTGTATATATTGGTGTCTATATCATTTATGTAAATTAGGAACAATAGTGGTCCTAAAATTGAACCCTGCGGTACCCCACTATGAACGCAGGCCCACTGTGACATTGAGCCTCTTATAACTACTTGCTGCTTCCTATCCGTTAACCAGTTATCAATCCAGGTCGCTACAGTTCTTAAAATACCTGTCGCTTTGAGTTTAAGTGAGAGCCTCTTGTGGGGGACAACATCAAAAGCCTTTTGGAAATCTAAGTAGATGACATCATAGGCCTTATTATCATCAACTTCCTGAGTAGCTTCCTCAAAAAACTCCAACAGATTTGTTAAACTTCCATTGTTTCATTCCATTATTGTTCAAGTAATTGCTGATGCTCATTTAAGCATTTTAAATTTTGTTGCCCAGTGGCCTGGAGGAACGCATGATTCATTTATCGTGCGAAACAGCTCAGTTGGAGTGCGTCTCGAGAGAGGTGATGTTGAGGATGGATGGCTTATTGGTGAGTGTGACAGTTTTTAAAAATGTTATTGCTTGAGCAATTATATCCAACAGTTATTGTAACCTTATGTTTTAGGTGATCAAGGTTATGCATTGAAGCCGTGGCTCATGACTCCGATACCAAACCCAGCGACCGCTCAGGAGCAAAATTATAACAGAGCCCATGCGCAGACGAGATCCACAGTGGAGCGCGCAATGCTGCTGCCATTCAGGCAAGAGCGAGGATAATTCAGAGATTTTAGGTAATCAAACAAACAGCACATTAATTGATGGAAAAAAAACTCTTTTTTGCAACTTAAACTGGTAACACTTTATTTACCATATATGATGCACATGCAGCAATTTCTTTAAGAGATTCGTTGATCTCAACAAAAACATTGTTCAGCATTATTAACTGCTGCTTCAGTTCGTTGATCGACTTGATTGTCTCCTCTTGATTTCTTAGGACCGCGTCAGTCAACACCTTTGGCTCCCGACGCACTGACGGCCCCCGGCACCGGCTGCTCGACCCGTGGCTGCTCCTCCTGCGTGACCACGGGACTTGGCACAGCTTCTGTATTAAAACAAACATTTTTACTTTGACGGAATATTTCTAGTAAAATCTCAGTTTATTATTTAAGTGTCACATCAAGCGCCTGATTTCATTATATAGTTTAAAAGGATGTTGTTACACTTTGAAATAAAAGGTTTGCAAACTGTTTGGTTTACCTTCATTATGGAAACTGGATGGTCCTGCTTATCTGTTGGTGAAGCCAGGTTGTCACTGTCTCCGTGCGTACTGATGCCAGACAAAGCAGTGTCTCCAATAATGTGTCAAATGTCGTCAGCTCTGTAGTGATCTGTCTTCCCCCGGTAGCAGATCTGTCCCGTCTGTGTGCCGAGACACGTTTTTTTGTATTTAGTTTGATATCGAACCATTTTTAAAAAATTTCTGACAGGGATCTCCCCTCTGACCCGACCGCATTTACTGCCTCTGTCACTTTCTCCCAGGCAGTATTCTTTTTTTTATTGGTTACCCCGGAGCTGAGAGAACCAAACAGCAATGTTTGGTTCATTTCGACCTCAGCAACGAGGACCTCGATCTCACTGTCACTGAAGTTTCTTTTTTTTGCTCTCTTGGCCATTATTTTCGGGAAAAAAACAAGGATTTTCTGCATGGTTTTTAAAGGACGTGGTGTTACCAAATATGGTCAATTGAGGGCGTTTCTGAATGCAAATGACTATGAACGGGCACGAGTACCTGAGTAAGAACATATGGGATTTATCAACAGTTGATTACTTACAAACATGCGTACGACTGGCCTCCGCATGTTTGATAAATCCAGATTTTTTTTGTACTTATGAACATTCTAAATTTCATTCGTAGGATAGAATTTAGGACAGTTTCTATGAATGGTTGATAAATGAGGGCCCAGGATCCATACGCAATCACAGCCAGCTTCCCTTGTTGCCTCTGATAAAGCACTGCCCCTAGACGCTCCTGTGAGGCATCACAATGAACAATAAATGGCTGCTCAAAGTCGGGATACCCTAACACTGGTGGCTGAGAGAGAAAGTCAACTAACTGGCACAGCACTTGTTGGTGTTCATCTGACCATGCGACTGGGTGGCATGATGGCAACTGACCTCCGTTATTTTGCTTTCTCGTCATATTTTGTTTAAGCTTTCCCTTTACTGTTTTGTCTGAGGAAAGGAGGTCATAAAGCGGCTTAGCTATGCGAGAAAATTTTGGGATATAATTGTGGTAATATGAAATAAATCCCAGCAACTTCCTCAACTCTCCTACACAGTAAAATCACCAGTGTTAAATCAACTCTATAAGTGTTAAAATTAACACTTTTGCAGTGTTTATATAATTCTCTCTGGTCAGTGTTAATTTAACTCTGTGTGTAAGGAATTTAACTATATCTCAGTGTTGTTCAATCTACTCAGTTAGTGTTAAAGAAGAAACTCTTAATAGTGTTGTTTTAACTCTTACTAAAGGTCAATCGTTTAGTCAGGAGAGTAAATAAGTAACTCTAATTAGTGTTGTTTTAACACCATACAAGTGTGATTCATATCTACAAAGAGTGAATAAAAAACCCTGACTGGTGCAGATTTAACATTTATTATGGGTTCATCATACATATGAAGAGTGAAAGCAAACTGCACAGTGTTAACATCAGTCCTTCATCCATTGGTATGAAAATTTGAAAAAAGTCTAATAAGTTGACATTTTAGTAACATTTCTGGACAAAAAAAATTCAGTTAAAATTTTCTTGTCTTAAGAGTTCAAAATGTTAATAAATCAAATCTACACATATTGTACTTTGATGTATTTTACTTTTTCCTTTAACAAAAAAAAAATCTGGGCTTTTTAAACAAGCCTCACCTCAGGCTTCAGAGCCATCAGAATCATTATGAAACTGTCCTCAGAATGTCAACAATAGAAACATTTTGCATTTGACTAAATACAACTTAACTTACTGCCTGTAATTACACACAGACATAAATCAAGTATAAAAGTCTTGTAGGATCACGCAGGCCCCACAGCCAGTATTTTATGGCCGCTGAGGGAGTGAGTCGGCCATGCCAAGATCTCCCTCCGTACCTCTTTGACCCAGGGCCCCTCTCCAGGAAGCCGAAGCCCGCATTCCAATGTTTATGGCCCTCAAACGGAGGACCCAGATAGTGGAAAGGGGGGGAGATCCTGCATCTCTCTGGAGTGGGACAAAGCTAAAATCATATGCCATCTATTGTGTATTTGATTGTGTGTTATCCTCACTATTATTTGGCATCATTACTGTAAACTTGGTGGATGTGTATGTGTCAGTCACAATTGTCTTTTATTTTTCTTATGAATGTCCCATTGTATCTTTGCCACTTGGACAATTATATACATATATATATATATATATACAGTATATTATAGAATATGCACAAATAGGTAAACACTGGGGTTATCCAATCATGCGCTCACACCTCTCTCAGAGAGTGGGAAATGAGTTTAAGTGGTGTAACCAAGTAGGTAGAAATGTTTGAGCACATAGTTATTTAGTTAATAGAACTAAGGAAGGCCCCCACCCCTCACCAAAAAGGGGGGGGAAGGGGTAGAAATGCGGTTGCTTATCTATGCCTTACAGTCGTAAATCAGAGATGCGCGCTCTTTTTCTGCCTCCCTTTGTCTGAAAGAGACTATGCAATGTATGTGAAAACTTGTGTACTGAACCCCTTTTTAATAGCCCGATTTGCTACATTTTATAATTTGGCAATGTATAATCAACACTGTTCTTTTACTGAAGTAAAGAAAGTTACCCAAGCCATCCTTAATTAGGACACACTGTATGCAATAGGGTACAGCTTCAGTAAAATATACCTGAACTTGTCACAGCTGTGAGGTATGCCACCTAGCCATGTATTCTGTACATTGATGGCAATAATAAGCATGCACCTCATAAGAGGAATTATAAATTAATCAATGAAAATTAGCGAAGGTTTGGATCGAAGATGGAATATCATGTTTGGTATCGATGTCATCCTAAATTATGTCCGAATGTGAATCCGGGGACGGATTACCACACAATTGAACCTATCCAAAGCTAAATTACTTAATTAAAATCAGCACAAAATTTGGCCAAAGACCACCATAAATCTATGGTGGCATTCGGGGAGCCTGCAACCGACCCTTCGGATCCAGGTACCAATTCTCATTGGGTATGAGTCGGACCCGGGGTCATGAATATTCATGGAGCCCACGGGGCATAAAAACCTCACACCCGGAGAAAAAAAAGAGGTCATCGAAAAAGGAGAAGAAAACGCGAAGCCTCCAATCTAAGACTGCGGGAGAAACTACGCGCGGAGAAGATTAAATCTACCATCGAAACTACGAAGCCTCTCCGCTGCGAGTTTCAACAAAAGATAAAGCTGATCCCCGCTGCAATCACGTTAACTCACCGTCAACTCTCTCATAGGCAACTAGTACCGGCTGATTTACACTGAAATCTGGGTTGCCTGTTTAGATCCTAGGCTTGCCGTTGCAGAACAGTATTTAATCAAAGCTGATCACTGTTTCCTACTGTAAATCCATTTTCCGTAATTTCGTTATTGTGTTTGTATGTATTATGTTATGTTTAATGTTTGTCCTGTTTTAGTGTAGTATTAGAATAAACGCATGCTGTTCACATTTTAAATCTCCCTCTCTGTGCTTACAATAAGTCACTTTATTGGTCTGAATCCCGTTACTGAGCTTTGAAGTCCCACTCGCGTCCTCAAGTATCGCGAGACTCTCTCTTTGGCCAAGAGCTGAGTCGCTAGGTTACAGAGAGAAGCTAACCCGGTGGACGGGCAGCTATCTTAGACTGAGTAGTGATACCAACGAATGAATTCCATTCACATTCTGGACTTAAATCATCCAGCTCTTTACCAAGTGGGACTAATATAAAGACTGTGATATCGGAACAACAACTCAAACCTAATATTCCCTATTTAATTGTGGATGAATTAATCATTAATTAATTCATAATCAATTCCCCTGAACATTGGTGGAAAACCACCCCCATTTGAGCTGTTCAATTCCTACAGTCTATATCAAACAATGGAGAAGCACCACATATATGCTGTCATCTGGTCCATATGAACACTGAAGATCAAACGGTCCATAAAAACGCAAACTCTGCAACTCAATGACAGCTTCTTTTTCTTCTCCATCACATAGAGTAAAGGCATGGTAATGCTCATTGAAAGAAAGTGTTACCAGAGGATTCACCAGAAAATTTATACTATCACACATCAAAAGAATTTGTGTGATTCTGGAAAAGACTGGAAGCTCGTGTTGTATCTCATTACAAACAATAAGACCGATCCGATATTCTGCACCATCAATTTTAACCCAATTAGTGCAACAGACATTTTCATGTTGTGGAATTGAAAGAGACATAAATTCATCAACAACACCAGACTCTTCAAAATGGTACAAAGACATTGGACCATATTCTTTGCGTTGAAATGTCAGTGTGTCCCAATTATACCCAACAGCCATCTGGTGTTTTTTGGCTAAAGACTTGGTGATGTTTTTAAAGTTTTTGAGAGTGTTTTTGAAAAGCTTATGCTTTGCCTCAAATCTCATACTCCAAGTGTGCAAAAGAGGACCAATTTTCCTAATACATGAGGGATAATGTATCATAAAATGATGTTTGGGTATTAAATTTCGGTCTGGGTACAATAGCTTAAAAAGTTGGTGATGTTCATGAATTAAGTGCTTAAGTACTACAGTCATCCCATAAGTAATGCTTGGTGAAAAAATAATGTTCATTATTTGTAACAAAAGAAGCAGCAAGTTCCAGTTTTGATTTGAAAGTGGAACAACATCTCCAAACATCAAGGGGGTGTTCCTTACAAGGCATAGAGTTTGAATTGAATTCAAGCCCAAACTGTTTCCAGTGTGGTCCAAGTTCACATTTGTTGGACGGTTTTTACGTTCCATGTAACCATAGTCATATGAATTGATACGTGAAAGAAGCTCTTGTTTTGAGAGAAAATGTTCAGTCAAATAGGCAAACAACAACCTGAGCTCATACTGAGCCACACCTTCAAGGACATCATGCATGATGTCAAAGGAAAAATTGCTGCACACATGAAAAAACTGTAAGGTGTTTAATGCTGAATTTCTCTTGACCCCATAAACATTGTTAAGCTGTGGGTCTGATTGAAGAGTTTCACAATGCATTTGGAAACTTTGCTCATCACGAATTATGACCCTGTGATCATCCTCGCAAAATACATCTTGAGCATCCCATTTACTTATCAAATACAATCGACAAAAATAGCGGCTACTGAAGGACTCTGTAAAGCCAAGAATTGAGTGAAGTCCTAAGTTATCGCCTGTAATTTGACATATTGTTCCATATGTTCTTTCAGATGATATAGGCAAATGCACTCCTTCACACTCAAGAGTTTTAAGGTCCAAAAGCAAGGGCTCGAGAATCAAATCAAAGCCATATTTCTTAATATCTAAAGAATGAAACAGAGACACTAAATGAATGTTTAGTACTGCCGAATTAAATTGTGGGGGTAAATTTCACAAAACAAAATACAGACATCCTACTTTGTGAATTCCATGTTTTGAGCCAAGGGGATTGGCTGTTTCAAAATCGTCATAATAAAGCTGTATTTGTAAAGAATCTGTCATGTTTCTGGACGGCACGGGAACGGGAACGCGGCATGGTGCACGAAAAAGGGCTGACGACCCACTTGCGGCTCCAAGGACAAGGGGATTTATTACAGAAAACAGAAAACACTACAAACGACTAACCAAAACCAAAGGGACCACGAGGGGTCAAAACTAAAACAGGGAGGAATTAACTAGACTAAATACACACAAGGAAAACTAAAACTAGGTAAACTACACTCAAAGGAAAACCAGACACGACGCGATGAACAAGAGTTTAGACACGATGAACCAGCGGGGAACAGAACAAAGGCAGGAACTAATATACACGGGGTAATGACTAACACAGGGCAGGTGAGGCTGATTAACAAAGACTAGGTAAACAGGACACAGGTGAAACCAATTAACTCAAAGACACTACTAATCAGGGAAACTAAGAACTAACCAAGAATGCATATATCAACACTAGGGGAGTACATAGGAATAACACAGGCAGGGGAACAAGAAACAAAACCAAAACAGATTACTAAATCAGACACCAGGGTTTAACAAGCACAAAGGAAAAAACCAGGGAGCTAAATACAAAGACAGAGGAGGTGGGATTCGAACACAAGACAAGAGGGAACTCAGGACCGAGGGGCAAACAGACAGCACATGCTAAATACATTGAGCCACGAGACCAGACAGGAGACAGGGGAGAACAAGGACTGACGTGAAGGACGGAATGACCAGCACCACCTGCTGGTCAAACGGGGAAGGGGCACGAAAGGACCACAGCGGGAGGCTGACCCTGACAGAATCTGAGCATCGAGAGAACAGTGGGTGGGTTTTACAATAACTTCCATCCCTGAAGTCTTTGTATAAATTTGGAATGGATGCAATGTCTGCTTTGGTCATATTACAAATCTCTGGGTTTCTGAACATGAATTTCAAACTCTCTAAAACAGGAATGTATATAAATGTATCATTTACAGGCACCTGCCAATAAGTGGCCATTCTTTTGTTCCATCTACTATCATACCTAACACCTAAAACTACTTCCACAGGCTGAACTATTCCCCATTTTTCAGTAAAGTATCTATTTCTTTTAGAATCTGTATTGAAAGAAGCAAAGGGGTTTTCAAAATCATTTAAACTATGTTCTACTTCTGACTTTAAAGAATCGTTCACAGGAAAAGCACAGAGTACTCTGTGCTGAATCTCAGAGTGTATCTCAGTTACCAATTCCTCTAGATCACAAACAATTGATGATACTACATTACACTGTAAACCCGGATAAGTTGAATTTACTTAAAAAATTTGAGGAAACCGGTTGCCTTAAAAAAAGAAGTAATTTGTAATGAAAACCTAAGTTCATTTAACTGAAAATGTTAAGTACATTACACTCAATTCAAAATCGATTTAACTCGACATGTTTTGCCAAGTTAACTTCTTTGCACAATTAATACACTTAATATCTTAAGTATAATGTACCAAATACCTAGTTGTAGCTTACTTATTCAGTTCAGTTATTATCATTAAATTATTATTTCAGTTTTTAATCTGGTGCATTATAAATACTTATTCAGGTCAAGAAATCAGATGAAACATTTGTTGAAAACACCCCGGTTAGGGGTAAAATGCTTTATTGTGAACATACACAACAGATTGTTTTTCTAAAAGCACGACATAAAACTAGGCACCTGGTATCAGGTGCAACGATTCAGAACACCACTTAACACTGCAAACTGATTTTCCTCAGTTTTTGGTTTGTTAATCTGAATCAAAAGACATATCAGTGCCAATCCAATTACATAAATAGAAAAAAAGTGCATAACAGTGAAACAACATTTTCCTAAAAGAACAAAAAAAAAAAAATTAGGCACCTGGTTTCTGGGGCAGTACTAGTGCAATGAGTTAGAACAGCACTTAACACTGCAAACTGATTTTCCTCAGTTTTTGGTTTGTTAATCTGAATCAAAACCAGACATACAGTATCAGTGCCAATCCAATTACATAAATAGAAAAAAGTGCATAACAGTGAAACAACATTTTCCTAAAAGAACAACAAAAAAAATTAGGCACCTGGTTTCTGGAGCAGTAGTGCAATGAGTTAGAACAGCACTTAACACTGCAAACTGATTTTCCTCAGTTTTGGGTTTGTTAATCTGAATGAAACTAGATATATCAGTGCCAATCCAATAACATGATATACAAAAAGGGCATAACAGTGCAAACAAGTCCCTTTTCTAAAAGAACAAACAATCTTTCTCCTATCTGGAGAAATAGTGTAACAACACCTCTTTACACTGCAAGTTGGTTTTTCAGAGTCTGAATTTTGGGTGGCAGCTCACTTTTACCCAGGTTAAACATCACCTGCTGAACAAAGCAAAAAGTGTTTTTCATGTATCTGGGATAGTCCAGGTGCAGGGCATATATCAGTCCAAAAAGGACACAGAAGGCCTGAGGAAGGTTGGCCAGATCATCCATCACCACATTCCCTTCCAAGATGATTCCCACTTTCGATGGGTTCAGCTTAAGGTTCTCTTCACCGATGAAAAGCAATCCCACTGGAGTTTGCCTGTACAAGTCATTGTCAGCTGTGTCCTTACAGAGAAACAAATGTACAATCGTGTGTTAGTTCGCACAAACATTTTCGAAATGTTAACAATACAAATACCCTAAGAAGAAACTGACATACAGTATTAGTAAAAGACACTCTGTTCATACAAGATATGAGGCCTGGCTTGTTCAGCTTCCTTTTCACTGTACAATTACAGCAACATATTTAATGTTAACTGAACCCAAATTTTTTCAGCCAAGTTTTTTCAGTTAATTTCATGCCACTGATTAAACATACAGACAATTTAATGGTAAAAATAAATAAAAAAAACTCCAAGTCTGAAAAACTGAATAAATCTGTAGCACATAGTAGTCCGGATTAATGGTTTAAAAATAAAATAAAAACAAAGAACATGCATTTATGAGGGGCCGTGCAAGCCATATTTCATTCTGGCACTCACACATATTCTCCTCTCACATTCACACACACACACACACATTCTCCTCTCAGAGGAGAGGAGGATAGGAG
Source organism: Paramormyrops kingsleyae (assembly GCF_048594095.1). Lineage (NCBI taxonomy): Eukaryota > Metazoa > Chordata > Actinopteri > Osteoglossiformes > Mormyridae > Paramormyrops > Paramormyrops kingsleyae. The sequence goes on along the minus strand of NC_132808.1, from coordinate 322,552 downwards.
AAGGATGTGTGTGTGTGAGGAGAATTTATGTGTGTGAGAAGAGAATGTGTGTGTGTGTGTGAGAGAGGAGAATGTGTGTGTGTGTGTGTGAGAAGAGAATGTGTGTGTGTGAGAAGAGAATGTGTGTGTGTGTGTGTGTGTGTGAGAGGAGAATGTATGTGTGTGTGTGTGTGTGTGTGTGTGAGAGGAGAATGTATGTATGTGTGTGTGTGTGTGTGTGTGTGCTTGCACGGCCCCTCATATGCATCTGCAACATTTATGAAAAATGAATTTGCTTACAAAGCAGGTCTTGAAGAAAGCAGAAGATCATTGCCCAAGGTGACCGGCAGTCCCCGAAGACAAAGGCATCTGACGTCTGTTGGCTCAGTTGTCTAGACGATAGTGGACATTGAATAAAACACTTTATAAGGATACTGACTGTAATTTACAAGAAATTACAAGAAGAGATTAGGAAAAAATGTAATGGAAATAGGAGATAAAATTATGAGAATAGAAAATGCAGAGGTAAAAAAAAGGTGTAGAAAATGAATAGAAGAGGGAGAAATAGAGAAGAGCAAAGAGGGGGGAGAGAAAAATTAGACAAGAAACAAAAAGGATAAGGAGGAAAAGCTTCATAGGAAAACAGGACTGATGTAGATATGTTAACTTACCTTTGTCTGGCATAAAAGTTCAGCCAAAAGCTGACCAGTAAGGCCTTTCTTCTTTTTGAAGAGGGCCATGAGGCTTGGAGACAAATTGTCAAGTGCATCCAAGAAGTTTTCCCTGAGATTTTTCCCTACCACTCTGCCAAATTCATAATAAACCTGAAACATGGCAAACAATGCATCAGTCAATGTTCACACTGTTTTAATCTGACACACTCAACACTACATGATATGTAGACACTTAACACAAACCTGATTTTCTGTAAAAAGAGCTGGCCAACGATGCACCAACTGGCTAATGGCAGGCTTCTCATTGACAATCTCCTTTCTGCGAAGAGCAAACGTCACATCCATCTCTTTCTTAACCAGGGATTCCTTTGGCTTTGTCTTCATCATTTCATTGATCATAACCTCACGAGCTACTTCCATGTTTTGGTCATTCATCCCCTCTGGAAAATCAGGCAGGAAATTTATTTCCCCTTTCTTTGGCTTCTTGATCTGTGTGTTTGGAGGATCGCCATTTGTAGTGTCACTTCCTCGCTTGCCACCATTGACAGTAACATCAAGTCGACCCAGCTGCCGCATTTTGGTTCTATAATTACCCATTTTGAACTTAAGGCTATTCTTCCAACCGTTCCAGCCAGAGGGTGACCCGGTTTCTTTAAGGCATGGGTGTGTTTGCACTAAAGCCTTAGCAACAGTCTCAAAATCTTCCTTCGTTGGGTATGCTTTAAATGCATATATGGTCTCAGCCAATTTCTCGAGTATGTCATGCTTTAGTTCTTTTGTGACTTTAAGAAAGGTTGCATCCCTGAGATATTGCAGGTTACCTTGGCGTAGTCTATACTCTACATCGACTTTAAATTTTGGAATTTCAAATACCTCTGGCCACTGAGAACTTCTATCCAAAGAGATGGACAGGATCTCGGTGTCTGCTTGGCTGCCTGTATGACTACATAATTCAGAACCTCCAGGGACTGGTACAAGCTCAATAATAGGGATGATTTTGACCGTTGGTTTATCTGGGAGCTCAGACAAGTCTGTGAGGTTGCATAATTCATTGTTAAATTCAGGATCTTGGTATTGTAAGGTAAAATTGTAGTTTGTTTGGAGAGTGCCTTTGAGCCAGCTAATAAAATCTTCAAGTATGTATGGTCGAGGGTTCATTGTCATCTTTCTTATATCACCCTCGGAGACGATAACCCGCATTGTTAATTTCTGTTCCATGGCCATCTGAAAAATGAAAAGAAAAAAAAAAAGACAGACAGCTGTTTAGCAAATTACAAATCGTCTCAGTGTCACCATAAGCTCTCCTTGTACCATGTATGCTGATAATTAGGGGTGCACCGATTGCAGTTTTCTGGCCGATCAACGATCACCGATCCTTAGGCAACCTTACCTGCCGATCTCGATTTTTTTTTGCCGATCTTGTTTCTTTCATAACTAAAAGACAGTTACTTCAATGTTTCCATTTTTATTGAGTAAATTGATATGAATACTCACAAAACATGAGGTAGTGTCCTCAAATATAAATGAACATATAAATGAGCATTGCTGTTTGAAGTACAAAATCATATTTTTTCTTCCAGACTTTAATTTCTCTAATTTTGTAAAAAATATATATATATATAGCTGTTATGACACACTTGTCCATAAAATAGGGAGGGAGGCAGCCTGCACTGCACCTCTCTCGGGAATGGGTGAAAAGGCTGATTTAACCCTCTGGGGCCTAGGGGTAGGAAACACACTTTCACTGACTGGGGCATGATCACACATTTCATCACACTTAATTCATGGCAAATAAATTATTTCTTATATATTTGTTTTGCCATTACACTCATCTTTATTTTAATATATATTGTAAATATGTCAGATTTTTGTTAAGTTTGAAATTTGACATCAAAGTATAGACATTGCAAAATGCAGTTTGGAACACTTGCAGAAACATTATAAAAGTACATAGTAAGCAATGCTGGCAGTTTGTTTTGATCCCAGATATCTGATCACCAAAGTCTTGGCTACATGAAGATGACTAAATGGTGTAGATGCAACATTAATTTGGATAAATAAATAAGAAAAACCTAACTCATGTAACTATTTCTGGCTCCTTTCATTGAATATGTAGCAACTTTCATGTGTATGAATGAGCCATTGTCACCTGGCCACGTCCCCAACCCCCTTTTATGGCGCTGAAGGGGATGTATCTGGATCGCGTTTCACCGTTGCGCTGTTAATCAAATTACCATGCGAATGCGATTTGAATACGCGCTAATGCGGCTATTTAGAATGTGAATAGCGATCTTCGGGTGAGAGCGATACTACACGCCCCCGATGCAGGTAAAACAAAGTAAGATGACATGGTTTACTTTTTTGCCGAATTAACCTAATTAAAAAAACTTTAATACTTCCGACAATGGACGTTTTGAAAAGACGACAGATTACGGATTTAGCCAGCGTTTTTTTCATGATTATACATTAAGATTTCAGCGAGATACTTATAAACTGAAATAGACGCGAAAAGTACGCGATGTCGTCGACGACATACTCGACCCCAAAGAGTTAAAAGCATATAACTAAGATCGGTGGATCTCATGGGAATATGGTCGATTTCTGATCCCCTCAAATTAACGTGATCGAGGCCGATCGATCGGTGCGCCGATCGATCGGTGCACCCCTACTGATAATGGGAGGACATCATTGAAATCTGACATCTTCAACACACACATAGAAGTAACACTATCACAATGAAGTTGGTAAGATCTCAAATGCTCCCTGTACCATGCGGCCAATTTGTGACAGACAAATAGAATCTCTACATTAACTGCAACAATCTTGTGAATCTGGAAGAATGCAGGGAGACCAGAGCATGACCCAGAAGACAGTATCATGCCTGGATGATACTTGATTCCATCTACACTGACAGATGCCGCTTCAAGCACCGACTCTGGTGTTGTAAAGTTTTGAGCAATTGCTGTCTGCACACTGTGAGGGAAGGTGGCAAGCAAAACTGGAGTAACCTTTGACATCTCAACTGATGGTCTGAAAAATGAGCTACAATCGAGATGGTTAACTGACTGCCTTCTGGTGTTTTGTAGCAAGTGTCATGGCAACATTTTTAAAGTTCTGAGCAGTGCGAATTACCCTCTTAACTCTTTCACTGTCGCCGCCTAGTGGTTCGGATGCATACGTCCGGATTTTCAATAACAAAAAAAAATGACGTTCAATAAAAGAAACAAATGTATCAAATAAACCAAAAACGGCTTGTTACACTACAAAAAACCTTTCAGATAATATCTGTAGAAAGTTGCGCAATTTTTGTGCCATGGTTTTTTTGTAACAAGTAAAAATAAAATGACCATGGTAGCCATCTTTAAACGGGTCGAGTGTCAGGAAGTAAAATATAAGTGTTAATAAAATGAAAACTAAGCACTTCAAACTATTTCTTTCACGGCCAATACTTCATAAACCGTCACAGTATTAAGAAAAAACACGCATTTTTCCATAAATATGACTGTAATGCTCTCAAATAGCTTGCTCACTTATCGCGGAAAAATGTCAGTCGGCATTCTGTACATTCGTGCAATGTTTTTCATCTTCGGAGTTTTAGAAGAAAACCAATGAATAAAATGACAAAGTTACCCTCGTTTGAAAGCTTGATCTCTTATGTACATAAATCAATCACTGTAATCCTTCATTGTCAAGTATTTTTTCAGATATATGCTCTGCTTCCCTGCTAGCACATTTTTTTTTACGCACTGAACCTTTGCCCATGGTTATGTTTCACCATAATAAACTTTTTACATGAACATCAAATTACAGTGTCATTTGCTTCATCCAATAGAGGTGTGTCTAAGGTTTGCAAAATGGTATGGGATGTGCTGATTGGGCATTGTTTTTCGCGCTGGGGACATGAATGCGCAACTTATTATCTGCAGGTGCAGTATTTGTGGGAGTGTCTCGATTACGCATTGCGCACGTAGTCTCCGTGAGTTTACCCAGTTATTTTCGGACAACAACTTTTTTGACTGAAGAAAAATGGCTCGGATGACTTTCACTGTTGAGAAAGCACAGAAGATGATTTTGAAGAGTGGTTCGGGGGAAGAAAGTGTCGCTTTTATCCATTGATTCGATGGAGGAGGACGCTTTTTTGCGCGGAGAGGATGCAACGCTCGATATAAGTACATTTATTTACAGTTTACATTTTACTCTTTTATTCTATAGATTTTTATAATTCCGTGAGTCAGCAAATTACAATTAACATTTGCTTTGGTAACACTTGTATTGTGGTACATTGGGAAAAGTTCCGCATCGCCTTTGTCAAGCTTTGAAGTGTGCAAAGTAATGCAGCGCTTTTGGCTTTCACTTGGGCAAAGTTACGCGGGGCTTTGTTTGGGCAAAGTTATGCGGGGCACTTGTCGGCCTTGTTTGAGCAAAGTTATGTACAGTACTTGTCGGGTTTGTTTGGGCAACATTATGTACGGTACTTGTCGGCTTTGTTTGGGCAAAGTTATGCGGGGCACTTGTCGGCTTTGTTTGGGCAAAGTTATGCGGGGCACTTGTCGGGCTTTGCTTGGGCACACCAGCAAACACTGAAACAGCAAGTCGTCCATAGGACGTCCTCTTTTGGTCCGGATCTTGTCCTCAAAGGACGTCCTTAGGATATCCTGATGGAAAGTTTTTTTTACGTCCTTAGGATGACTTTTAGGGACGTCCTAAGGACGTCTAGAGGACCAGTTATGGACCTTTTAAGGACATTTTCAGGACCAGTTATGGACATTCCGAGAACATATTATGGACTTTCCGGGAACATTTTAAGGACATATTGTGTGAACATATTATGGGCATTAAGCCCACGTAAATCCCTTTTTCTGAATAATTAATATTTGACATTTTACCAGTAATACTAGGGAAATAAACAAGGGACAGCCTGAGGATGTCCTTTGGAGGGCCAGCTCAATGTCCTTTATTGGGTACATTCTTAGGATGACCATGTTACTGACGTGCTGCTGTGGCCAACAGGTTACCCCATACTGTGGTCTGTGTGGATCCCAATGTCTCAGTGCAGTGATGGGGACACTGTACCGTAAAGTGTTGCCGTCCTTCAGATAGACATAAAACCGAGGTCCTGACTGTCCCAGGTTATAAAAGATCCCTGGGCATCTTTCCAAACAGTAGGGTTGGTACCCTGATGTTCTGGCTAAAATTGCCCACTGTTGCCTTATCAAATGTTACCTAAGGTGGCTTATCAAATCTGGCCTCCTAATCATCCCATTTATCTAACTGGTAAATTCTCTCCTGCTCCTTCACCACCTTAGCTACTGTGTGGTGAGCGTAATGGGGCAGAATGGCTGATGTCACATCATCCAGGTGGGTGCTACACAGTGGAGGTGGCTGAAGTGGCTCCCTATTGCATCTATAAAGCACTTTGGGTGTCTATAGTTCTATATAATGTAACTTTCATTCATTCTTCCATGAAAAGTAATGAAATCCTTCAAAAACAATTCATTATGACAGCTTGCTGGAATAGCATTTAAATAGATATAATTTTGTCTTAAGTATTTCTCTGTTTATTAATGTTCCATTAGGATGTCCAGAGGACAGCCACAGGATATCCTTCAGCTTTGACCTTCTTTGAATTTTTTTTAAAAAATTCGTTGAAATATATATTTTTATTGTAAGAACATTAGAAATTTTCTTTAAGTTTCTAATTTAACAAATGGCATTAAGAAAAATACAACATAAATATTAAAACAACACATTTTAAAGGTCTTCTTGTGAACATTTCATTCTGAGTCATCAGTATCGATGGCCGGATATTGCTTCCTTACTTAAGAACCTGTGCCCTGTAACAAAAGAATTTATGGAATGTTTGATCCCAATCCATTGATTACTTCATTACTGCTAATTAAAACTGTCAGCACAGGCGATAGATATCTCCTCAACTCTTCCTAGAAAATTCATAGCAATACCGTTAGCTCGTTCTGACAGGAATTTTAAATGTTGATTTAATCGGTTTAATACCAATGACACTAAAAAATAATGTAGGATTACGCCTAAATGTGTTTCACCCCATCGTATTTTATCACTTTATACACGTTAATATGATACTTAGAGGATTTTATTAAAGTTTTATGCACAAAGAAGAGTGTCGCGTCTTACCCGTGACAGTGCTTTGAACTGCGCGTGAGGGTGAGCGAGGGAGCGCGAGCCGCAAAAAGCGTCTCCATGGCATCAAGTACAAAAACGCAGCTGGCCTAAGTTTGAATCTGACTGCAATTCACTAGCATGTAGCATGCAATTCACTCGACAGCCATGCATATCCAGTCAGTTTTTATATATTTATAAATACCGTTCCTGCGGGCTGTCATAATAAATTGTTTCTGAAAGATTTCTTTACTTTTCATAGTGGCACAGAAGAACGGGCTTCACTGCTATAGTTCTATAATTGTTAGAGAGCTAGACCACAAAAAAAAAGAATAAAAATCAAGTGAATAAACCGTTACATAAAACCGTGCGACCTCTTTTTGTTACTATATTTTTCATAGTAACACGGACTTCCTTGGGTCATCCTTAGGACGTCCTCAAAGGACGAGTTTTGGACATCCTGATGGAACATTAATATAAGATACTTTTACTTCAGATAAAATTATTTATTTAAAATGCTATTCTGGAAGCTGTCACAACAACTTGCTTTTGAATGATTTCTTTAATTGTTCATAGTAACACGGTCGTCCTTAGGTCGTCCTCAGGATGTCCTCTTTTGGTCCGGAAATCGTCCTCAAAGGACGAGTTCTGGACATCCTGATGGAACATTTATCTGAAGTACTTCCTTTTATTAAATTATTTATTTAAAATGCTATTCCTGGAAGCTGTCACAATAACTTGCTTTTGAAGGATTTCTTTTTTGTTCATAGTAACATGGTCGTCCTTAGGTCGTCCTCAGGATGTCCTCTTTTGGTCTGGAAATCGTCCTCAAAGGACGAGTTCTGGACATCCTGATGGAACATTAATAAAAGGAAGTACTTCAGGTAAAATTATTTATTTAAAATGCTATTCCTGGAAACTGTCACAACAACTTGCTTTTGAAGGATTTCTTTAGTGTTCATAATAACACGGTCGTCCTAAGGACGTCCTTAGGACATCCCCAAAAAAGGGACGTATTGCGGACGACCTAAGGACGTCCTCTGGATGTCCCTTGTTTGCTGGGCAGTTATGCGGGGCACTTGTCGGGCTTTGTTTGGGCACAGTTATGCAGGGTTATGGTTAGAAACAAAATGTTTCTTATGACCCATAAGTGGTAATGCATTTAGAAAGAAAGACGCTATCCCAAAACACTGCTAGTTACACTGCGGCCATTTTGGATAGGTTTTGGATAGGTTTGGCACAAGTCGTGTGAATAAAATATAGATTTTCCTACAAATGTGTGGTGATTTTGCGTGACAAAATGTTACTTATGACCCATAAGTGGTAATGCATTTAGAAAGAAAGACGCTACCCCAAAAAACACTGCTAGTTACACTGTGGCCAGTTTGGATAGGTTTTGGATAAGTTTGGCACAAGTCGTGTGAATAAAATATAGATTTTCCTACAAATGTGTGGTGATGATGTGTGACAAATTGTTACTTATGACCTATAAGTGGTAATGCATTTAGAAAGAAAGTTGCTACCCCAAAAAACACTGCTAGTTACACTATTGCCATTTTGGATAAGTTTCAGATTAGTTTAGGTTAGGTTTTGGATAGGAAAAGCTCCCAGTTGCACCATTTGCTCTTTCCTCCGTAAAACCTGTTGGGCTGCATCAAATGATATGAAATTGGGCACACATGTAGAAAACAAGTTTGGGAACCAGATTTTTTAAATTGGACCTATTCCATCATGTAGTTTTTGAAATATTTACAAAAATCCAAGACACAAAGACAGATTTTGTATTTTTCCAGCTGTTTTTGTTATATTCGCATGTCCATAAATTATACACAGGTTATTCATTTCGTTATTGAACTTCCTACAATCAATTGTAAAGGGGTCAACTTTGATTTTAGGTATCAGGCATGTATCTGTGACTTTTATATCTGAAGTTATAAGGTAATTATTCCAAAGAGGGAAGAAATGCCCCCCATGCAAGGGGCCCCTGGTGCACTCCATAGGGTTAAAGAATTTATGCTTCCCCTCGAACCGCATTGTCCAAACCTCAGACAGGGGACCAAATTTCCTTACCAGCTGAGGATAATGTTCCACAAAGTGATGTTTTGGCCTTAAACGAAACTCTGGAAATGTTGACTGCAGTAAGCGCCTGTGCTCTGCTATCTTACAGTCCAGAAAGTTAAGTGTCTCTTCTGTATGCTTTGGTGCTACAGCTAGCTCAGTAATATCTTTGAGCAGCATGAGAATTTCCCAAGTGTTGTCACCCTCAGGGACACAGTGACCAATGAGAAATGGAAGGAGCCTTATGAGACACCAGTTCTCATGGCCATTTCCACCAATGGTCCTATTACTGGAAAATCCCTTTCCAATAACCTGAGGTCGATCTGTTTTGTCACTAAATGAGTACTTAAAACACCTGATGGCCTGATTCAGCATATCTAGGGTAAAATAAGTCTTGCCTATCAGGTCTGTAAGGCACAGGGACAATTCAACTGGAACAATACCTTCCAAAATATCATGCAAGATGTAAGGAGGGTACAACAACAACAACAACAAATTTATTTTTGTATAGCGCATTATCACAACATTACATTGTCCCAAAGCGCTTTACAGCATCCCCACCCAAAGCCCCCAGTGAGTAAGCCATAGGCGACAGTGGCAAGGAAAAACTCCCTAGAAGGAAGAAACCTTGGGAGGGACCAGACTCAAAGGGGGAGCCCATCCTCCAGGGGCCGGCAGGGAGAGTCAAATACAGTTTAGTCTGAAACACAAACGGGGAGCAGGGGGGAGATGACAAGCCGGTGCCAACACTTCCTCCAATCGCCAGGCAGCCAGAAGGCAGGGAGCGGGTCATACAAGGAAGATGACACTGGCAGAACGGCGAGCTGGATGCACGGTCGTCATTGGCAGTGGCGACGTCACATGTTGCAGGGTGTGCTGGACATCTTGATAGATTGAAAGCTCCAGGTAGCACAACCCAGGAGAAGGTGGTGGAAATAAATGCAATTAGTCAAAGTAAGGGAGACTATAGGCAGTGCTAAAAGTTAGATGAGTGCAATATGAAGTGCCCGCATGGGTGCCCGCATGGGTACCCGCTGACCACATGAAAGTGCTCAAGATTCTCAGTTAAAGGACATGCTCCTTTCACACCATAAGCTCGAGTCATTCCAGGGTCCTCTCTGATATCCTGCACCTGCCTGTCATGGGACTCTTTGTCTCGGAGTTGAAAGAAACCAGAACATACCTCTTGTTGTTGAGTGTCTCTACTGCTTGCCAAACAGAATCTGCAGAACTTGTCGACAGTAAAACTCTCCAGGAAACCTGCAAGAGAGTGGGCAGCAAGATTGTCAGCTGCAACATACAAGACTGTACCTTTCACACTTGCACCTAGTTGCTCCAGGTAAACACCATTCTGCTCCAATAATTTTAGATCATAGATCAGAGGTTGGAAAACTTTTGCATAACCACACTCCTTGACTGTGGAGGTATTGCACAGTAGAGCAAGTTGGATAGAGCTGAGGGTTGACCGATATTTTGAAGGTATGTTTGCAATAACCCAGTATACTGCACACATCTTGTGTTTAAGCTTTGATGTTCCAAGAGGATTGGCGACTTCAAAGTCATCAATGTAAAGTACAAGAGCAATTGTGAACTCATCTTTTGCAAGACATGGATTTTCAGTAAAGTATTGCCCATCAGCATATGATCTGAATTCCTGAGGGACATGTACTTCTCCTGACATAGCTTTGTCTAAAACATCAGTTTTGTTAAGCAACTTCTGTAGCATAGGAACAATGGGAACATATGCAAGAGTTTTTTTGCCTTTCTCCACAACATATTCAATTGGATTTACCAGTGGAAACTCTCTACGCACATAGGCTGCTCTTTTTTTGGCAGTTCCTAAAGGTCCATCTTTGGAACAATGTGTCATCATGTTACTTTCTGACAAAGCACTGATAATCTCTTTAATAACAGTCTCATCCATGTCAGCACAATATTTGTTTAATATGCCCCTGACTTTGTGTTGTACAAGTGGTTGTGAGAGCTTATTGATTTGACAGAGCTGCTCTATCACATCTTGCACTGCACTCTCTGGTATGTGCAAAACAGTGTGCATCTTTAGTAGTAAAGATGCCAAGTTGTGCTCAAGCTGTTTTTCTAAATTGTGCAGATCACATTCAGTTACCTCATTCAACTCTTCTGTGTCCTCAATATAATCAGCATCTGACATCTGCTCTTGTGAAGCATTACTGTCATGGCTTATAATATTGTCACCAACAATTTCTGATTTAAACCTCTTTGAGATCTGTTGTTTGTGTACTTTACTCTTGTGTGCTTTGAAGGTGGAGTAAACACTGCTTTCAAAATTACAGTCTTCATAAGGGCATCTGACTTTATGATTTACTTTTAGATGTACACGATGCAGGTGAGTGAAAAAGTCACTCTCTGAACAAGACTCTGTAAATCCACACGACAGACAACTAAACTTAGTTGGTATATCTGTACTTTGTTGCTGATCGGGAGTTTTTGTGTGAATGCGGGACAGGTGAACTTTTAGTGCATTTAATGATTTAAACAAGGAAAAGGCTCGGTTCTGGTATAACCTCCGTGTTTTAGCCTGTAATGCTTAAATAATTGTGCTCTTTTTTCACAGCTAAAAGGACAATACTTGCACTTCCAAACCATTATTTAATCGGTGTCTTTAGACTTAACTCTAAGAATTTCTCTTTATTTTCCCTGCAAATGAGCAAACATTAACAACATTTACCTCATGAAACCTAACAGACTGGAAAAGTCTGAACACTGACATCACATTTATTATTTTGCTAGTTTACGGCGAATTAGCTTTAATATAGGGCATTTTAAGTCACATACACATCTTAAGATACATATTCGCTTATGTTGTCTTAAAGGAACTTACCAGATTATACAATAGGCCGTGGTAAACCGCGTAAAACAGCCGCGTAAAACTCCCGCTATTTTCTTGAGAAAAAACACCGCTTGCAGCCGGCCAGGTGAAAGCCTAAAGGGAGTTTGTTTGTACCGCACGCGATCAGCAACTAGCGTAAGAAAGTGATCTAGCATTAGGTATTGATTAGTTGTGGATAAAAATAAGCCAACGAACCGGTAAATGTAAAAAAAATTGTTTCCACCGCTGCCCCAAAACCCCTTCCTCCCCACAGTTAGCTAAATATACATTACACAGCCAGGTAAATTAGCCACTGTCTAGAAATGTCCGTCGAAATGGCGAAAGTTTAAATGAAGTTTTTACAACTGAGGGAGTTAAACTCACCTTCCAGTTCCTCGCCAGCAGTGCTTGAATCCACACAACCGTAACAACGACAGAAAAC